>NC_089235.1:18518378-18828378 GCF_963924675.1 Phocoena phocoena
AATAAAACAGCTGACAGGGGGCCCTGGATCTTTGAAAAGCTCTGTAGTGACTGTTCTCTGAAGGACAGAATTGCTTATGGAGATGTTGTCACTGAAATGGGATTACTGATTTCAATGGCAAGATGAGGGGGTTGAAGAGGCCCCTTCCAAATGCAAACTGAGCATTTGGAGTTGACCTGCTAAACGATGGGTGGGGGCAGGGCCCAAAATGAAGGATAAGTTGCTGCCTTTACACCCCTGTCATTAAAAAGAGAGACAATAGCTGATATCTATTGAATACTTAATGCAACGATCACTGAATCCCCCTAACACTATGACATAGGACTCTCTTGTTCTCCATTTTACAGGGGAACAAAGTGAATCATGAAGGTTAATAAGAACTTTGCCCAAGATCTTACAGCTACTAAGTTGTGGAGCTAGGATGCTATCCCAGGGCAGTGTGGCTCCAGAGGCCATGCTGTACCACAGGAATGTTTGATTTTGGAGGCAACCTTTGCCCAGAGGTGGATTTGCCATGAGGCTATTGAAGAAGCTTAAGCTTCCAGACTCTCTTCTACACGGACCTGCTCCGAGGCCCTGGGAGGGCCCTGGAGATGTACTTACATGGGCATATGTTGTAAAATTTGCAAAAACGAATATTTTAACTGCAGTTCGTTATGACTGCTGTCTTTTTACTCTGGCTTCCGGATCTCATGTACCCTCGAGTCAGGTGACTTTGGAGGGGCTGTGTGCATGCTTGGGATCTGGCTAAGGGGAGGTTGAGTTGGGGATTCACGTAGATTAGTTTAATGGGATACATTTGTGTGGTTTACAGCCGCTTTGCCGACTGACCTATGTCGACTGAGAAAAACTGCGCAACCTAAAAGTTGAGAGTTATGTTTTATTCGGCAGACATTCTGAGGACTTCAAGCCCAGGAGACAGGACTCTCAGATCACTCTGAGGAACTGTTGCAAAGAGGCAAGGTCGGGGGGAGCCAGGATATATGGAGTTTTTGCAACAAAGACCAGGTAGTCGGAACATCAAAAGATTACTGTTAATGAAAGAAAGCCAGATACCTCAAGTTAAGGAGTTTAGCACTTTTCTATGGGAAGATGCAAGAGTCCGGGCTCACTGGAATCATTCCTTTGATGTGCACCTCAGCTCTCTGGGGCCAGTATCCTGTGTTTTCTCACCCTGAGTCTCCTCAGGGTGCACTATGGGGGGGTTGGTGGTGGCTGCGGTGTTGGATGGCAGGCATCCTATTTCCATCCTGAGTTCCCTCAGGGCTCACCATCAGGCAGCTGTCATGTGATGGCTTGATGGCTGCAACATCCTTTGTTTACTGATAAGGCAGGCAATATTTTTCACTCTCACCTAGTATGGTGAAACTGACACTACTATCCTGGTTTTAAGCCATAGATAGGGCCAGAGGTTCTACCAACCTATGAACATACATGATGGACCCCGGTCCAGGAAGTACATGGGATGTAGAGGGAACCAGGGTTTCAAGTGTAGCCAGATCTCCATAGGGAGGTAGAAGCTCGTCTGTGGAAAATTCTTCAGTCATCAGATGTGTAATAATTAAAAGTAGAGGATTCAGTTTTCATAGCTGTTTGGTCAAAAATGGAAAGTTCACTTTTGTTAGGCATATACTTAATAACTCAATATATATAATCAGAAATGTACCCTAAACAACGTATAGTTTATCAGAATTCTGTGCTTGTCGGGCGTAACTTGGGAAGTCTGTGTGTGAAGACGTTATGTTTAATGCAGCGTCGTCTGCCTGAGACAAACAGGTGAAGAAGATTTATCTACCAGCCTGCATCCCTCTCGCCATCCTCCCTGGTCAAGGGTTGCCCCACAGGCTGGAACTTCCTCAGACGTTCCAGGGCTGGGTGTGAGCCAGGTGGTTGAACAAGTCCCTGCAGGAGACCCAACAGAGGCAGAGAAGCCCGGACAGAAAGCAGGCGATACACAACGGCCCTGCCCTCAGGTGACTCACAGCAACAGTGGGAAGAAACAAGTGGGCTCACGTGGAGTCCAGCAGATGCCCCCACATACCGGTCCACAAACTTCAAAGCTTATATTATACAAAATCAACCCCTGCGTAAGGAAATTGAAAGGCCCCCAAATCTCCCCATGGAATTAAGAAAGAAACTTGATAAAAGTTTTCCTAAATTTGACAACAATCCTGAAAATTAAACCAAAAAGTTGTTTCTAAATTACCAATAGTAAAAAAAAAAAAAAAAAATGGATCAACCATGCAAAAGAAAACAATGAATTCTTTCCTTCTTTTTTGTTTAGAAAATATTAGTCCTAAAAGTGTGTGTAGCCAAAAACCTTGGGAAAAATATTATAGAGGTGGATTAGGCATTAACTAATAAAACATGTTTTTTTGAATTTTCTGATATTTGTGATATCAGCTTTCTAAAAACTGCAATTTGTATAATGTTCGTACCTAATATATTCGTAATTTTGTACTATTTTTCATAAAGAGGTTTCTTCCAAGGTTTTTAAGTGCAGGTCCCACAAAATTTGGATCTTCTTCTGTGTAGGTCACATCTGGGGGCTCTGAAAGCCTGCCAGCTTTGGGTGGGCCCAGGATAAGAGAGGGCTCTCCGGCT
This sequence comes from Phocoena phocoena, assembly GCF_963924675.1. Lineage (NCBI taxonomy): Eukaryota > Metazoa > Chordata > Mammalia > Artiodactyla > Phocoenidae > Phocoena > Phocoena phocoena. The sequence continues at coordinate 18,520,983 of NC_089235.1, forward strand.
GAACCAGATCAGAGCACAAACATGGGAATACACAGCAGTGCTCACGGGTCAGCGTATCCAGGGCCGTATCTTAGAGGAAGTTGCGCCATTGTTTTATTAAGAATTTCTGACGCAGCACCTGAGATACTACCAACAGCACAAAAATCTATCTTTTGTGGACCAGCTGAGAACCTACCCAGCATTTTCAATACTGTTTTTTATGAACAAATGTACTCTAGGCCTTCCCTAAATCGCTTACAAACCCAGCTTTGAACCATAGGCTGTTTGTCTATAACTGTGTGTAGGTACACACACACACACACACACACACACACACACACACTCTTCCATATGTAAACTCATCTCGCTTTGCTATTTTTAAAATATATTTATTTACTTATTTAATTTTTGGCTGCTTTGGGTCTTTGTTCCTGTGCGCAGGCTTTTATCTAATTGTGGTGAGTGGGGACTACCTTACTTGCAGTGTGCAGGCTTCTCGTTGCAGTGACTTCACTTGCTGCAGAGCACGGGCTCTAGGTTCACGGGCTCAGTAGTTGTGGTGCACGGTTAGTTGCTCTGCGCCATGTGGGATCTTCCCAGACTAGGGCTCGAACCCGTGTCCCCTGATCGGCAGGCGGACTCTCAACCACTGCGCCACCAGGGAAGCCCAATACGTTTCATTTTTCAAGGCATTTCTTGTAGAGAGGTATAACTGATTTGCATTTGTAATCACTGGAAACCTCATAAAGTCTAGCTCCTTTCTGAATAGATTTCAGCAATAAAGGGAGCACCGTGGGTTTAGGGGCTCTTTTGCCAGGGTCTGTGATAACAGGAACTTCTTTTAGGAGTTCAGTTATGTAGATATAACTTCTGTTGAATAGGATTGTCTGTAGGGCATAGATCAGGAATCAGCACAATTTTTCTCTAAGGGGCTACATAGTAGATATTTTAGGCTTTTTGGGCCACCCATGGTCTCTGTTCCTCTCCCTCCCCCTGCCTTCCAGAGGCAACCCCCCTTCCTTCTCCTCCTCTTTATCCCATTAAAAATGTACAAATCATTCTTAGCAACAAGACCAGACAAAAAATAATCTGCAGAATGAATTTGACCAGTGGGTCATCATTTCTGACCCCTGATATAGATTATTATATTTAGTTAGGGTAGGTTGAGCTGTGCTCCAGTAACATCTTGAAAATCTCAATGGCTTAACACATTTAATATTTATTTCACACTTACCTGGTCACGTGGCCCTCCTCCATTTTATAGCTGTTAGATCTGCACCAGCCATCCTCGAAGGTTGCCTCAGAACAAGGCTGGCATTGGAAGGTAAGTGAAGTCCCCAGGGGACAAAAGTTAAGCGACCCTTACTCTCAGGTTCATGCGGATCTGTCTTGGAAGGGAAAGGGAGATCTAGGGATTTTACAAAGCCTTCATTTTTTAGAACAGCTTTAGATTTACAGAAAAATTGAGAAGATGGTACAGAGAGGTCCCAAAAACCTTATACCCAGTTTCCCCTGTTATCAACATCTTACATGAGTATGGTTTTATTTATTATTACAACATTTATTACAATGAATGAACGAATATTGATACATTATCATCAACTAAAGTCTATATTCAGATTTCCTTATTTTTTTTACCTAGTATCCTGTTTAAAAAATTCCAGGATCCCACATGACGTTTCATTTTCACGTTTGCTTAGGCTTCTCTGGGTTGCAACAGTTTCTTAGGCTTTCATTGTTTTTGACGACCTTGATAGTTTTGAGGAGTACTGGCCATGTATTTTGTAAAATGCCCCTATGTCGGAATTTGGTGTTATTCTTATGGTTGGACTGGGTTTATATGTTTTGCAGAGGAAGACCACAGAGGTAAAATGCCATTTTTATCGCATCGTATCAAGGGTGCACACACTCAACGTGATTTATCACTATTGATGTTGACCTTGATCACTTAGCTGAGGTAGTGTTTGTCAGGTGTCTCCGCTATAAAATTACTCTTTTTTCCCCCTTTTCATGCTATACTCTGGAATGAGTTATGATGCACAGCCCACACCTAAGTAGTGGGGAGTTACGCTTCTCCTCCTTGGGGGCGGGGTAGATACATAAATTATTTGGAATTCTTCTGCACAGGAGGCTTCTCTCTTCTCTCCATTTATTGATTTATTCAATACTTCATTTATATAAGTATGGACTCTTTTTTAAATTAATTAATTCATTTATTTTTGGCTGCGCTGGGTCTCTGTTGCTGCCCACGGGCTTTCTCTGGTTGCGGTGAGTGGGGGGCTACTCTTCGTTGCGGTGCGCGGGCTTCTCGCCGCGGTGGCTTCTCTTGTTGCGGAGCACGGGCTCTAGGCGCGCGGGCTTCAGTAGTTGTGGCTCACGGGCTCTAGAGAGCAGGCTCAGTAGTTGTGGCACGCAGCCTTAGTTGCTCTGTGGCATGTGGGATCTTCCCGGACCAGGGATCTAACCCGTGACCCCTGCATTGGCAGGTGTATTCTTAACCACTGCGCCACCAGGGAAGTCCTATAAGTATGGACTCTTGATGTTTGCTTTATGTTTGGGGCTATAATTCAATACTTCCTTATATATTTTGTGACTCAAATTGTTCCAGCTTTGGCCATTGGGACTATTTCAGTTGGCTTTTGTGTCCCTTTGACATAAGTAAGCACTTCCTTACTTTTTGGTACAACAGTATCCTTCAGGTTCATATTTTCTGCCCCAATCCTAGAATCAGCCATTTCTCCAAGGAGCCCTGGTTCCTTTTATTGGAGAAACCAAGATTTGGGTGTTAGGTGTACTCATTGCTAATGGGGGTGTCCTTGTTTCTACAAGACACAAGTTTTAAGGGTTTGGTGTAGAAGAGGCTTCAAAGCATGGTCCAGAGAATAGAAGCATATCCTCATTTGAGAGCTTGTTAGAAATGCACAGTTGCAGGCCCCAGACCTATTGAATTCATATCTACAGCTTAACAAGAATGCCAGATGGTTCGTATGTCCATTTGAGGTTGAGGAGCGCTGGCCAGAGCTCAGTCCCACAGACCCAACTGCAAGGGAAGGTGGAAATGGGAGCCCAGGGAGAGAAAATAATGTGGTAAACATATTGCGTTGTCTCTATGACAACCAGGCACTTGAGTATTTGCTCAATATTGGTGATTTGCTTGGATAACTTATGCTTAAAGCACCTAGTTTATTTTTGCTCTTCCATTATATTACTTTTTTACATAAAACATTTGTTCCCTTATTCAAATATTTATTTATCAAGTACCTGCTACTTTTCTGGCACTGTTCTGAGTACTAGGGTTGCGGTGTGAACAAAAAGGTAAACATCCCCACCTCCGTACAGCTTACAATTCATGTGATGGTGAACCACGCAGCCAAAAATGTATGTGGTAGATGTGGGAACCGTTATAAAGAAACATAAGGCAAGTTAAGGGGTGGCGGGGAATGGAGGAGATGGGGAAGGCTGCTGATTTAGGTAGGATGGCTTGGTCACCTGAGCAGAGATTGGAATGAAGTGAACAAGTGAGGCCTGTGACTACTGGAGACATTCCAGGCAGAGGCGACACTAGGCAGTTGTTCTCTTAAAAACCAAATGACACATTTAGGTTCAAATTTTAAATCTCAGCTCCAGAGTCAGGTATCAGAATATTCAGATGTTGAAAACTTTTGGACCTTAGGTTGATTTTTGTTTTTTTTTTGTTGTTGTTGTTTTTCCATCAAGATTTTTGACAACATGTAGATCCTGCTGTGTTATCACAAGCTCTTTTGTCATCAGTGTATTTGATTTTTAATGTATGTGATATCTTGATACTCATTTTATAGGCTGTGAAAGACCGTACTTCAGTTACTCTCAAGCTTTTTGATCTTGGGACTCTTTTATATTCTTATAAATTATTGAGGACCCCAAAGACCTTTTGTTCATATGGGTTACATCTATAGATACCTACTACAGTATAAATTAAATCCAAGGAAATGTAAACATTTATTATTAATTCATTTAAAAATAAGAACAGTAAGCCCATTACATATTAACAAAAACAACATAATTTTTATGAAAATAAGTGTATTTTTCAAAACAAAACCAGAATTTAGTGAGAAGGGTAGCATTGTTCCATGTTTGCGAATCCCTTGGAAGTCTGGCTTAATAGAAGCCATCTGGATTCTCATGTTTGGAGAGAGTGAGAATTCTGTTGCAATGTCACACTGTTGCAGTGTCACACATCGTGTAGCATCTGGAAAAGTTCATTGTATACCTGTAAGAGATTGAGAGTAAAAAAGGCAAATAACAATTTAGCATTATGACAAAACAGTTTTGACCTCGTGGACCCCCTCAAAGGGTCACAGGTACCTCCAGGGGTCTCCAAATCACAGTTTGAGAACCTTTCCCGTATCATATTCTAGCCTCATCCCTCTGCCTTGGGAGAGTCATTTCGCTTTTTTGGCTTGAATTTCTTCAGTGGACAGAATAACAGTACTTATCTCCCTGGGTGGCTGTGAGGATCAAATGACAATTCATGTGATGCATTTACAGCCAGGCCTGTACAGAGAAAACCTGAGTCATTAGTATGATTTTTAAATATAGAGGTTGATTATGACTATTTTTTTCTTTTTTTTTTTTTACGGTACGCGGGCCTCTCACTGTTGTGGCCTCTCCCGTTGCGGGAGCACAGGCTCCGGACGCGCAGGCTCAGCGGCCATGGCTCACGGGCCCAGCCGCTTCGCGGCATGTGGGATCTTCCCGGACCGGGGCACGAACCCGTGTCCCCTGCATCGGCAGGCGGACTCTCAACCACTGCGCCACCAGGGAAGCCCTGATTATGACTATTTTTAATCTGTGATATTGTTCATATAGAGGACTTAATTTCATGCTCTTTCCTTGGTCAGGAATTCACCCCCTACTTAAAATCTTCTTGTTATAAAAAAATAAGGCACAGAGGTGAAAAGTATTAAACACACACATCTGTTTTCTTTTTTGAAAAAAATTTCTCTTTCAACATATTTTAAGTTCCATTACATATTTTTTTCATATTGATAATCCCTTTGTGACCAGGACCGGGGAAAACACGTGCTCCCACCCCCCAAATGAAACATACTCGTACGTGACAATTCCCCACATAGATCTCATTTGCTGTTTACTCTCATCATTGAGCTGAATTCCTTTGAAGTCCAAGAAGAAAACTGCCTTCAGCCACTGTAATAATTCCTTAGGGACCATTGACCTTCAACGCTTCTTTCATTTATAACCATTTTGCATGTTGATCTAATTGTCATAAAAGTAGTGTGCATTAAAACTGCCAGCCAATGGGCTTCCCTGGTGGCGCAGTGGTTGAGAGTCCGCCTGCCGATGCAGGGGACGCGGGTTCGTGCCCCGGTCCGGGAAGATCCCACATGCCGCGGAGCGGCTGGGCCCACGAGCCATGGCCGCTGAGCCTGCGCGTCTGGAGCCTGTGCTCCGCAACAGGAGAGGCCACAACAGGGAGAGGCCCGCGTACCGCAAAAAACAAAACAAAACAAAACAAAAAAAACTGTCAGCCAAGAACACAGAACATTGATTTTTTTCCATGTTCAAATTGCAATGATTCTCTCTTAATTCAGGATGTATGGCATTCATATTCTGTTGTTGTATTTCACCCACAGGAGTTTAGATAAAAAAGCTTCACATCACTTAAGCAACAGATGTACTACGTAGTGCAAAGTTGGACAGTCTTGTAATAACGCTCTTAAATGTAAAAGAACTTCAAATGACAATAATACTAGGTTAATCCAATAAGCAATCGCTACCCCCTCCACACCCACCCTGAAAAGGGAAGCATTTATGCAACTAATTAGTTTACCATAGTAAGTAATCCACTGACATTTCAATGAAGCATTCCTATTGGAACCTGGAGTAAATATTCTGTGGCATGTTAAACTATAAATAGGGTGAATGATGGTTCCCCGCCCAGTTTTAAAATGCTATGGAAAATAAGTGAGCTCCATCTGGGTAGAATGGGCGTTACCAGCCCTCATTACACAAGTGTCCAGTTGCCAGGCTCAGGTTCCCTATAGCTGCCGTGGAAACTTGATGATTCATCTCACTTTCCAGCCTGACTCTACCAGGTCGCTAAAAAAGAGAGTGAGTGTTTCTCTTGGAAAAAAAAAAAAAAATGTAGAAGACGAAAGAAAACAAAATTTATAACCGACTCAGAGAGGTGGATTCCATCTCATTTTGAGTGAGTGGAAAAAACAGGGCTTTCTACATAAGCGAATTTTGCAGCCACTTGGCAACTTGAATGATTTGAGGAGTTTTGATAAGAAAATCACGAAAGGCTCCACGTCGTTGTATTATGGACGGTCTTAGCCTCAGAGCTCTGTGCACTCCGTGATTTTCTTCCAACCTGCACATCACTTGTAGCAAGCATGAAGCCCAGAATAGAAAAGTGAATGATAAAACAGAATCTCTACGTGGAGAAAACTTCTCAAGCACACTGGTTTGGGTAAAGCAGAAAAATGGGGCTCAACTTAAGGCCTCATTAAGGAGGGAGTGAGGAGAGGGCTAGAAAGGAGAACCAGTATTTTTAGGGCTCACCCAGCAGAGCCAACGAAGCAGCTGTCTTGCCAGGATATAAGAGGGGCCCAGAGTTTCTCACTTGTCTCATTCCTGAAATTCCAACCGTAAGAGCCACACATTCAAATTAAGTCTCTCTGTGGAAAGACCCCATTCCTGTGTGTGACACGTATTCATCCATTAAGTGCACTGATTCAACATTTCCTATGACCTGTGGATTGTTCTAGAAATGTAATGATGCCAGAAACACAAAAAAGTTTTATTTTTTATCTCAAGAAGTTCATAGTCTCGTGGAATAGAGAGAGAGATAACAACAAATGATGCTTTAGGCTGCTATAACGAAATACCAGAGACTGGGTGGCTTAAACAACAGACATTGATTTCTCACAGTTTTGGAGGCTGGAAGTCCCAGTTCAAGGTTGCCAGCAGTTTCAGTTCCTGGTGAGGCCTCTCTTCTTGGCTTGCAAATGGCCTCCTTCTTTCTGTGTCCTCACATGGCAAAGGAAGAGAGCTCTGGTGTCTCTTCCTCTTCTGACAAGGGCACTGATCCCGTCATGAAGGTATTCAATTAAAAAACAAAACAATCAGATGTTCAATTCAAGACATAATTAAGGATGGGAGAAGGGGCATGCCAGTGTATGCTAATAGCCTGGGTGCTATGGTCTGATTGTGTCTCCCCAAATTCATATGTTGAAATCTAAACCTCTAGATATGGTGGTATTAGGAGATGGAACCTTTGGTAGGAGCTTAGGTCATGAGGGTGGAGCCTTCATGAATGGGGTTTGTGCCCTTATTAAAGTGGCTCCAGAGAGCTCCCTTACCCTTCTATCATGTGAGGGCACATGAAAATGATCCAGGAAGAGGGCCCTCCCCAGAATGTGACCATGCCTTGATCTTGGACTTCCAGCCTCCAGAATTGTGAGAAATAAATTTCTGTGTTTATTAGGCCACCTGGTTGGTGCCATTTTTTTTTTTTTTTTTTTTTTTAATAGCAGCCCAAACAGACTAAGAGTCCCACCAGTTACAAGGGCCTCCACTGCCCCTCGTGCCTGGGAGGCCCTCAGTGTTTGCCAAAGCCCTTCTCTGAGAGTCAGTCCATGAAATCCCCAAGAATGAGTTTCTTCCTTTGCAATCTGGCCTCTGTTACCCCTAAAGAGATGGCAGGGAGGCTGTAACTAGTATATGACCTCAATTGATGCTCCCAACTTCCAATAGACTCGGAAGAAAAAGTATAAAGGGTGACAGCAAAATCATGATAAATGGTCTTCTGCTGGAAGACTACCTCCAAAACTCTTTTCCAGGGCTAACATGCCCCCTGGGCCAAGGCTACCCCGAAGTCTGTTGCTTCCCTCAAATGAAACCTTCTTGGGGTGTGGAGAAGGCTGAGTGTGGTCAGATTCAGGGCCCTGTTGCAGGATGCCCTTGGTAATCCCTGTGTCGGGGAGTTCGTGTCTTCTGCACAGTTACGATATTAACTCCTTTCCTTAGGAGCTGATGGGGCAGGGCTGAAACTCACACACCCAGTGAACCCTCTGATCAGAGGATCAGGCTTTAATTCTCTGAAGGTGCCTTGGGACGGAGCATCTCTCTGAGGTTGTTCAAGGTGGTGGTTTAAATAGTTCTGTTTCTGTTTTGGTTTCTGTTTTCTAAGTACATCTGCTTGGGAGAGAGTTCTGGGTGGCAGGGGTGGGCTCAGATACAGACTTCATCCAGGGTTACTCTACACATGGTGTTATTTTCTTTTTTTAAATAAACATTTATTTTTTGGCTGTGTTGGGTCTTTGTTGCTGCGTGCGAGCTTTCTCTAGTTGTGGCGAGTGGGGGCTACTCTTCGTTGCCGTGTGAGGGCTTCTCGTTGCGGTGGCTTCTCTTGTTGCGGAGCACAGGCTATAGGCGGACAGGCTTCAGTAGTTGTGGCACGCGGGCTCAGTAGTTGTGGCTCACGGGCTCTAGAGTGCAGAGCTCAGTAGTTGTGGCGCACGGGCTTAGTTGCTACATGGCATGTGGGATCTTCCCGGATAAGAGCTTGAACCTGTGTCCCCTGCATTGGTAGGCAGATTCTTTTTCCTTTTGTTAATGAATTTATTTTTATTTTATTTATTTTATTTTTGTCTGTGTTCTTCGTTGCTGCTCACGGGCTTTCTCTGGTTGCGGCGAGCGGGGGCTACTCTTCGTTGTGGTGCGCAGGCTTCTCGTTGCGGTGGCTTCTCTTGTTGCGGAGCACAGGCTCTAGGTGCGCAGGCTTCAGTAGTTGTGGCACGCGGGCTCAGTAGTTGTGGCTCATGGGCTCTAGAGCGCAGGCTCAGTAGTGGTGGTGCACGGGCTTAGTTGCTATACGGCATGTGGGATCTTTCCAGGCCAGGGATCGAACCCGTGTCCCCTGCATTAGCGGGCAGATTCTTAACTACTGTGCCAACAGGAAAGTCCCCACGTAGTGGTTTTGATAAATACTGCACTCTACCAAGGGCAGGGGCCTTGAGGACTGAGGCTGGGGCTGGGGAGCTCTTTCGGTGTCCGGCTCTGGGCTTGCCCCTGCTCCACCAGCCGTTTCGCTCATCACTGCTGTGCTTCCACTCTAGATCCTCTTCCTGCCACTCCAGCCAGGAAGGAGGTGAGGACGGGGCCACCATTTTTCTGGGAATCCTGACCCATGACCTCTCCCTTTGGGATGGATGATGAAGGACAGCCCCTCTTGCCTCCAGAGGATTCCCATCTCAGAATAAAACCCAGATCTCTTGCCATGGCCTCCCAGGTCCTGTGCACTGTAGCCCCTGTGAGTTTCCCCTCCATCACTACTCCCTCTGTTGCTTAATCCGTGACAGCGCAGCTGGCTTCTTTGTCTGTCGTGGATCCTGGATGGAGTCAGGAGTCATCCTGCCTCAAGGCATTTGTGTTTGGCCAATACCTTGGCGTCCTTGGCAAGCCTTGCTTGTCCAAGTGTTTTATTCAAGGGTCTGCTCCAAGGTCTTATCAGAGACCACCTTACCTGACGTAGCACCTTCCCTCCTCCCTGCCTTGCCTCTTACTTGGTACCCTCTTCCTGGCTGTGTTTCCTTTCCTAGCTCTTCCTGCTGTCTGACATATGTTGTGTGTTTGATATGATAGCTAAGTGTGTCTCTCCCATCACCCTACCGCAAGCTCCTTGAGAACAGTTACGTGATCTCCCCAGCGCCTAGAACAGTGTGCGGCACATTAGAGGGACAGTCCAAAATATTCTGCAATGTTTGTTGAATAGGCGAGGGCAGTTTTCTCAAAAAAGTACTGTCACGTCACTGTCTGCTCACCTCACCTCTGTTCACAGCCACTCACTGCAGTGAAGCCGCACCCTTGGCTGGATGATGACTTCTTACATTCATGCAGCCCTTTTCAGCTCTATTTGACTTTCTGAAGCAGTTTATGCTACGAAAAGAGTATTACGGACTTTGGAGCCAGACAGGTTTGGCTTTGACCCTATTTCACCGCGTAGCAGCTCTGCGCCGCTTAGAAGCTATGTAATCCTGAGCAGGTTCTTTCACTTCTCTGGGCCACAGTTTCCATTTTAGTTAAGTTAGGATGCTAATACCTCACTCATGGGATTTTTTCCGGGAGGGTTAAGTGAGAGAATATATGTGAGACTCCTGCTCCAGGCTGGGGACCTCATCAGAGCGCAGTAAATGTTGGCTGCGTTGCTTGCTTGCCTCCCTCTGCACACTTCCATGACTCCACTGTGTCTTCTGCTCATGTCTAGTCTCTTCTTTGTGTCCCTTGCACACTTAACTTTATCCCTTTCTCCACCTCTGGAATGACTGTTGCTCCCCAAGACTGTCCTTAGCCTCGTTCTCTTTTTCTGCTACTGTGTGTCCCCCGGGTTATCTCATCCACACCTAGGACCCCAGCTGCTATCGGTATATTGATGATTTAAAACTCCTCAGGCCCCTCTCAGTCCCCTTTCCTGGGCTCCAGACTCCTGTTTCCCACTGCCTTCCGACCTCTCCACACCTAGATGGCCTTCTGGCATCTCCAACTTCATGTGTTTCAACTCAGCTAATGAACTTCTCTGCTCCCCCAACCACTCTTCCTCAGTCTTAGAAAATGGCACCTTCTCGGACACTCATTGGAAATTGGTGAGTCGATTTTCACTTCTCTCTCTCCTATGTTCTGTGTGACTAACTAAGCCCAATCACTTCTTAGGTATTTATTTTTTATTGAAGTATTGTTGATTTCCAATATTGTGTTCGTTTCTGGTGCACAGCAAAGTGATTCAGTTATACATATATATATACACATTCTTTTCCAGTCTTTTCCATTCTGGTTTAATACAGGGTATTGAATATAATTCCCTGTGCTATACAGTAGGACCTTGTTGTTTATCTCTTTTATATATTGTAGTGTGTATCTACTAATCCGAAACTCCTAATTTATCCACCCCCCCCCCCCCACCACTCCTTTCCTCCTTGTTAACCATAAGTTTGTTTTCTATGTCTGGGAGCCTGTTTCTGTTTTGTCAATAAGTTCATTTCTATCATTGTTTTAGATTCCGCATATAAGTGATATCACATGGTATTTGTCTTTCTCTTCCTGACTGACTTCACTTAGTGTGATAATCTCTAGGTCCATCCGTGTTGCTGCAGATGGCATTATTTCATTCTTTCTTACGGCTGAGTAATATTCCATTGTAAACATGCACCACATCTTCTGTATCCATTCACCTATGGATATTTAGGTTGCTTCCGTATCTTGGCTATTGTGAATAGTGCTGCTATGGACATTAGGCTGCATGTATCTTTTCAAATGATAGTTTTCTCCACATATATGCCCAGGAGTGGGATTGTTGGATCATATGTAAGCCCAATAATTTCTAATTTCTAAATATCCTTTAAACATTTTTACCCTCCCTGCTGCTCCCTTAATTCCAACTCTAATCATTTCTCACCTCCTTCTGACTGCCTGTATTTTCAACTGGTCTCCCCCTTCAGAGTACTCTCTTCTCTAAATAATCCTTCAATGTGAACTTTCTAAAATGGAAATATTACGTCCAATTAAAAACAAAATCCTTGGATGGTTGCCTGGTATCTTCAGGTTCAAGTTCAAACTCTTTGGCATGATAGACGACTTTCCATGAATTGGTCCATTCTCAGCTACACTTGCAGCTGCCCCACCCTGCTGGGTTACGACAAGCCCCCCTGCCCTTGCCCAAGCTCTTCCCTTTGCCGGGAACACCCTCACTTTCCCTTGTCCATTTGGTAAACTCCGCTTAGCCTTGCAGCACCCAGTATGAACATTACCTCCTCTTTGAAGCTTTGTTGACCTTTCCAAGCTGGGGAAAGTACCAGCCTCTGGAGTCCCTCCCCACCTGCACATACCCTTCTTGTAAGACTTACCACTCTCCACCGTAACCCATTGACTTTCCTGTTTCTCGTGCCATCTTACAGACTGGAATGTCGCTGAGGCATTCACCTCTGATTCCGCAGCGTTTACCTCAGTAAATAATGGTTGGGTTAGTACAGTACACTGGCTCATCCTTTACCTACCTACCTACCTACCTACCTACCTAAGTTTATTTACTTAAGAAATTGAAATATAGTTGATGTACAATATTATGTTAGTTTCAGGCATGCTACATGAAGATCTGACATTTACATGTGCTCTCTCAGCCTTCAGCACGTTGAAGCTGCTGATAGATTTGGCTTTGCCCTATTCCATTCTGGTCTCCCTATTGCATGTGAACTGGTTCTAGACTTGTTTTAGGCTTCAGTTTTTTTTTTTTTTAGAACCAGCTTGGTTTTTCTCCTGAATCACACTGGAGGGCATACATTGGACTAATTCATCTGTAAGTTCCTCTCAGGCTCTGATGTTACAATCACATCTAGTGGGCATAGAAACTAGGAACCCCAGAGTCCTGTCCCAGCTCTGCCACTAAGCAGCTCGGACAAGTCCCTTGGCCTTGAGCTTTGATTGTCTCCTTTGTAAAATGGAAGAATATTCTTCTACATGTTTTTGAAGATTAACCGAGTACTGAAAGTCTCAAATGCAAGGCAACCTCTTTAGGGTGTTATGCCACATGTTTCTACATTTTATACCATCTTGAAATAAAGAGGGACACGTGTCGCATGGCTGCCTGGTCTTGCTATTTTGAACCAGGAGAGGCCGTATCAAAAATTGTGGGTGAAGTCGTGAGGAAATAATGCAGAGTCCTTAAATAACCCAGAGCATTCAGAACATACCAAAAGACTCTCTCAGAGAAGTGGTCTAAGAATCCCTCTTTTGAACCTGGACAAGCTGACATGGAATTTTCCGGGGTGGAGCTGTGATGACTGGGATGTGTCTGCCTCATTGGGTCTCTGTGAGCTCTGTACTGGATGAGTTCAGGGTGTTGCCCTGGAATATTCTGCTGACGTCCTCTTCTGAGGCCATTGACGATCACAGATGAAGATGTCTCTGTTGTGATTTAGAAATCCTGGAAGCCCCCAAAGAATGCTCCAAACGTAGAGGCCCAGAAGCTGTCTTGTGTAACAGCTACAGAAATGAACAGAGGGGGCAGGAGACAAGAGCAGGGACAGAGCCTGTATGTGGATAAACCAGTCTGTTTGCATACAGATGGCCAAGAGGCACATGAAAAGCTGCTCAACGTCACTAATCATTAGAGAAATGTACATCAAAACTACAATGAGGTATCACCTCACACCAGTTAGAATGGGCATCATCAGAAAATCTACAGACAACAAATGCTGGAGAGGGTGTGGAGAAGAGGGAACCCTCTTGCACTGTTGGTGGGAATGTGAATTGGTACAGCCACTATGGAGAAGAGTATGGAGGTTCCTTAAAAAACTACAAATAGAACTACCATATGACCCAGCAATCCTACTACTGGGCATATACCCTGAGAAAACCATAATTCAAAAAGAGTCATGTACCACAATGTTCATTGCAGCTCTATTTACAATAGCCCGGAGATGGAAACAACCTAAGTGCCCATCATCGGATGAATGGATAAAGAAGATGTGTTATATATATACAATGGAGTATTACTCAGCCATAAAAAGGAATAAAATTGGGTTATTTGTAGAGACGGGGATGGACCTAGAGACTGTCATACAGTGTGAAGTAAGTCAGAAAGAGAAAAACAAATATCGTATATTAACACATATATGTGGAACCTAGAAAAATGGTATAGATGAACCGGTTTGCAGGGCAGAAATTGAGACACAGATGTAGAGAACAAACGTATGGACGCCAAGGGGGAAAAGCGGCGGGGGGCGGTGGTGGTGGTGGGATGAACTGGGCGATTGGGATTGACATGTATACACTGAAGTGTATAAAATAGGTAACTAATAAAAAAAAGGGCAATTAAAAAAAAACCAGTCTGTTTGAAAAGACTTACTGAGCAACTGTTATGTGTCAGGCTCTCTGTCAAGTTCTGGGAATGCAAAGGTGCATGAGAAATGGCTTGTGCTTGTAGTGGAAGAGCTGGGAGAAACGGTTTGGCATCAGCAGGGTCTGTAGGAGGGGAATGCCCCGAGGCAATGTGGTCCTTTCCTTGGTAGATGAACACCACTGAGCACTGCAGAGATCAGGGACCAGGCAGCCTGGTGTGGGGTGTACAGGAAGCCTGGCCTGGTCCCCACTCCATGCGGCCCCTTCTCCATAAGTGCGTGACTGACAGGACATCTGTTCTCCTGTCTCTACACCGTGGTGGCCTAGCTGCATCCCAGAGGCTCAGAAGCAGAACCACTTGTGTGGTTTGAGCTTCAAGCCCCCGAGAGAATGGTTGCTCACGCATGTGGTTCTCTTTGATCGACACCAAAGACCTTCCCACTTACTACAAATAACTTCCCCTGAAGCCCATATCGTTTGACCTTTTAGATGATCAATGGAGGATCATTTGAAAAGTGAATAATTCTGCAAATACTAATAATAGCTAACACCTACTGATATTTCTTCCTTGAGACTCTGGTTTAAGTGCTTTACAACTATTAACTCATGTAATTCTCACAACAACCTGATGAAGTAGGTGTTTCTATTTCCCCCATTTTACGTATGAGGAAATGGAAGCACAGAGCTATTCAGTAACTTGTCCAAAGCCGGTCCCACGACTAGAAAGCAGTAGATATGAGTTTTGAATCCAGGTAGACTGGCTCCAAATTCATGCTATTAATACTATGCTCTTTTAGAAAGAGCAACATTGAGCCTTATTAGCAATTACTTCTTTAAATGCAGGCACCACACTAAGTGATTTTTATTATTTATTGTTAATAAAACCCAATAGTGTAGGTACCATTATTATTACCATTTATAGGTGAGGAAAATAAGGATGTAACTTGAGGTCACATAAGCAGGAAATATGGAGCCAGGACTTGAAATCAGGTAGTTGAATTCCAAAGCCCATGTGTCCAACAGGACACTAGACTGTGATGTACAGTTGGGTGGGAGCATGACATGGAACGCCCAGGAGGAAAGTTTCCTCAGAGAGAGAGTGGGCTCTGCAGCATTCCCGGGGAGAGGGGGATGGGGGACAGGATGGAAAACACTGCTCTCCCTCCTCGGTTGTACCTGGGGCTGACTCTGCCCTCTGTTCAGCTGAGAATTTGTGGGAATAATTTTGTCTACTAGAACCTTACTTAATAGACCAAATATTCTATCACTAAACTTTAAAATCAGGAAGGTTAAAGGTCTTCTATCCCAACATCCCACCTAATGCCATACGTACGTTCCCTGATAGATGCCAACTCTCCCTCTACTTGTACATCCTCATTCACAGAAGCTCACTGCTCCTCCAGACAGCCATTCCTTTATGAATGATGTGAGGAAATAATGAAGAGCCTTGAACAACCCAGAGCACTCAGAACATTCCAGAAGACCCTCTCCGAGAAGTGGTCTAAGAATCCCTCTTTTGAAACCTACCTATCGTTGCCAAATTAGTGGGCTGAAAATCTGCAGCTCTGTAACTTCTATTTCTACCCCTTGGAGCTAGACAAATTGAACTCCTCTGTTCCTGAGCCCATCTCCTCTTCGTTTTGTAACAGGTCCCTTCACTGTGTGGGCTCTTGACACACCAACTTTCTTTCAGGCAGTCAAAAAGATCTCGCTCTCTGCTGCTGCAGGTCCTTTGCTCATGCAAAGGACCAGCCTTTCCTCTGTCTGGAAGGCTTTCACCTCTCTTCCAATTCATTTTGTTAATTTAGACTCTTTCTTTCCCTTTAGCTCAGTCATTTTCTCAGGGAAGCCCTCCCTAGTTCCTCTGACTTGGTCAAATCTCCCAGTCATAGACTTTCAGAATATCACTGTCTTAGATGAGGTTCTTCAAAAGCAGAGCCTGAGGCAGGGATGTGTGTACTTACGATTTACTGAGAGTGGGAAGGAAGGGAGGGAGGGAGGGAGGGAAGGAAGCAAGATAGGGATGGAGAAGTTGCTGCATGTACTGGCTTCAGCCTGATCTGGAGGGTAGACTGAACTGTAGAGTCTGTCCTACCTTTGGGAAGATGCTGGGGGCTGCTATACTCCCCACTCGTGTACTGGTCATGGGCTGTAGGGGTGGGTTAACTTCCAAGCACTTCCTACAGATGTTGATGGGCAATCCTCTTGAGAAGGTTGCACGTTGAGGCTTTAGAGGAAGACTTTGGGGATGGGCTCACCAGCCCAACAAGTAAAAGGCATCTCAGAGGGCTGGGTGGGGCACCAGCCAGAACCTCGTCTTCATAGAATTTGCCCAAGTAAAACTTTTACATTTACGTGTGTGATTGTTTGATCAAAATCTGTCTCTTCCTTTGGAGCGTAATCTCTTTTTAGAGATTGCATCTTTGTTCATAAGGTTTCCGTGTGCCAAGCTCAGGGCTTGTAGATAGACAGTATTCAGTAGGTCCTAGGTGAGTAAATAAATCGATCAACAAAGGAATGGATGAAGCCTGCTTCCTCTCTTGGATGATAACCATCTCTTTTACTTCCTTTTCTATTTATCAGCTTTTGGACGCTTTCGATTCCATTCTGTCCTACGGACTATCTTCCTTTCTGGCTTCCTTGAATTACACTTTCCATCCTAAGAATCCTATATCCTGGTGGTTAACAAGTGAGGGTTTATAGAGACAGTTCCTCAATTGCTTGTTCTCAAGAGTGGGGACCAACCTGCTTTTGTAACAATGTATAATTGTCAAGAGACTCAAGGAAAGAGAAAAACACAGCAGATACCATTTAGATCAAGATTCTCTTAATGTTGCTTTCTGGGTATCAGGGGAAACAGTGGTGACATAGTCTTTTCTTTATTCTCTTGGAAAATTCCATAGCCAACTTCCCATTGACCTTTTGCTATATCTCACTACCCTGCCTTATAGTACTATTTAGATGAATGAAGATTTTTATTAATTCTTGCTAATTTGTCCATTGGCTTATTTAATTAGCCAGATCCCCCTTGTTGCCATATAGCTTGTTGAAGGGTCAGGCCCAGATGCAATGTGATGAGAGAAGGCTAAGCTTTGGTGGTGGAGAAACTGTTTGGAGCCTGAAAGCTTTTAGAAAGTTGAAGGCACTGATCACTGGGCAAAGGGGCTTCTATCAGATGATAGGAAGTTCAAAGGCACGAGGAGTCTGGCTTAAATCTAGAACTGACTCTGTCTATTGGATGAGGCAGTAGAGTTCTAATAAGTCCTCTGCTTTGCAGAAGTGTGTGTGTGCGTTTCAGTTAGTTAGAAATATTGGCTGGGATCTACTATCATTGAAACTTTGTTCTAGGCCCTGGGAATATAACAGTGAATGAGATGACAAAGTCCCTGCCCTCAAGGAGAATGCCGGTGTGTGTGTGTGTGTGTGTGTGTGTGTGTGTGTGTGTGTGTGTGTGTGCGCGCGCGCACGCACATATCCAACCCTGAGATTTGCAGCTCTCTAAATCTGCACCTGAAACACGCATACTCATCTGACTTTCCACAACCTCTCCTTCCACCTGTCAGAGCAGCGTGGTGTTTGGGACAGAGCACGAGGCCAGGCGTGAAAAGAGCTGGTATCCATCCTTGGGTCTGTATGGCCCAGCTGGGTCACCTTGGGAACTATACTTCACCTCCCCGAGCCTCAGCTTCTTCATTTATGAACCAGAAGGCTTGGAACAAATGGCCTGCAGCTGTAGAATTCTATGGATACATTTACTGTGGGTCTAACTATGTGTTGGGTACCTTTGTGGTATCACTGGAGTTCATTTTCTCATTGAATTCTCTGCGGAGCTGGTGTCACCCTTGATTTATAGATGAGGAAACTGAAGCCAGAGAAGTTGAGTTACTTGCCCAAAGTCACTCAGCAAATTAGTGTTAGAGCCAGGATTTAGACGCCTTAGACCCGACTCCACATTCAGTGCGATTTGACGTCGGCACAGCTGACCCTGTCCATTCCTCAGCCCTCACCTCATCCTTACATCTGCTTCTCACCCCACTCGTGTGCCTGCTGTCATCAGGAACTGCAAGGTGGGTGGCTTTGGTGGGGAACCAGGAGACAGAAATCCCATCAGGACTGGCTCCGACACTCCCACTGTCATCCTGTTTTCCACGCCTGTCTCTGCGGCTTATTCCACGCTCGTATCAGCGGATCAGAGCATCAGCGGGGAAGGGAGAGCCCCAGGTAGGAACACTGAGCACATGGGAACAGAATTTAGTGTTGTAAGCGAGTCTGACACACGCTCAGTGATGTGCACAATAGTTATATTCTATAGTAATGAAGAATAAATAGTAAATCGTAACATAAATCTGATTAGTGGTAGATTTTAAAGGTCAAGCTAAGCACTGGTCATTTTAGAAAAAGACTTGGCCACAACAGGAAAGTCTTCACATTCAGCTTTCCCCCCAGATTACTCTTGTCCCAGCTCTCACCTTTCCTGATTGTGTGTCCTTGGGCAGTGGTTCATTCAGCTCACTGACCTGCAGTTTCATGACCTATCAGATGGGCACAATAAGACTATTTCCTAGGGTTTTGGTAAAGATTAGATAATGTCTGTGGAAGCACTTTGTAAACAGCAAAGTGCCAAACAAATGTTAGTTATTGTGGCGGACGTTGTGCCATCCTAGTGGCTGGGAATATAAGAAAGAAGATACAGGCCTGGCCTGTGAAATGCTGTCTTCTGGAAGCCCTGTGGTTGCATCCAAGCTGCCTTTGACTTGAGTGTTCCCGTTGCCTCAGGTTACATATTTTCCTATTTCTATCACTTCCCTTGGTTAATGGTACCCAAAGAGCAGATTGAGTTGATTTAAGGGAATACCTTTCCTCCCGTGCAAAACTTCAATCTCCTAGTGTAGATTTTCCGAACAGCAGCATTCATTTGTCAGCAACCAAGGGCACAGTACCGAAGCACAAGCAGAGTAGATGCTGGTGTGGGCTGCTGACAGGGAGGAGAAGCCCCCAGGGTGGCCTGGCCCAGGAGATTAGGAGCGAGGGACCTTTGCCCAGATGCAAGGGGTGAGTGTAGCAGAGACTGGCCACTGGCCACTCATAGCAACCTTCCTTCTTCCATTATGCAGACAGCGCTCAGTCTGAGCTGAGTACATGACCGCCAAGCTCTGTTACACTTAGATGTGGCTTTGCGAATAAGTTCTGTGACGTGAGAAGAAGTGATCTTGTGCGCAACTTCTGGGCTGTGCCCTTAAAGGGATGAAGTCTTTTTTTTTTTAAATTTTATTGGAGTATAGTTGATTTACGATGTTGTGTTAGTTTCAGGTGTACAGCAGTGATTCAGTTATACATATATTCATTCTTTTTCATATTCTTTTCTCATATACGTCATCACAGAGTATTGAGTAGAGTTCCCTGTGCTCTCCAGTAGGTCCTTGTTGGTTATCAATCTATATAGTAGTGTGTGTATGTTAATCCCAAACTCCTGATTTATCTCTTCCCCCCACAGACGTTTCCCCTTTGGTAACCATAAGTTTCTTTTTGATATCTGTAAGTCTTTCTGTTTTGTAAATAAGTTCTTTTATAGCAATCTGACTCCTGGGCATATATCCAGATAAAACCATAATTTGAAAAGATACATGCGCCCCAGTGTTCATTGCAGCACTATTTGCAGTAGCCAGGACATGGAAGCAACTTCAATGTCCATTGACAGAGGAATAGATAAAGAAGATGTGGTACATATATACAGTGGAATATTACTCAGCCATAAAAAATGATATGATGCCATTTACAGCAACATGGATGGACCTAGAGATTATCATACTAAGTCAGTCAGACAAAGACAAATATCATATGATATCACTCATGTGTGGAATCTAATTAAAAAAGGACACAAAGGGACGAGGTCTTTACTCAGTCTCCTCCCCTTTCTGTAGGCTGGAATGTTGGCATCATGGCTGGAGCTGTAACAGTGAACTTGGACTATACAATGGAAACTGTCTGCTGAGAATGGCAGAACAACAAGATCGAAAGAGCCAGTGTTGCCAACACCATAGAGACCTCGTGAATAGTAAGGGTTGCTTACGCTTGGCCTATCACATGAGGCAGAAATATATCCTATTTTGTTTAAGCCTCTGTTATTTTAGCATTTGTTATAGCGACTGTCTCTTAGGCTGTCCAGTGAGAAAGGGTATTTTGTGCCCTGGTAAGGACAGACGTCTCCATGCACCATGGGAACCATTCGATGAGGTCGTTGTAATTTAGCGGAATGAGCTTGGGTGTTGATACTGAAAGGCTATTTTGGTGTTGCCGCATAATAATTGTTGGGGGGCTTCCCTGGTGGTGCAGTGGTTGAGAGTCCGCCTGCCGATGCAGGGGACGCGGGTTCGTGCCCCAGTCCAGGAGGATCCCACATGCCGCGGAGCGGCTGGGCCCGTGAGCCATGGCCGGCTGAGCCTGCGCGTCCAGAGCCTGTGCTCTGCGACGAGAGAGGCCACAACAGTGAGAGGCCCGTGTACCACAAAAAAAAAAAAAAAAAAAATTGTTGGGGACGTTATTAACCTCTCTGTGTCTGTTTCCTCATCTGTAAAATAATAATAATAATAGACATAATGGTACCAGCTTCTCACATTTTATTGAGCACATAGCTTGGTTCAGGTGCCACACGTTGTTTGGATTAAGTGAAATAAGAGTCTTAAGTAAACAGAATACAAATGTTAGTTATTTTAAACTTTGTTATATGTCTATAAGCGTTATTATTTAATTTTTCCCATGCTGATTTCTTATTTATTTCAACGGCTTATGGGCATTGACCATTTCTGAGACTTTGAATCCCCCAAAAGACCTAGTTCAAAATTGAGCACATAATAGATACTTAGTGAATATGTGTTGAAGGCATAGCTTTTTAATTATTTTTTTTTGCAGTATAGTTGCTTTACGATGTGTTAGTTTCTACTGTACAGCAAAGTGAATCAGCTGTATGTATACGTATATCCCCTCTTTTTTGGGGTTTCCTTCCCATTTAGGTCACCACAGAGCACTGAGTAGAGATCCCTGAGCTATACAGTAGGTTCTCATTGGTTATCTAGTTTATACATAGTATCAATAGTGTATATAAAGCATAGCTTATTTTTAAGTGGGATACTTCTATTCACAGTGACATTTTATCTTGATTAAAAAATTTAATTGTTATATACATAAAATTTACTATTTTAATCATTTTTAAGTGTACAATTCAGTGGCATTAAGTACATTCACATTGTATAACCATCGCTGCTATCTATTTCCAGAATTTTTCCATCATTCTAAATAGAAACTTCGTACCCACTAAACAGTAACTCCTCATTTCTCCCCTCCTCCAAGTCCCTGGTGAACTACTCTACTTTCTGTCGCTATGATATTGCCTATTCTAGGTACCCCATATAAGTGGGATCATACAGCATTTGTCCATTTGTGTCTGGTTTACTTCACTCAGCATAAGTTATCTCACAGTTCATCCTGTTACAGCACATGTCAGAATTTCATTCCTTTTTAAAGCTGAATAATATTCTATTGCCTGCATATGCCACATTTTGCTTATCCATTCTTACATTGACAGACACTTGGGTTGTTCCCACCATTTGGCTGTTGGGAATAATACTGCTGTGAACATGGGTGTGCAAGTCTTACTTTGATGTTAAAGCAGCAACTTGGGCCTCACATCTGGAATGGACACCCGTGTTTCTGTGGGGCAGTGCAGCACTGGGACGCAGCTCCAGTGTTTCTGTCGGAGGCGTGCTTGGGATATCGGAAGGGTCTTGTGTATGCCTAGTCACGACATCTAGTCCCTGGCACAGCTATGAGAATGTCCACAGTTTGTGGCCATCTCCTTACTTGGCACGGAAGGCCTCTAAGGGACAGGGAGAACACAGGGAGGGTGACATTGGCGTGGATGGGCACAACATGTGTTTGTGCAGGTGGATCTCTTCCTGTCCATTCCTGGATGTGACATGTCCACCCTGCTCTGGGCCGACTGGCTGAAGGTGTGCATCGATTTGCTGAAGAATCAGAGGTTGATGTCTCGGAGCTAGAGGTCAGGCTTCCATATCCTGGGACTGTAAGTGCTGTATGTGTTTGGCTGATAAGCCTTTGGTCATTGGCCGTCCGTTGTACAAGCAGAAGCTGATGACTCTGAAGGCATGTTACGGCAGAAGAATGCGCGGGGAATGTGGCCATTACTTCCACTCCTGAGAAATGCAGGAGGATTCTTACTTAGGTCATGTAGCTCCGAAGACACAGCTCCCCAGGCCTGCAGGGTTTGTACCAGCTGCCAATGAATTCTCCAGTCTGTGTCAACAGAGAACGCACTGCACGGCCCTGAAGCCTCTCACGTTGATCCTGCCGTCTGTGAGATCAGATTCCAGGACGATGGGCTTTTGAACGCCTTTGAGTCTCAGACGAAGTCAGATGAGGACAGTACAGGCAGGTGTTCTCATATGACCTTGGTTTTGGGATATGTCCCTTTGGGTTTCAATCATTCGGTAAAAATTCAAATCCTTTCATGTGCTGTGGTTGTAAACGGTTTGTGTTTACTGCTTGCTAGACTGTGTAAAAGACCCTCATAAGACGCACTAAGAAAAATAAGGATGTTGGGCTGTTAGGAAACAAAGGACTTAAATTTCATTTTTTGGTTAACTGTAGAAATAAAAGAGTTTATGGAAACACTATAGCTCCAAACCCAGTGCCTGGGCTGCAGTGCTCTCATTTTTGTTGCTTGCTGGGTTTCTAAAAATTTAACTAGTTCCCTCTCTTTCTCTCTCTCTCTCTTTTAAAAATTAAACTATAGTTGATGTACATTATTATATAAGTTACAGGGGTACAATATGGTGATTCACAAATTTTAAAGGTTCTACTCCATTTATAGTTATTATAAAATATTGGCTATATTCCCCACATTATACAGTATATCCTTGTAGCTTTCTTTTTGTGGTACGCGGGCCTCTCACTGTTGTGGCCTCTCCCGTTGCGGAGCACAGGCTCCAGACGCGCAGGCTCAGCGGCCATGGCTCACGGGCCTAGCCGTTCCGCGGCATGTGGGATCCTCCCGGACTGGGGCACGAACCCACATCCCCTGCATTGGCAGGCGGACTCTCAACCACTGCGCCACCAGGGAAGCCCCTTGTAGCTTATTTTATACCTAACAGTTTGTGCCCCTTAATCCCCTACTCCTACGTTGCCCGCCCCCCCGCCTCTCTCATGTTTCTCTCTCTTTTCTAATTGCAAAAGAAATATCTGCATATTGCCTTAGCCTAGGAAACGAGCTTGAATGAAAGTGTTATTGCATCATTGGGAGGTACAATGCCAAGGTGGCCAGAGTGAGGGAATTGGAATTGCAGAGGCTGGGAGGAATGGGAAGCAGATATAAGGTGGGGCGTTACTTCACGTAGACACGGAAGGTGGCTGCTGCTTCGCAGATGCATCTAGCCAGTTTCTCAGCCCCATGTGTTGGCTCTGGACGAGATGTGCAGAAATGCCATACCCTGGAGCAGTGTCTCGGGGGATGAGTGAGGAATAAATTTGTTGGCTGCCTCCCATCTCCTGTGTTTCCATACGGTGAAGGTCACCTACAGGACATTATTTCCCCTGCACTCCCAGGTTGCCCCCCTGACCCCTTAGCGGCTGCAGAGAAGTCAGACCCCAGGGTGTGGTACTTCATCTGAAGCAGTGGGAGGAGCCAGAGATGCTGGCCATTTACTTCACCTGGTGGAACCAGTGTGTTACAAGGGCAGCAGGTGAGTGGGGCAAGCATCAGAGGTCTGGGAGAGAGCTGAAGCTAGAGAATCCAAGGCAGCCCCTAAGATGTGTCGATACAGACATGGCAAACATTGAAGCAATACTAAAGAGTATTAGTAAGTTTCCCTTCCATTGCACACCTTCAAGTCACTGTCTGTAGTTTGCCACAATATCCCACGTGTACCAAACTCTCATCTATGTTGATAAGATTGTATTTTGATGCTTGTAGCAAACCCCCCACATATGTGGCTTAAACAAGATGGAGGTTTATTTATAAAAGTCGGAGGAAGCTGGGAAGGCAAGGGGAAGGCAGACCAATGGCAGCTTCCTAATTATCATTCTGTTCCATTGTGTGTAGCGTGGCTTCTATCCTTAAAGTTGCTTTATGTTTTCAAAATAGTTACTGGAGCTCCAGCCAGTTCCAGGCCAAAAGGAAAAAGAAAGAACAAAAAGGTGTGCTCTCCTAGCTGAGTGAACCGCATTTAAGCAGTTTTCTCAGAGGCCCTGCCTAATAATGTCCACTTACGTCTCACTGGCCATCCCTAACTGCAAAGGAGCTGGGAAATAAGGCCTCTTGGCAGGTACCCTGCAGCCCGGAATAAAATCAGGGTTCATTTAGTAAGAATAAAGGAAAGAATGAGTACTGGGTAGACAGCTAGCAGCTTCATTTTACACAGATCCAACACCTTGCTTGTAAAAATTTAATGCATCTTGGGCATTGCTCCAAAGTAATGCATGTAAACTTACTTCATTAATTTGAATACCTGCATTGCATTCTGTTGTGTCGAAATACTAAAATTGACTTAACATGTCCTCTGTGGGTAGATATTTAAATTATTTCCAGTATTTTGGCTATTATAAACTGTGCTGCAGTTAACATCCTTCTACATATGTATTTACTCATTATTTGAGTGTATGTCTCCAGGATAAATTTACAAATGAGGAATGGCTGAGTTAAAAGGGTAACTGTATTTTACATTTTACCATATATTGTCAAATAGCTTTCCAAGGTGTTGGCATTAATTTACATTCTACCCAACAGTATATGAGTGCTTCTTGCCCTTCAGATAAGCCCTGTGAAAATAACACAGATAACACTGTGTATTATTAACCTTTATGACCTCCTCCAACTTGATAGGTAAAAATGGAATCCCATCAATTTGAGTTTTACTTATTGTGATATTCACTTTTTAATGGATCTTGGAAGTTGTCAATTTTACCTATTTCCTTGTCCTGAAGCAGTTTAGGTCGATGGGTATTCATGTTACTCTTAAGATTCAGAAGGAAAGATTAAAATTTTCAATTTGCAGTCCATTCTAGTGGATTAAACACTTTTTATACATGTTAAAAAATAACAGTTTTATTGATATATAATTCACATAGCATAAAATTCACCCTTTTAAAGTGTACAATTCAGTGGTTTTTAGTATAGTCACAGAGTCGTGACTCTATCATCTAATATCAGAATATTTTCTTCATCCCCCAAAGAAACCCTGGACCCATTAACAGTCAGCCCCATTCCTTACCTCTCACAGTCACTCATCTACTTTCTGTTTCTGTAGATTTGCCCATTTATCTATTCTGGACATTTCATATAAGTGGAATCATACGGCAGGTGGGCTTTTGTGACTGGATACTTTCACCCAGCATAATGTTTTCAAAGTTCACCCATGATGGGAGTATGGATCAGTGCTTCATGCTTTATTTTATTTTGGTAAAATATACATAATATCTATCATTTTAATCACTTGTAAGTGTACAATTAAGTGGCATTAAATAATGCATAGTGTTGGTTACCCATCACCACTATCTATACCCCAAACTTTTTCATCATTCTCAGGGTCAATTCTGTAACCATTAAACAGTAACTCCCCTTTCTACCTCCCCCAGTCACTGGTAACGTGTCTCTGTCTCTGTAAATTGCTTATTTTGGGTACCCCATATAAATGGAATCATGCAGTAGTTGTCCTTCTGTGTCTAGTTTATTTCACTAGACCATGATTTTTCAAGGTTCATCCATTTTGAGGCATATATCAAAATTCTGTTCCTTTCTATGGCTGACGAGTATCCCTTGTGTGTATATAACACATTTTGTTTATCCATGAATCTGTTGCTAGACAGATTGTTTCTGCCTTTTGGCTATTGTGAATAATGCTGTTAAGGACGTTGGTTTATAGATGTCTCTTTGAGTTCCTGCTTTCAACCCTTTGGGATATATACCTAGGAGTGGAGTTGCTAGGTCATAAGGTAGTTCTATGCTTTACTTTCTTAGAAACCACAAACTTTTCCACAGTGGCCACACCATTTTATATTCTCCTCAGCAATGCATGAAGTTTCTAACTTCTCACGTTCTCACCAACACTTGTTATTCTCCATTAAAAAAAAAATTATAGCCATCCTAGTAGGCGCAGGTGTGAAGTGAGGTGTGCATTTCCCTAATGAGTTAATGATGTTGAGTATTTTTTCATCTTATTGATCACTTGTATATCTTCTTTGGAGAAGTGTGTATTCGGATCTGTTGCACATTTTTAAATTGGGTTCTTTGTCTTTTAATTGTTGAGTTGTAAGAGTTCTTTATCTTTCTGGATAGAAGCCACTTGCAAAATGTATAAAAAAATGTATGATTTGCAAATATTTTCTCCCATCCTGTGGTTTTTTTCCACTTTCTTGATGGTGTTCTTGACGCACAAAAATTTTAAATTTTGATGAAGTCCAAGTTATTTAGTTTTTCTTTTGTTGCTTGTGTTTTTGGTATCATATTTAAGAAACCATTGCTAAATCCAAGATCATTAAAATTTATTCTCATGTTTTATTCTAAAAGATTAGAGTTTTAGCTCTTATATTAAGTCTCTAATTCATTTTGAGTTAATTTTTATATATGATGTGAGGTTGGGGTGAAACATTTTAAAAATCATCTTTATAAAACAAAAAGTTCTTCATTACATTTAAATGGTGTACATCCTCCCTTAGCTTTAGCTCATTTTCCTTCAGTAGAGAGTTCTTCATTCATTCACGTATTCAACTAATATTTATTGAGCAACTGCTTTGTGCCAGGCTCCAGTATAGAAGAATGCAAAGGGGAATAAGAACTAGTCTCTATTTTCAATGAGCTAACAGTGGAGAAGGGACACAGACAAGGCAACCAACAATTATTGGATGCTATGGCAATAGGAGGGGCACTTAATTCATCTTGAGAAGGTCGGGGGAATGTTTCTCTGGAGAAATTATGATTGACTTGAGCATTGAAGAATGAGGTCAAGCTTGTCAGGGGGAGAAGTGCAGTGGGAGAGAGATGACATTCCAGGTAGAGTGAAAGCACATGTAAAGAAAGTCGTGGAGCCCATGAGGAACTGTGGTACGTGTGTGGACAGGAACATGAGGTTGTTATTATGTGAAGTACCATATTAGGGGTCTGTATTACAATTCTGGCAGCAAAAAACAAAGGTGAGTAGAACTTGTTCCTGGAGGCCTTTGTTATTATACAGATAAGAAGTTATGAGAGGCTCAACTCTCATAATAAGAGGCAATGGAAATGAAGCAAGAGGTAGATTCAAGGAATATTTCAGAATATTGAACTGATGAGAGTTGATGATGGATGAGATTTGCAGTGAAAAGGAAGAGAGGCTTAGCATTATAGCTCTGGGAAACTGGGGGGACAGGGGTGCAGTTAATTCACTGAAATGATGAATTTAGTTAGGGACCTAAATATGGATTGTAAACATCTACCACATTTTAAGTAAACTTGGGCCAGGTCCAAAGTTTTCAGAAGGCTTCAAAGATGCTTAAGTGTTCTACTCTTCCTTCAAAGCCCAATTCACTTTCTTCCATTTGAGCTCTCCAATAAGGAGTTTCTTATACCACTGCTAACACGTTACTGGATCAGGCTCACGTTCCTTTCCCTCCCTCCCTCCCTCCCTCCCTCCCTCCCTCCCTCCCTCCCTCTTCCCCTAATTCCCTTCCTTTTCCAGTACTCTTTTGCAAGTTTGTATCGAGCTAGGCTATTGCAGGCAGGGGAAAGAAAGAACCCAGGACTTTCCAGCACTGCTTTTTTTGCTCCCTCTGCATGTTGGGGAGCGCATCAGATCCCAGTGGGTACAAAGGAATTTGCTTTCCTGATGGTTCCCTTGGTAAGAGCACTGCATGGAACAAACAGATGCCTCATAAGGAGGAAAAGCTGTTGTTGGAATAGGAAATGTGGATAATTGGCGTGCTTCCTTCATCTGCCAGTACTGCCCTGAAAACAAGCCTCCACGGAGCACAGCTTCTCCGCAGTGCAGCTGTGGCTCCCAGCACGCAGAGTCTGTTCTTTGGGAATTAGAAACACATTGATCGGAGCTGTAAAAGCTGATGGCTAAAAACAGTCCAATTGCATATGTCATCTGAGAGTTCAGTCGATGGGCCCGTCAGGGTGGTGAGCGAGCCAGCTTTTTGCCGCTGCTTTTGCTTTGCTGTGAACCCACTTTTCAATGGCAAGATTATGGGCACCTGCGCTTCATCCTCAGGCCCGAGAAACCCAGGGGAGCGGGAAGTCAGTGCAGGTTGGTCTCCTTTGCTAGGGTGCAAGCTGTTGGAAGTCAGGGGAGTGGAATTTAATTTTGTATTTCCCGTAGCACCTAGCAGTATTCTTCCAGGAGAAAAGGTAGGTCACGTCATTCCCCCAGGTGCCTTCTGGGAAGGCTGCAGCTTGGCTACATCCTTTGACCCTCTCTTTCCCGGCTCACCCTCAGGTAGCTTGCGGGACTTGGAGCAGGCCTTTGGGCCACCACTTTTCCGGGATCTCTAGAGACAGCGGACAAAGGACTGCCTTCTCCCTGGTATCTGGGGAGGGCTGAGGGACTAGTTGAAGAGGGGAGAACCTGCTTCGCCTTGGGGTCTGGGACAAACACTGACATTTTATAGCTGCCCAGGAGTGTCAAGTTGGAGAACTCCTGCCTACAGGAGTTCTCTCACCTGGAGGTCATCTCGCCTGATGACCCCGTTGGGAACAGCCCCTCCACGAGCCTCAGGTGAGTGGTACTGATTTGCCGGCTTGTTTACCGAAGGCCCACCTTCAGCCCTTACTTGGTTTGCTCGTGTACCAGAGCCCACAACGGCCTGACTCGTCTGCTTGCAGGGCTGGGGTCGGGGTATGGGACACAAAATCAGGAACAGGCCAAGAAAGAACCACAGCCACTGGATACAAAAGCCAAGGTGGCTCTGTCCAAAGCGAAGCTCTTTCCACAGACAAGGTAAGAAAGGACTTTAACCAAAAAGAATCATGAAAATTCTTAAGGAGATAAAATTAGACCTTTAAAAAGGCTTTCGGGAACTAAAGAACTCTGGTTTTTGAAGAAATTTAATTCAGTAGGTGTATTTTGAGCTCTTATTACTGTTTTACAAACCTTATGCCGAGTGCTACGAGGAATACCGTGATGACCGAGATTATCCCTTTGCTCAGGGAGTTTACAGTCCATTGAAGAAAAAGTTATATGTAACTAGACATGGTGCAAAGGAGGGTGACATGAGAGCTTATATGAAGTAGGAATAAAGTGTTTTTGCACATAGAAGGAGCCATTAGTTCTAAATGGCAGATGAGAGAAGCTTCACGGAGGAAGCACTTTTCCAGCTGGGCGGTGGGAGATGGAAGGGTCTCAGCCTGGGGGAAGGGCGGGCAGACAGCTCAGTGAATGCAGGGCTCTGGGAGCACCGAGGCCGAGGGGTGTCATGGAGATGAGGTTGGAAGATGGTGAGGAGTCACATCAGAGGGTCTTGGACGCCATATTAAGAAATTTGAGGGCCATGGTGGTGGACGAACCAAGCAAGACTTGGGCCACCCCTGAGGGGTTTTGCAGGGGTAGAAACAGCGTGAAGGACCCGGACTTGGGCTCAGGCCGCACTCAGGGTTCAAGGCCTGTTGTCTCCCTCTCAGCTGGTGGCCCTTCTGTTCTGGCATTGCTGACGTAAAAAGAGAAATGTCCTGAGAACTAAGAATCATATATATAAAGTGTGTTTGGTACATCGTGGCCTCTCGGTGTAGGTCTGCTGCCTTAATAAACAACCCAGGGAGAGGCTTGGGTATGATAGAGCCAGGTTATAGTTGGTGTATTTGAGGCTGAAAGTAGCTTGTCCGAGTTGCCTGAGCCAGTCAGAATTCCAGTCCAGATTTGAGCCCAGAGCTCACATTCTGCCCCTTGAATAGCACTGCTCCGTGCAGACAGATGGCCGACGCAGAGGGGTTTATAACCCGTGTGTGTTGCTGTCTTCGAGGAGTTTACCATCTGGCCTCTTTTAACATGGGAAGTTTGCCCTCGAAGCAGAAGCTGCCTCAGGGCTGTGGTGATGGGGGGTGCTTTCCTGGAGGCAGCCGACCTCCCCGTGGACTCGGCCGAAGAGAGGGAGTTTCAGGGTGGTGGGTGCGCTGAGGTGCTGCCCCGAACCCGCTTTAGGAAGGAGGGACTTACTCCTTCAGCTGTTGCACGTGCTACAGGAAGATGGCCCTCAGCTGTCACCCTCTGGGGATTGCTTCAGCTGAAGAGAACTGCCTCACTCACTCAGGGTCCCATCTCCTTCCAGAGGAAGTCCCTGCCCAGTGACTGACCAAGGCCGGGTGATAGACCTGTCCTCTTCCCCAACCTGGGGCAACTTGGAAGGTTAGCCTAGCCCCCGAGCTCTCTGTAGGGTCAGTCCACTGACGTCCTCCTTGGGGCTGCATCACAGCTCAGCCTCTCCCTCTCCTGCTTCTCCTTTCCTGGTCCTTCCACAGGTGCTGACCCAAGAGCATCCCTAGCAGACATCTGCCTGCTAATCCTTGTCTCCGCTGGCTTCTTGGAGAACCCCATCTGTGACATCTGGGTTCAGATGATAACTCGTAGCTTTGGGCTGTAGCTGAGTCTACATGATTCAGACGTTCCCTGGGTGCTGTGTGGTGAGAGGGCAGAGATCAACGCAGAAGGTTGATGGGTCCCAAGAGCCCACCAGTGTGTGCTCTTCTAGGACCTGGGACCTAGAAGGACCCCCACCTTCTATCTACCCCCTTAAAGTTCTTGTCTGGGATGGGCACATTCCTTAATGCCTGGTGGGACAGAGCTGAGTGTGTGTGGGTGGTAGACAGTGGCTGGTGGGGATGCTCAGGGCATGGGAGGAGCATCTAGTGGGGGAGGTACCATCTTCTAAATGCCTTTGCAGCTGCCCTGTCGCATGGAGAGAGGAGCAGAGTGTGGAGAGGCTAGTTAGCAGGGACTGGCTGAGAATGAGGTTCCGTGTTGAGTGGGAAGGGAAATTCAAGCCTGGGGAGGACACCTAAGTGGTCTCAGTCTTTCTAATCTGTGCCCACTTTTTGATGGATGTAAAAAATACCTGCTCGAAAAGATCACTAATATGCAGAATAGAGAACCCAGCATCTGCAAATCTCCAACCAGGAGAGTTCCATTGGGATTGATTTTCCGTCGTTTGAATGATGAAAGAAGCTTTATGCATACAGAATTCTAAATTGTAAAACTGAGACTCCGCCTCAGAAGCGCTGTCTTAGTAGAGCACAGCAGCCTGAGGTTGTGTCGATGTGAAGCCGGAACGTCTGATGGGCTGGGGCTGTGGGTGCCCCATTGATGCCGAGCAGCTCCTGGAACTCAGGGACCCCAGGAACCCTCTTGCACACTAGTGACAGGAGGGCGCATGCCTGACAGAATCTCTCCAGGCTGCCTGTCTTGCCTGTGGCTGTACACACACACACACACACACACACAGAGTTTCCAGTGAGTTTTCTGAGTGGCTTTCTGCTCCTTCTCTGGCCAAGTTCTCACGGCCAAGTGTTGACCAGTTGGAAAGTCAAGACCCAGCAGGGGACTAGCTCCCGTATACCATCCTCTGACAATTCTTCAGATGCCGAGAACCTTGTATCAAAAGGGTCTGGCCTGGTTCCATGAATGCACGGGGGCTTGTTTCCCCGTCTCTTCTCATTTTCAGGGCAGTGAAGGAGCTGGTGTACATTCTTTAATAAGGAGGTCACAGGCTCAGAGCTAAGTTGGAGAAAGCTTTGGCTTTTGTACCTCTGACGAGTCCTAGCAGCAGCGATAGAAAGGGCAGACTGGGGGCAGAGAGGCCGGTTCGGATGCTCTTGTCATCCATCCGACCAGCCAGTGGTCATGAAGAGCCGAGCTGGAAGGGTGGCAATGAGACTGGGAGAGAGGATCATTGAGACGAGCCGGAGGCAGAGTCGGGGGAGCTAACAGCAGCTCCAACAGAGAGAAGTCCGGTTTCAGCCCCGAGGGAATGGTGGCTGATAAAGCTGTGAAAAGAAACTAGGAAGTTAGTTCTCACAAACCCGATGAGACAGTCTTCAAAAATAGATCTGGTTTCAAATTCTAGCTCTGTTACTACTAGCTGTGTGCAAACCATTGCATAGACAAGTCTGATTTGTTGTCGGTTTTTAATTTGTAAAATCTAGGATGACAATGACCACTTCATAGAGTTTTTTGTTGCAAAGAATAAATGGAGTGAGAAAATATCACGAAGCCTTTACAGTAGGCCAGCACACATCACACCCCGATGGTAGTGACTGGATAGAGTCTGATTAGCACAACTTACGAGGCTGTAGCGGGGAGACCATCCTGTAGAGGAGAGAGGACAGTTCTAGCCGAGCTGGTTGGGGAAGGGAAGACCCATGGAGGACTCAAGAATTTACACTGGTGTTTCTTGAGGCCTTTGATATTAAAGGGGTTCGACTTTCCCAAGCACAGAAATGAATTGATTTAGAAAATGGTCTCTTATTTTTCAGAGTAGATACAAATGACAAGCGTGAATACTGTTGATAATCTCTTTCATACTTTCGTAAGGTTGAAATTATTTTCTTTTACTTTCATTATAAGAAAAGCTGAGATTTTTAAAAACATATTTATTGGAGTATAATTGTTTCACAGTGGTGTGTTTGTTTCTGCTTTATAACAAAGTGAATCTGTTATACATACACATATGTCCCCATATTTCTTCCCTCTTGCATCTCCCTCCCTCCCACCCTCCCTATCCCACCCCTCTAGGTGGTCACAAAGCACCGAGCTGATCTCCCTGTGCCATGCGGCTGCTTCCCCCTAGCTGTCTATTTTACATTTGCTAGTGTATATATGTTCATGCCACTCTCTCGCTTTGTCCCAGCTTACCCTTCCCCAATCCCCGTGTCCTCTAGTTTTTCTAGTAGGTCTCTGTCTTTATTCCCGTCTTGCCCCTAGGTTCTTCATGACCATTTTCTTTTTTTTTTAGATTCCATATATATATGTGTTAGCATACGGTATTTGTTTTTCTCTTTCTGACTGACTTCACTCTGTAAGACAGTCTCTAGGTCCATCCACCTCACTACAAATACCTCAGTTTCGTTCCTTTTTATGGCTGAGTACTATTCCATTGTATATATGTGCCACATCTTCTTCATCCATTCATCTGTTGATGGACACTTAGGTTGCTTCCGTGTCCTGGCTATTGTAAATAGAGCTGCAGTGAACATTTTGGTATATGACTCTTTTTGAATTACGGTTTTCTCAGGGTATATGCCCAGTAGTGGGATTGCTGGGTCGTATAGTTCGATTTGTAGTTTTTTAAGGAACCTCCATACTGTTCTCCATAGTGGCTGTATCAATTTACATTCCTACCAACAGTGCAAGAGGGTTCCCTTTTCTCCACACCCTCTCCAGCATTTATTGTTTGTAGATTTTTTGATGATGGCCATTCTGACTGCTTTGAGATGATATCTCATTGTAGTTTTGCTTTGCCTTTCTCTAATGATTAATGATGTTGAGCATCCTTTCAT
Source organism: Phocoena phocoena (assembly GCF_963924675.1). Classification (NCBI taxonomy): domain Eukaryota; kingdom Metazoa; phylum Chordata; class Mammalia; order Artiodactyla; family Phocoenidae; genus Phocoena; species Phocoena phocoena. The sequence continues at coordinate 18,554,389 of NC_089235.1, forward strand.
GTGTTTGTTGGCAATCTGTATATCTTCTTTGGAGAAATGTCTATTTAGGTCTTCTGCCCATTTTTGGATTGGGTTGTTTGTGTTTTTAATATTGAGCTGCATGAGCTGCTTGTAAATTTTGGGGATTAATCCTTTGTCAGTTGCTTCATTTGCAAATATTTTCTCCCATTCTGAGGGTTGCCTTTTGGTCTTGTTTATGGTTTCCTTTGCTGTGCAAAAGCTTATAAGTTTCATTAGGTCCCATTTGTTTATTTTTGTTTTTTTTATTTCCATTTCTCTAGGAGGTGGGTCAAAAAGGACCTTGCTGTGATTTATGTCATAGAGTGTTCTGCCTATGTTTTCCTCTAAGAGTTTGATAGTGTCTGGCCCTACATTTAGGTCTTTGATCCATTTTGAGTATATTTTTGTGTATGGTGTTAGGGAGGGTTCTAATTTCATTCTTTTCCATGTAGCTGTCCAGTTTTCCCAGCACCACTTATTGAAGAGACTGTCTTTTCTCCATTGTATATTCCTGCCTCCTTTGTCAGAGATAAGGTGACCATATGTGCGTGGGTTTGTCTCTGGATTTCCTACCCTGTTCCATTGATCTATATTTCTTTTTGTATGCCAGTATCATACTGTCTTGATAACTGTAGCTTTGTAGTATAGTCTGAAGTCAGGGAGCCTGATTCCTCTGGCTCTGTTTTTCTTTCTCAAGATTGCTTTGGCTATTTGGGGTCTTTTGTGTTTCCATACAAATTGTGAAATTTTTGTTCTAGTTCTGTGAAAAATGCCAGTGGTCGTTTGATAGGGGTTGCATTGAATCTGTAGATTGCTTTGGGTAGTATAGTCATTTTCACAGTGTTGATTCTTCCAATCCAAGAACATGGTATATCTCTCCATCTCTTTGTATCATCTTCAATTTCTTTCATCAGTGTCATAATTTTCTGCATACAGGTCTTTTGTCTCCTTAGGTAGGTTTATTCCTAGATATTTTATTCTTTTTGTTGCAGTGGTACATGGGAGTGTTTTCTTAATTTCACTTTCAGATTTTTCATCATTAGTATATAGGAATGCAAGAGATTTCTGTGCATTAATTTTGTATCATGCTACTTTACCAAATTCATTGATGAGCTCTAGTAGTTTTCTGGTAGCACCTTTAGGATTCTCTATTTATAGTATCATGTCATCTGCAAACAGTGACAGCTTTACTTCTTCTTTTCCAATTTGGATTCCTTTTATTTTTTTTTTTTCTCTGATTGCTGTGGCTAAAACTTCCAAAACTATGTTGAATAATGGTGATGAGAGTGGGCAACCTTGTCTTGTTCCTGATCTTAGTGGAAATGGTTTCAGTTTTTCACCATTGAGGACGATGTTGGCTGTGGGTTTGTCATATATGGCCTTTATTAGGTTGAGGAAAGTTCCCTCTGTGCTTACTGTCTGGAGGGTTTTTATCATAAATGGGTGTTGAATTTTGTCGAAAGCTTTCTCTGCATCTATTGAGATGATCATATGGTTTTCCTCCTTCAGTTTGTTGATATGGTGTATCATGCTGATTGATTTGCGTATATTGAAGAATCCTTGCATTCCTGGGATAGACCCCACTTGATCATAGTGTATGATCCTTTAATGTGTTGGATTCTGTTTGCTAGTATTTTGTTGAGGATTTTTGCATCTATGTTCATCAGTGATATTGGCCTGCAGTTTTCTTTCTTTGTGACATCTTTGTCTGGTTTTGGTATCAGAGTGATGGTGGCCTTGTAGAATGAGCTTGGGAGTGTTCCTCCCTCTGTTATATTTTGGAAGAGTTTGAGAAGGATAGGTGTTAGCTTTTCTCTAAATGTTTGATAGAATTCTCCTGTGAAGCCATCTGGTCCTGGGCTTTTGTTTGCTGGAAGATTTTTAATCACAGTTTCAATTTCAGTGCTTGTGATTGGTCTGTTCGTATTTTCCATTTCTTCCTGGTTCAGTCTCAGAAGGTTTTGCATTTCTAAGAATTTGCCCATTTCTTCCAGGTTGTCCATTCTATTGGTATATAGTTGCTTGTAGTAATCTCTCATGATCCTTTGTATTTCTGCAGTGTCAGTTGTTACTTCTCCTTTTTCATTTCTAATTCTATTGATTTGAGTCTTCTCCCTTTTTTTCTTGATAAGTCTGGCTATGGTTTATCAATTTTGTTTATCTTCTCAAAGAACCAGCTTTTAGTTTTATTGATCTTTGCTATCATTTCCTTCATTTCTTTTTCATTTATTTCTGATCTGATCTTTATTATTTCTTTCCTTCTGCTAACTTTGGGGTTTTTTTGCAGCTGAGATTTTTATTTAGCTATTTATTGATTTATAATTGATGTATAACTTTAGTTTCAGGTGTACAGTATCATGATTTGATGTTTATATGTATTTTGAAATGATCACCACAATATGTCTAGTTAACATTCATCACCATTAATAGGTACAATTTTTTTTTTCTTCTGAGAACTTTTAAGATTTGTTCTTTGTAACTTTCAAATGTACTCTAAGATAGTATTCTTAACTATAGTCACCATGCTGGACATAATATTCCCCATGACTTATTTACTTTATAACTGGAAATTTGTGCTTTTTGACCCTGTTCATTCATTTTGTCCACCTCCACCCCCACCTCTGGTAACCACGAATCTGGTCTGTTTCTATGAGGCTTTTGTTTTTGTCTTTAAGATTCCACATATAAGTGAAAGCATAAGGTATTTGTCTTTGTCTGGCTTATTTCACTGAGCATAATGCCCTCAAGGTCCATCCGTGATGGTTGCAAATAGTGAGGTTTCATTCTTTTTTTACGGCTGAATAATATTCCACTGTATGTATATGTGTATGTATATAGATACCACATCTCTTTATCCATTCATCTGTTGGCAGACAGTTTATTTCCATGTCTTGGCTATTGTAAACAATGCTGCACTTAACATAGGGATGCATATATCTTTGAATTAGTGTTTTTGTTTTCTTTGAATAAATACCCAGATGTGGAATTGGTAGTTTTAATTTTTTGAGGAACCTCCATATTTTTTTCCATAGTGGCTGCACCAATTTACATTCCCCACAATACTTCCCAAGGATTCCCTTTTCTCTACATCCTTGTCGACACTTGTTATTTCTTATCTTTTTGGTAATAGCCATTCTAACAAGTGTGAGGTGATATATCACTGTGGTTTTGATTTGCTTTTCCCTGGTGATTAGTGATATAGAGCATCTTTTCATATACCTGTTGACCATCTGTATGTCATCTTTGGAAAAATGTTGAGAACCTATGCCCATGTTTTAATCAGATTTTTTTTTTGCTATTGTGTTGAATTGATATATCTATATATTTTGCATATTAGCCCCCTTATCAGATATATGATTTGCAAATATTTTTTCTTATCCAGTAGGTTGCCTTTCACTTTGTTGATGGTCTCTTTTGCTGTGCAGAAGCTTTTTAACTGTATGTAGTCCCACTTGTTTATATTTGCTTTAGGTTTAATTTTTGCGTTTGCTTTTGGTGCCAAAATCAAAAGACCATTGCCAAGACTGATGTCAAGGAGATTACCACCTATGTTTTCTCCCAAGAGTTTTGTGATTTCAGGTCTTACATTCAAGTCTTTAATCCATTTTGAGTTAATTTTTGTGGATGGTGTAAGATAGTGGTCCAGTTTCATGCATTTGCATGTGGCTGTCCAGTTTTCCAAACATCATTTATTGAAGAAACTGCTCTTTCCTCATTGTATATTCTTGGCTTCTTTGTCTCAAATTAATTGACCGTATATGCATGGGTTTATTTCTGGGCTCTCTATTCTGTTGCATTTATCTATGTTGCTGATTTTATGCCATAAAATGCTATTTTGATTACTATAGCTTTATAATATACTTTGAAATCAAGGGGTGTGATGCCTCCAGCTTTGTTTTTCTTTCTCAACATTGCTTTGGCTATTTGGGGTCTTTTGTGGTTCCATACAAATTTGGGGATTGTTTATTTCTGTGAAAAATGCCATAGGAATTTTGATAGAGATTGCATTGAACCTTTAGATCGCTTTGGGTACTGTGGACATTTTAACATTAATTCTTCCAATCCATAAACACAGAATATCTTTCCATTTATTTGCATCTTCTTCAGTTTCTTTCATCAATGTCTTAGAGTTTTCAGTGTACAGCTCTTTCACCTCCTTGCTTAAATTTATTCCTAGGAATTTTGTTCTTTTTCATGTAATTGTAAATGAGATTGTTTTCTTAATTTCTGTTTCTGAGAGTGTATAGAAGTGCAACAGATTTTTGTACCTTGCAACTTTACTGAATTAATTTATTCTAACATTTTTTTGGTGGAATCTTTAGGGTTTTCCATATATAATATGTCATCTGCAAACAGTGATAATTTTACTTATTCCTTTCCAGTTTGGGTGCCTTTTATTCCTTTTCCTTGCCTAATTGCTATGGCTGGGACTTCCAATACTATGTTGATTAAAAGTGGCAAGAAGTGGGCATTCTTGCCTTGTTCCTGATCTTAGAGGAAAGGCTTTCAGCTTTTCACCATTGAATATGATGTTAGCTGTGGGCCTCTCATATATAGCCTTGTATTATATTATGGTGAGGTACATTCTTGCTATATCCACTTTGTTAAGAGTTTTACCAAAATGGATGTTGAATTTTGTCATAAGCTTTTTCAGTATCTATTGTGATTATCATATGAATTTTATCCTTTATTTTGTTAATGTGGTGTATCACAATGATTGATTTGTGGATGTTGAATCATCCTTGCATCCCTGGAATAAATCCCACTTGCTCATGGCATATGATCCTTTAAATGTATCATTGAATTCTGTTTGCTAATATTTCGTTGAGGATTTTTGTGCCTATATTCATCAGAGATATTGGCCTATAAATTTCTTCTGGTGTCCTTGTCTGGTTTTGGTATCAGGGTAATCCTGGCCTCTTAAAATGAATTTGGAAGTGTTCCCTCATCTCCTGCTTTTTGGAAGAGTTTGAGAAGGATTGGTATTAATGCTTCTTTGAATGTTTGATAGAATTCCCCTGTGAAGCTATCTGACCCTGGGCTTCTGTTTGTTGAAGTTTTTCATTACTGATTCAATCTTGTTACTAATAATCAGTCTATTCAAGTTTTCTAATTTGACATGATTCAGCCTTGGTAGGTTGTATATTTCTAGGAATTTATCCATTTCTTCTAGGGTGTCAAATTTGTTGGCATGTAATTTTCATGGTTGGCATATAAATTTCATCTCTTATGATTCTTTGTATTTCTGTGGTATCAGTGGTTTCCTCCTTCACTTCTGATTTTGAGTCCTCTTTCTTGGTGAGTGTAGCTAAACCTTTGTCAACTTTATCTTTTCCTATATGTAAGGTTGAAATTATTTTTTGCTACCATTTTAATAGTAGCTGAGATTTTTTAATGGGGACTAAATGATAATAAAAATTGTTTACTTAACAAGAAAAGTTCAACAGTGTTATTAAGGACCCAAGCTCTTTCCAACTTTCTGCTCCCCTGTTCTTGTTGAGCTTTTGTTCTTATGCTTGTTCCCTCATGATTGCAATATGGTTGCCATAGCAAATAACATCACATCTACACCCAAGACAGAACAAAAGTGCATGTTGCAGCACCATTGAGTTCTCTGCTATGTATCTTTTTTTATCAGGAAAGCAAAAAGTTTTCCAGAAGATTCAGCAGAGTTTCACTGGCCAGAATTAGATCACATGGCCACCTCCAAGGATTAAAAAAAAGCCAAGAAAGCAAAAATTTGGCAAGGAGGAACAAGATTGCTTGATAATCATTCCCTACCCTAGTGGGAGATTTTTTAATTAATTAATTAATTATATTTCATTTTATTTATTTATTTATATTTTTGTGTGTTACACGGGCCTCTCACTGTTGTGGCCTCTCCCGTTGTGGAGCACAGGGTCCGGACGTGCAGGCCCAGTGGCCGTGGCTCATGGGCCCAGCCTCTCACGGCATGTGGGATCTTCCCGGACCAGGGCACAAACCCGTGTCCTCTGCATCGGCAGGCAGACTCTCAACCACTGCGCCACCAGGGAAGCCCGGGAGACTTTTTAAGCAGCTGAGTTTTTGGAATAAGGTTTTTGGCAACTTAGAATTCTGGTTTATCCAGTGATTTATTATTTAATTGTAGATCAGTAGATATATTCATGGGTAAGTCGGTAGTCTCTCTGTTTTCTAGGGGATAAGAGAAATGAAAGACCATTTTAGAAGAAGAGATGTTTTTGCCTTTTTGGTATCCTAGGGCCTGCAGAAGCCTAATTCCCTTTCTTTTCATTCCTTTTTTTCCTCTTTAAATTTCAGTAAATAAATAGTAGCGCTCTCTATATAATGATTAAAAATGACTGGTGGACTTTAAATTTAAATTGCTTTTTGTTGTTGCTTTTTAAATTTATCTGTGAGTGCAGCAACGGGCTCAGTTGCACAGGAAGCCGAAACAACAGGAAGGTGGACAAAGAAGCCAATTCCACCTCGTGCAGGAAGGGGCTTGTGCAGTAGTGATTAGCAGCTGCCCCTTTACTGCCCTTGGACTCGGTGGCAAAGCCTAGGCTCCTCCTTATAAAGAAAAACTTTCTTGACCCTTCATGGACGATAGCTTAAGCATTCACAGATATTTATAGTGGTTTAGTCATCAAATTCCTTGTTATAGAATCGATTTAAAAATTGTGCATTTGATGTGATATTCAGGGACCTCAGACTCAGTGATGAAACAAGTTATTATGGTAACTTGAAACACCTTTGTATTAAAAAAACCTCAAATTAGTGAAATTAATGACAAAATAGTTATTTTTTTGAAGGGAGGCAAATTTTAAATATCTCAATTAAAAAATCTTCTGAAGATGGATCGTGGCGATGGATGTACAATGATGTGAATATACATAATGCCACTAAATTGTATACTTAAAATGGTTAAAATGGTAAACTTATGTATATGTTGCCACAATAAAAAATAATTCTGAACATAGTCTTGTTGAGGGACCTACTCTAATGAATAGGTAGAATAATTTGTAAAGAGAAGAGCAAATAATTGCATATCAGTGGATGTTTTCCCTTTATGCTCAGTACGTATCTTGATTGCAAAGCGTTCTCTTGCACTTTGGACCTGTACACCCAACTCTCTCTCCGTTTGGCCTGTCTCACCAAACACCTCCGATCTCAAACTGAATTCAGTGTCTTCAGTTTACCTGTGCACACCTGTTCCTCCTCCCACCTTCCCTGTCTTAGTTAAGGGGCCTAAGAAGCACCCAGCTGCTCCAGCCTGAAACCTCGTGTCGTTCTTGAATCCACATTTTCCTTCAACCTCCACACCCAATCAGACACCACTTGGAGTTAATTCTATCTCCTCAGCGTTGCTGTAATCTGTCCATTTCTTTTCACCTCCACAGTTGCCACTCTAAGGTAAATAAGGAATCAGGAACTCTTCTCTCCAAATGAGCTCCCAGCATCCATTCTGCCATCCACTTGTCTTAATGTCTGAAAAACGTTCAAGCTGTTAAGAAACACTTATAAACATCGTTTTATTGTGGTAAGACCACTTAACGTAAGATCCGCTCTCTTAATAGATTTTAAGTGTAAAATAGAGTATCGTTATCTACAGATAGAATGTTGTACAGCAGATCTCTAGAATGTCTTGCTTTACTGAAACGTCATACCTGTTGATTAGAAACCATTTTCTTAACCAGTAGATGATCTGTTGGTTTTCTTGGAAACATCATCAAATTGCTTAGAAAACTTTACAAAGGCACTCAGCCGTAGTTTTTGCCAAATGGAAATGAGTGACATCTAAACTTCTAAAGCTATCTAAAACTTCTTACTCTTCCACAAACTATTCACCTCCCCCCCATTTAGCATAGTAACATTAACACTGTAAGACAAAAAAAAGGCGGGGGGGCGGGGGGGGAGTGATATCTTCAGGGCAAGTTGTGGAAGATGGCTCTCTTACACTAGTCTGTGAGTTGCCCAAGTGGGCAAGGTGATTTCAGTTTTACTAATTCACTTATCAGTCTTATTGGACATATATGTGTACCAGGCACTGTTGGGGCAGAGACATGGGACAAATTCCCCACCCATGAGGAGCGCACAGCCTAGTAGTAGAGACAGATTTGAAAACCAGATGATTTATGCAATGAAGTGCTAAGAGTCAAGCAAGGTGGTCTGGAGTCATTGAGGAGGGACATTCCATGGAACCCGGGAAAGCTTCCTAGAGCTGGAAAGTAAAGAAGATCTGGACTTGAGATCCAGTGCTGCCTCCAAATCCAGCCCTTTTACCATTTCAGCTAAGAATGTAATCGATGTGGCAGGCACGGGATTTAAAAAATCTCGTTATTTTCATTTGCATTTCCCTGGCTGTCCGTCAGGTTGAGCATCTTTTTATGTTTATTGACAGCGTATATTCTCCCTTCTGCGTATTGTCTATTTTTGCCATTTGTGGAAAATCCTAATGTTGAAAATAAACTCAGAGGCAGATAGGGGGCTCATCTGACGCTGATTGTAGGACTGATTTCTTAAGTCCTACGCACATCTCCTGACGAAAAATAAGGATCAGGATGTTTTCCTAACCACCACCCCCCCCCCCACCCCCCCCCCACCCCCCCCCCCCCCCCCCCCCGCTTCCTGCTGATATCTGTCTTCTCTCTGATAACTGAGCTTCCTCTTCTAGCCTGGTGGTCTCTGAGGAAGGTCGGCTGGACAGGACGGAATCTGTAAGTGCGGACACTGTCATCATCTTTAACTGCGTAGTTTCATTCTTCTGTTAAGACGAGGGGAGAAAGTCTACACAGATGGACAGAGGGAGTTATGTGTAGTTTGCAAATGTGAGCACTGTCTGATAAAACGGAAGTTTCTGAGCGTGCAAATCTTAGAGAATGAGGTCCAATTTCATATCTGGTTTGAGAGATATATCTATAGATAAACTACTACATGGATCTGAGAATGACTCTCATTCATGTAATAGAAAATGCCTGAGACGTCAGTGTTTCATCCCAACTAATCCTGAGGACTCAACCTCCAATGTTGTCTTGCCTGATGGCAGCCAGAAGGGCTCTCCACCTGCGCCCTGTGTTCTAATCTCTTGGTGGCCAGAGGAGAGAGCCGCTGAGAGGTAGGGGAAGGGATATCCAGGACTTGGAGCCAGAGGCAGCTGGCTGGGAGTCTTGGCTCTGCTCTCTATCAGCTGTGTTTTGTTAAACAATTCTCTCCACCCCTCTGGGCCTTGGTTTTCTCGTATGCAAAATGGGGAGAGCGCTTTGGAGTTCCCAGAGTTGTTTTAAGGATCAAATAACATGATTGCTCTACACACATTAGGTATGCATGTATTCTTTTTCACTCTTCTGTCTTCTCTTTGCCACACCACACACACAGCCAAGCCAAGGGTCTTGGCTGTAGTTGGTGACTGATACATGTGTAGTGCTTCATTACATACAGCAGTGGTTCTCAAAGTATGGTCCCCTGGCCAGCAGCATCTGCACCACTTGGGAACACGTTAGAAATGCAGAAACCCTGACCTACTCAATCAGAAACTGTTGTGGGACTCAGCAGCGTTTGACATCCAGGTGATTCTAAGGCTCGTTCAAGTTTAAGAACCACTGCAAGTCTCCTTCCTGCTGTGGTAAATATAGAATGAGATTTGGTGAGAGGGGAAAAAAAAGTGTTTAATGATATAAAAGCTATTTAAAGTCCCAGAAGGTGACTTTCATCTAATGTGAGGTTTTCCTTAAAATAGTGAATGCAGTGTTTCAAGAGGAGAACTGTTTCCTGTTACCCTTTGGAGAAAAGCAACCACTAGCTTAATGCAGGGTTTGAGATAAGCTATCTGGACGTGGCTATCCACCGGCTTAGAGCAGATACCTTCCTACCCTCTTTTCCGTTCTTTTTCTATAAATATTAATGACAGAACTTATAAACTAATGGATGCTACACTAACTACTGAGCTCTGGGAGATCTGACATGATGCTGTTTTTGCCATGCTGTTATTTCTGATTAAATATATTTTAATTTAAAGGCACAGCCACTTGCCTGTGTTCATAACCACAGAGATTAAACATAATAGCGGGGCCCATTAACACACTTCTGTGTTATCAGTGAAAATCTTGACGCTCTACATGGATCAGGAAGCTGGCTCCTACAGCCAAGAGTGTCATCACTCTCTCTGGCAAGCCTCTGTCAAGCTCGTTTCTAGTACGCCTTAACTGTATCTTTTATTATAAAGTTTCTGTGATTAATAGACACTAATGAATAGTTGTACCTAGTGTATATAATGAGTGTTCCGTATTATTAAATATCCCTAAGCTTCTTAGGAGAAACGCATCAATACTCACCAGTAAACCTTCTGATGATCATTATAAGCTTTGATTTTTAACTGTCTGCCCTTTGCTTTTCATAAGGAACTCATTTAAATGATTTAAAGTACAGCTGATTCTCTATGCAGATACATTCCTTCGGGCAGGACCTGATACTTCATAGCCAAAGAATTTCAGTGAATGTAAACAAACATGAATTGAGTAATCATGAACAATAAAGAAAATAATTTAGGTGATACAAACAAACTTTATTTTACACTTGATGAGGCATAGTTTTCTTTTGGAGAATTGCAAAATGGGGCAGAAGGTAGGAAGCTTTTATCGGATAAAGAATAAAGAACAAGGAAAAGAGAAACAGAACATATCTAATTGGCTGGAGCCACAGAGTCAACTTTGTTTGGGGTGAGAAGGTCTAGGTTGGCTTGGTGTTTGGGGGTTGATTGGCTGACCGTATATATTGCGTTTCTGGTCAGGCAGAGCAGGGACTAGAAAGTTATCTACGTTTTGGTTTGCTGAACTGGTACCCGTGGCAAGAAAAGAGTCCATCTTGGGCCTAGAAGTTTATTAATGAAGGAATAAGTAAACACTGCTAAGAAAGGTGAAAGTGTAAAGTGTAATCGTACCTGCTATATGTTGAGAGTCTACCAGGTGCCTCTCCTAGCCTCCTAACCTCTTGTAACCTCTCCTGACTTAAGTTACCTATTTTGATTCTTACAAAAACACTGTGAGGCAGATATTATTGTTCCCATTTTACAGACACCAAAACTATCCTTAGAGGGTCCCAAAATGGACATGAGATGTTTGGTGTTGGCATATCCTATGAATATGGGGATGACTCAAAACGAAGTGTCGCTGGTTTCATAAAACTGCATCTGAGAAAGTGATGTGCCTGATTTTGAGGCCTTCTTGTGCTTCTCTGTTTGAATTAACATCCTCAGTTAAGCTGACCTGTTTGTCAAACTGCACTGGTGCGTTGTGTGTGTCTAAGCTGGCGCGTTGTGTGTGTCTAGGTGAGATGGAGAGCTGGGGACTCCCGGGGCACAGGGCATTGGGCAGTGTACTGAACACACAGGTAGCGTGAAAACTCCTGAGGGCCTGGAGCAGGGCAGCAAATAGGTTTCGAATACTTCCTTTATAATTTTACTCAGGTAGTCTTTGGAAGTCAACACAAATACAGGTAAATTTATAGAGTAAACCAATAAAAACTTTAACATATAGTCTTCTAGGATCTATTCTGGTTAGTAATACTCTTTTGTGAAGGAAAAAATGGACATGATTATTAGAAAAAAATGGAAAGATAATTCAATGCACAAAAATTCTAATAGAAGAAAGCCAAATTGCAAAGTAAGGAAATATTCTTAGTGCACAATGAGAAATTTAAAAAAAATTAAGAATTCCTCACATTACTTGTTGTATCCTGACAAAACCAGCTGGATGTAGTTAACACCAAACTTTTGTTTGAAGCACAAATGTTTCATTCTTTAGTGCTTTCTTGTGTTGAGATTATTTCCCAAATTCTTGCTTGGTTTCAGCGGATTGATGAGTAACGACAGACTTAAGTGATACTTGTTTATCCTTTTGAATATTGTATGGATTTGTAGGTTTCTGACCTCTCCTTTTATTTGGCTCAATTATCCGATTTAAAACTGCTTTTCAAATGCCACGTCTAGTTCTTAGGTGATGGGGTCCACCATCCCTTAGCTCCACAACGATGCTACATTTGAGCATCTTCTTGGCCTTTGTCACCTTCCTTCAGAAACAGCTACCTGATTTCTAGGTATTTGCTCTAGTGGTCAGAGCGATTGTTAAAACATGCCTAGAACATGAGAAAATTAGATGACTCTGTGGCTTCTCACTTTTGCCTCCACTTTTACTGAATTAGGGACGTGATACTTAACTATCAGATCCTTTTCTTTCAAATATGTGCAATAAGTGGCAGGAATGTGATACACATAGTCTTAAACTAAAGCCCTCTTCCACTGCTTTCCCTGAAGCAAATATCGTCAGGAATTCCACCAAATGTTCAGTATTGTTCTCGATTGTTTCATGAATGAGTTTGCTTGGGACAAGGATGCAGACAAGGAAAGACTTGTACATCAACGTTGTAGTCATCTTCCACTGATTTTATCTCTGCCTCCACACCCTCTCTCCAAAATTCTTTTCAAAGATGGATAATACTCTTCACCACAGTAAGCAAACAGCCTTATCAATCACTAGCTGACCAAACCTCTGGCCCTCACTTTCTGTGTTAATTCTACTAATAGTTTACCTAAATGAGACTTGGGATTCGAGAGAATACCAAGGCAATTCTATGGAACACGAAGATAAAGTATTCAAAAGGACATCGTGATATACATCTAAATCTTTTAGGCCTTCTATGTGCAGTTTCTGGGTTAATCCTAGAGATCAGGTTCAAACACAACCCCACACCAAGTTCATTTGTAATATGCCTCTCACTCCAAAATACCAAGCAAGATAGCACTTAAGAACTAAACGTTTATTAATAATATTTAGTGTTTTTTAAGGTTCAAAAATCATCTTATTTAAATACCTAACTAAAAGTTATGAAACTTGAATACACTTAACATTTAGGATTTTAAGTACCTTATTCAGAACTTTTGATAGACTCTGTTATAGTTACATCAACTGAGTAGCATTCAGGAACTGACGGAAATGGGCTCTTTCAACCCACACTGTTACCTTGAATTTCGTCGTATTTTCTGCCCGTTCATGGCTGATCAGTATGACAGTCTGGAATAATGCTAGTCAATATGTGAAATGAAAAAGCACAGCATTTAGAGTCATATCTGGGACTCTGATACAAATATTCGTAACTTTTTGGCTACATGACCTTGGGCGAGTCATTTACCTGCAGGAAATCGTTCACAGGGACCTTGTAAGACTCTAATGAGACGAGGAAGTTCTTTGTGTAAAGCGAATGTCTCGTATCCTACTATATTGAAAATCACATTTTAGTGTAGAGACGGAGCTCTCTAAGTGTGGCCTTCGATTTTCACAGTGAGAGAGACTCAATGACTACCACTAAGGAACATCATATGACCTATGGCATAATTAACCTTTATAAAGAGGCCTTTAGTGGGATCTTACTATACATTTTTTAATGTGTTTGAGACAGGAATTAAATTTTCCCCTAGTTCTTCCAGTTAGTAAAGGCTAACATGTACGAAGCAGTTCCTGTGCGCCAGGTACTGTACTAAGCACTTAAGGTAAATAAGCTCATCTCCTCCTCCTATGAGGTCAGTGCTGTGGTTCTACCCATTTTACAGATGAGGAAACCAGGGACACAGATTAGAGAAGAATCCTCCATCGATCGTGACCACAGCCAAAACTTCATCCATATTCACTGCATTCTATATACGCTGATATTTTCTCCTACTCCCATATGTCAGACCCCTGTAGAGGCTATGACAGAATCCTAAGTCCTTTCTGGTACTTTGGGGGTAAGTAGGACATGCTGGACATAGATAATTGACACACCTGGGATAATCGAACACGGCCTGATGGAGCTTTACACTGTCCTGGCAGAATACGCCACGTCCACAGCTGCCTATGAAGTTGGAGAGAAGAGCCTACACCGCTTTGCAAAGCCTGGGGGAGGGCTGCGAGTGCACAGGTTGAGCCCAGGGAGCTGCTCGCCACGACTCTTGGAATAGCTATTGTACGAAAAGGGCACGCAGAATATTTTCCAGATCTCTCCCAACCACACGGTCTTCACCCTAGCTTTGGCTTCAGCCACCAAAACACGTGGTTTGGACACGAATCTGGAGTCAATAATCTTTCTAGCACCCTGTGCTTCTCCCGCCTGCTCCAAAGTAGTCTGTCCTGTGTTCTGTTCCCTTAGGATTTGCTAGGAGATGAATCACGTGAGTTGATAAATCCGTTAACACCTAGAGGTGATAACTGGGCGTTGCGTACGTGGGGGGTCTTCGATACCTCAGCCCTCAACAGGAGTGGCTAACTTGGGAATTTAAAAGCGCTGTGGCAGCTCCGTAGGAAGCTTTTCTGGAGAAGGTCCGTTTATTGTACTTCACAGGCTGCCTGCTGATGCGTGGAGCCAGCCGAGGCCAGCACCGAGGATGGCTTCAAAGGCTGCAGGTTCTAGCGAAAGCAAGTTTATTCAGCTGCAGTTTGGACCTACGCAGCAGAGGCCAGAGCAACATAGTAATTTCTTTGGGCCACAATGGTCAGAAAACTGTAACTGAAAAGTGCCCACGCAGGAGAGACTTACTTCATCTTTAAGTTTTCCTTAAAAACAGGAGCAGACTCAAAACCCGGGATAAGGCACTAATACAATTAACGAAGGCAGTAAAGCAGAGCGATGAATCTTACTTTGCAAAATGATTCCAAAGGCCTAAGATGAAAGAGACGAAGAAAAAACGTAATGGTGCAGCGTAAGACCTTCTGCCAGGTGGGTTCTTTGAGCACTGCCCCCCCCATTTCTATTATTAATTTCTCAGCAGATCTTTCTTTCGCCACCATCACCAGCCAAAAATTCCACATAACTCAAGACGGTAATTTACTCATAAAGGAAACACACCTGCAACTTTATTAATAACCAACTTTTTTATTAGAGCAGATACAGTTGTGAAAACTGTACATTATACATTTTGGTTTCAAGGATTATAAATAACGGAACTCGCAGGTAGGGAGTTCTTTTTCACAGCAAGAAACTTTAAATAAACAAAGTCATGTTTTATTAAGTACATTGGCAGACTTCATGTGCTGTCCAAAATGTAGAGCACAGTATAACAACCCATTAGAAAGAGCCTTTCATGTAAAATACAGCTGTGCACATTTTAGAAAAATACCAACAATTTGAGCTTTGTTTTTAAAAAAGCTTATAAATCATACATACATTTATAAATGGAACCAACATGCTCACTTTATAAACATATCCTTTATTATCTGTTACCCATTATTTTCCAAAGCATTACACATTCGAAATAAACACTTAAGATTAAATATTTTATTTAATTTTTTTAAAAAATCAGCTTTCCCAGCATCAAGAGCGATGGGGTGAGGAAGGAGCAGTGAGAATATTGAGACTGACACAGGAACTGAAACGTTTCTTGGGGAAAAACGTATACTTCCTAAATTTAAAAGTCAAAGCAAAATGTAAAAAATAAATAAATATACAAGTTGTAATTTTCATTTGCTCTCTTTCTGCTTTCTTCTTTATTCCATATTGGTCACACCCAGGATTCTCAACGTATATGTACTTCTGCGAAAAACACCACTGCGTTACTGCCCTGCAGGTGACAAAGCATGCAGTCCACACCTGTGCTACTACGGGAATTGTCTCTTCTGCGTCGGAACAGTAGCAGATAAGGTAAAAAGAATCGGATTAAACCATGCAGATCGTGAAAATGTTTCGGAAGAGCTCCCTCTCCTCAGTAACGTCTTTCCCAAGATTGGACAGATAACTTACCTCCCCTGATTTTCTTTTTAAATAAGTATTTTTATAAAGACCACGTAGTTTCTCTAAGCATGCTTCTGAGTAATAAAGAATAAATTATAAAACAGCAAAAAAATCAGATTATGTCAGAATAACAAAGGACTGCAAAAGACAAGATACTTAAAAATTGTCTAAGCCTTTAAGATGTGAAATACAATTACAAAAGGACTTTGAAAAACATGAAAGGCGTAAAGTTGAGAAGCACTGATTTTAACAAAGCTTTATGCTCTACCTGAACGTTTTCAACAAAAATTTAAGTTTGGGGGAAAAAAAAAAAAGAGCAGTTATTAATAGCATCTTGCTTAACTTTCATGGGAATTAACATAGCTACTGACAAGATTTTATTTGGTTGGCAAAGTACGTCAGCAATGAAACTGAATCCTTTAAACACCGATTACTGCAATCCATGCAACATTTTGACTCTACTTCTTAGAATTCTCTTGTCTTTCAGCTTTTAAAATTTAGCACCTCCTAAGTGCATAAATAATTCATCTCAGTAGTGTTAAAAATGTTTAAAGTTAAATTATTTTTAGGTAGGTGTAATGCCTTTCAAATTGCTAACTTTTAAATAGCCTTTTACAGGTTTAGGAAGACTAAACGACACGAAGAATGATGTATTGCTATCAAAATAAACACATTTTCTCTAGCATTCTGTTGTTTCTTTTCCTTGAGATGCGACACACATGTGCTTCAGCCAGCCGGGACCGCATGTTGAAGATGACTATACATCGGATTTAAATAAACAGCAGAAATGAACATAATCGTGCACAAGCCAACGAAACCTTCTCTCCCGGGACGTTCCAGGAGATGAGAAAGCAGCAGGTCATGGCATAAGACTGGTGAGTGCTGCGGCTACCTACTTCTTCTAATGAGACAGGAGTGAATGCTGGAACCACGGCCACAGCAACACAATCCTCCGACCGCATTCCTCGGGCAGTCGTTTGTTTCCCCAGCTCCCTACTAGAATCGTCAGATGGTAAAATAGTAAGGCAGCTGTTGACTTCCATCAAAAAAAAAAAAAAAAAAAAATGCAGCTCCATACATTTCCAGTTTAGTCACACTCTGCTAGGACAGATGGAGTAGCCAATGCCAAGAACTTCGCCGGATGGGGCTGCTTCAGCAGATTTTAAAAAAGAATGATTATTAAGTTTTGCTCTCCAACATGGCTGCTTGCTTCAGCTCCCAGAGGACCCCCAAAGCATTCCCAGGGGGACCGAACGGGTCCTCCGGCTGAATTTCCCAAGTTTCATCTCTCTCTCTCTCTCTCTCTCTCTCTCTCTGTCTCTCTGGTGATCCCATCCTAATTCCAAGCCTGCTTCCCTGTGTCTGAGTCTGACTGGGGTGTGCCATTTAAAGGGCTGATGACACCACCGCAGAGAACTGTGGGCTAACACCGCTAGTTGTCATGACTTCACTGAAGGGTCAAAATAGTTATATCATTGAGTAACTATGTTGAATCACATTCAGGCACAGCCAAAATTAAAGTGAAGGACAATACGTAGTTGTTAAAAAAAAAAAATCTGAATATGGGGAAAAAAATGTTATATATTGTGATTTTATAGAGAAATTAAGGCTGTTCTTACCTTTCCTAATTCCAATCAAGTTAGAAAGTGAACAAAAAGAATGGCCAACCCGATATTCAACAGCATGACGAGGACAATCATGATTGAATTAGGGCCCTGGAAACGAAACAGAACAAAACAAGTGTCACTTTTCCATGTTAACAGCAGTAGATAAATTAGCTCACAGAACCAATTACCAGAAATATTTAAAAAGACCCAACACAGTTGCAGTAAATAAGGTATGAAGAATGACGGCAGTTCCAAAAGGTATAAACTAAAAATAGCTAGGCTGTATTTAAATGGAGCCATCTCTGAACTTTCACTTAAAGATGAATCCAGTCTTGATTAAACCTAGAACACGACTTAAAAAATAATCGACTTCACCTCGAAACACTGGGCAACAGTCTGGGTGAGACACAGCTCACCATTAAGGGTTTAAAAAGTGATGGGAATTAGATACGCATTTTTGTTAAGGTGTATGTAAGTTGTCGGATAAAGAAGAATCATTTCCTCATAAAGGCAGTTAGAAGGGGAGAGTGAAGTCCGCAATGAGGCTGCTCTGGAAAAGTTTAGGAAAAACTCAAAATGAGGTTCTTTGACTCTTGCTTTTCCTGGTTTTCTTTTTGGATACTGTCCCTTCCTTAAGGTAAAAGCTGCAAGTGGGAAATTGAGCCCTCTCAGAAATTACTGTGCAGGTCTAATTTTTAATTCCTCTGCTTAAAGCCACAACGTTTCAGAAATCAGGTTACATTTTAACAAATCAGAGTCCTATTTTGCCAAATACTGCTATAAATAAATACCACATAGCCCAAGGTACCCAAAATTTACTTTTTTTTTTTTTAAAAAAAAACAAAGAAACCTTATATGACCCATCTTTTTAGATCTGCCTGTGCTTGGCCATCTTTATTACAAAGATGCGATCTTGGTATTTACTATTAAAATAGTGTCTAATTCTTAAGTAGCATTAAAAGTGTTCTAAAATGTTCTAAAACTTGCCATAAGAGAGGTTGGGTAGGTAGTTTTATTCTCATTCTACAGATGAGGAAACAGTTGTACTATATTTGACTATCCAATGAGACAACAGTGAAACTGGGTCAGAGTCCTCAAATGTCGTATTGATGTGATTTTTTTTTTTTGGGGGGGAGGGGTGGGTAAGTGAGCAAGGGAGACCGGAACTGCCACTGGTCCAGTGCTTATCTCGCAGGACCTAGGGCTTGAGTCTCATATCCTTCAAGGACACCTCCTTTCTGGATGAGGTCACAACCTCCTTGGTAGAGGTTGGTAGAGGTTGGTAGAGGTCAGAGTACCCTGTTCTTTACCCTAATGCTTCACACTTTACTGTCGTTTCTTGTTAACTGTCATCTTTCCCCCTAGACTGAGTTCCACAGGGGCGCTGCCTTGTTGACCACTCTATACCCACACATAAGGGCTGCCCGATTCATCCAGGCAACCAATATTTAATGAAAACCAATCTTTTGGTACTTTTCCAAGTGCTATGGAGGTGGTGGTTGAACTGATACAGTCACTGTATTAAATGAGGAACAGGGTGATTAATAAAATCAGGGTGAGAGAGAGGAGGAATAAAAATGGGTGCCCTTGAGGTAGGGACTGTTAGGAAGAAGAAAAAGCCTAGTTCCTAAACCCCAAGTAAATGGGAGGAAAACAAACAAACACTTAATTCTTCACGGTGACCATTAGTTCCATTTTACAAAGCTCCGAGAGGGTAAATGTCTTGCCCAAGGTTACTCAAGCCAGTTTGAACAAATTAGAACTGGGATTAAACTTTAGTCTGTTCACTTCAGAGCTACATGTTCTTTTTATCTCCATTAAACCCACAGGCCTTAGTTTCAAAATAATTTCCCATCAACTTCTTTAAAATGGCATTTTCATCTACATCCTATGATACTGTAGTATCAGAAAAACATCAAATCTTGATAATGACCAATGGTTCTTTTAGTAGAGCTGTGTTCTAAACCTATGTAACTCCTCAATCATGGTTAACTTAGAACATATAAATAATGTAGGAAACTCAGAAAATAATTGAGATGATCTTTCAACGTTATTACTCAGCATGGAGATTAAGGAAATGCTATTACTACACAAACTGATTAGATCTTGCTATGAATGTGTTAAGAATTTTGGGATCGTCTCAACTCTTTTGGGTTAGTGGATTTCTTTTCGTAATTCCTAAAGACAGTGATATGAAAGAAGATGAGGAAAAGTAACAGGGTCAGAGCAATACAATGGAGTTCAGTGACTTACACGGACGCTAGGAAAGCGGAATAATAAGAGTACCTTCAGTAAAGCTACTTTCAAAGACTTAAGGTGTGCCTGGACCTTTAACTCCCATTTCATAAGTCCTTATAAGGTTCTATGAATTCATCTAACCTTTTTGAATTGGTTAGTATTTTGGGCTTGTGTGTGTGTGTATATATTTATATACCTAACACTACTGAACATGTATTTCTCGTATATATTCTAATATACAAACACATGTATATTTCTCCTACTAGTATAGCTCCATTATATAAAGCTGTTCTTAAAGATGACTCAGTGAAGATGAGGGGTAAACCAGCAATAAAAGACTCAAACAGCAACCAGGTAAAAAATAAATTCTGGGATGCTGTGTTTAATAGGCAGATACCAAGACGTCAGTGACCTCTGTGCTCTTCAGATACCTGGGCTGGGTACAGGGTGGAAAGCTTTAAGGTGAAGTCTCATAAATATGACTGTGGTGGCCAGTTGTAGCTTAAAATAGCAAAATGAAAAAAAAAAATCAGTCTTGATTTTCAAGACGGACTGGGACAGGTGTAATAAAAGAAGCTGCGGCAGGGCAAAGTGCGAGTCTTGTTTGGAAGAAACTTTCAGGCAGTTAGAAAATAAAGCGCAGGAAGTCAAAATATGGAAAGACGTTCTAACGCAAAAGTTTTTTCTTCAAGATACTATCGCTCATTTAAAATTGTGAAGAATTTTCTGAAGAGTTAATATAGTTTATGTTAAACCTCAAACGTCTCCAAAAACATGGAAAAAGCAAAGTTTAATTATATGTATTTATTGACTGTGGTTTTACGACAATTCAGAAGAAAGGTCGGGTAAATCTCAAACTCTGAGGCTGATCGGTGTAACTGCTAAGAGAAAAAGTGCAGGTAGTTTTCAGGAGTTGAGATTCCTAAAGAGAAGACTCCTCACTAGCCTGTTTGATGATAAGGTTCTAAAGATAACCTCTACTGCCTCCTAGCCAAGCTGCCACACCGCAAAATCCTACAAAAAATCCTGGCATCCCATAGAATTGAGTCCACGGGAGTCACAGACTGAAGGGACGTTGCAGAGTGATCCTTGCCAGGGCTTCCCTTCCCCTAAGTGTCAGCCTGTGTCCCAGAAGAGTCTCTCTGGATTTCTGGGCGATCGATATCCAGGGTGATCCTGAGGGTGGGTCAAAACCTACTGGAGTATTTATGAACTATGTATGCTTCAACTAGTGTTAAGACAAACTCAGTAACAGTCAATGCTCTTGGGATACTTACTTTGTGCTAGGCACTGTGCTGAGAACTTTATAAAGTATCAACTCATTTAATCTTTACCACAACCCTTGATACAGGTACAGATGAAAAAATCAAGTCACAGAGCAGTCAAGAAACTCGCCTAAGGTCATCGAGCTGGTAAGTAACACAGCTGGGATGTGAACCCGTGAAGTCTGGCGCCAGAGGCCATACCGCTAGCCACTAGCCTACACTGTCTCAGCAAGCTGGCTGACTAAAATTGTGCAGGTTGTTTGGTCAGCCACCCTACACGTGGTGATGCTGACTCAAGGTGGATCTCTCACAAAGGTGGATTCAGTCTGCTTCCCCTCAAGTGTCTGCTTCAGTGTGAACTCTGCCATGAATTTCCACGTTGTTATTTGTAAACTTCTGACTTACACAGTGTCTTTTTACCTCGAAATTGTATGCAGTGCTCTTTTGTTTTAAAGGCCATTCACTGCCTACCTTTAGGATGATTTTGTCACTTCCTAACTCTCTGTGAAGAAAACAGTTATAAGGGGTGTGAGAGGCAGCTTTATGTTATTTAGGAAGAGAAGGTTAATTGTGAAACTCTCCGCACGAAGGTGCCAACTCAGTCCTGCCTTCCAGCTCCCGACAGAGGTGCAGAGCTGCTGGCCTCCCTTCTCTCTTGGGGTGTTTAGGGGAACCCTAGAGACCAGCCTGCAGAGCTGCACGATGCTTGGCCAACTCCCAGAATCTGACTGTTTTGCACATTCGTTAAGACAGATGCTGTTTCTAAACAAGAAGGCTGTGAATTTACCAAATATACCTATTAGTAACGTTTATACAGAAAGACTACTAGGTAACTCATCTAATATGAGGAACACTGGGGCACACACTTCCCCTTGGGGAGTTCTGGAAATCAACTGAACCCCACTACTGGGTACCCAAAGGTATAAACGATAATAGCCTTGCATTGCCTGAATTTCCCCTTTGTAAATCAGGCAAACCAACACTAATACGTATGTGAGGCTTTATTAACCTATGGCTATAAATGCTGAAAGCCAAATAAGAAGTGAGTTATCACATTTAGCAAATTCAGTAGTGATGATATTAGCACGGACAGTTATAATATCAGGATACTGACATACCAGTGTTAAAATATTTTAAAAGATGAATGCTCACTGAACAGCCTCAAAGTTGTTGTTTTGAAAACCATTTATCTATATGGAGGTTGACTCTCAGAAAGTCAATCATGTTAACCTGATTTATTCATATTTAGATAATTAAAATGGTGAGAATTTGAAAAAGGTGGGAACCTGTGTTGATAGATATTAGCAAAATAAACCTAGGAAATTTCAAATATAAGTTAATTTAAAAATGAATTTCAATGTCTAACCCTATGAGTAGATAGAACAGTAAGAAAAATTTTTTCTTAAAGGTAAGAAACTGATGGATGTATTGTTGGCCAAAATATTAATCCACACCTTTATGCAAATATGTTTCTGAAATTACTAGTAAATACTGGGTTGGCTATGGCTTCCTCCCTTTTCCAAAGGCATATGACTAGGTCAACAGATCAGTCAGCTTTTTACTTAGCTTCAGATTTTATAAATTCTACAGAATTTGATAAAATACTAATTCCTTTTATCATTAACAAATCTCATGGAATGAGAATGTTGGTATTTATCAATAACTGAAAGCTTTCTGGTTGAATAACAAAAACCTTAAATGCTCCAGACTCATAATAAAACTAGCATCTACCAGAAAACTGAAATTTTAGGAGAACTGACACTTGGAGGAGTTAGAAGACCAAAGTGATTTTCTTAAACAGTTGAAAAATTTCACTTCTCATATGGGAAAGAAAAAGTTCTAGCTGCAAAGCCTGGCCATTAAATAAAATCCACACTATTTATGAGAATAATTCATAATAGCTAGAAAAGATGTTCTTTTGTCTAAAGATGCTGACCATTGTGGGTGCAGAGTCAAAAGGCAGGTTAAGGACTTAGCAAATGGCAGTGGAGCCCTCCTCCTGGTTAGAGCGCAGGGGACAGGTGGGCCATGATTCCTTCCCAGCCCTCAGAATTAGCTATTGTTATGGACTGCATATTTGGATCTATCCCCTGCCCCCAAATTCATCCACTGAAGCCCTAACCCCCAATGTGATGGTATTTGGAGGTGGAACCTTTGGGAGAGAATCAGCTTATGAGGGTGGAGCCCTCAGGATGGGATTAGTGCCCTTCCAAGAAGAGACGCCGGAGAGCTTGTTTCCTCTCAGTCCCGTGAGGACACAGGGAGAAGACGGCCTGTGTTCTATGGACCAGGAAGTAAGTGGCTTCTCACCGGACACTGAATCTGCTGGTGCCTTGATCTTGGGACTCCTGAGCCTTCAGAACTGTGAGAAATAAATGTTTGCTGTTTAGACCACCCAGTCTAGGGTAGTTTTGTTATAGCAGCCAGAGCTAATAAGACAGCTACCGTGTAGTCCTTGTTTTTTTGGTGGTGCCTCACAGCTTGTGGGATCTTAGTACCCTGACCAGGGATCGAACCCTGGCCCGCAGCAATGAAAGTGAAACAGGAGAGAAGGGGGCAGGGCACAACCTTTAAAAGAATGGTGTAGCCACAGTACATGACAAAGACTGGTTAGAACCAACTAGGTCCAAGATGGCAGAAGATTTGACTTCCAGAAGACCTTAAGCCTCATTACATGCTCATTGTAATGTATCACCATATGCTAAATGACACATCCACCAGTGCCATGACAGTTCCGAGGCCAACCATAAAAGGTCAAAAAGTGGGTGGTGACCCAATTCCTGGAAATCCCCGCCCCTTGCCCAAAAGTTGGAATAATCCACTCATTAGCCTATGAAATTACCAGCCCATAAAAATGAACCACCCCATATTTCAAAGCCTCTTGCCTTCCAAGATGGCCCACACTCTGTCTGTGGAGTGTGTTTTTCTCTAAATAAATCTATCACTTTGTCTCCGAATTCTTTCACAACGAAGAAAGAACCTTAAATCCACCGGGAACAAAAGTGCAGAGTCCTAACCACTGGACCGCCAGGGAATTCAACAGCTACCATGAAGCTCACCAAGAAGTGCTGGTAAAGGCTTGTAAAAGTGGAGCTGCAACAAGCTAGTCACGTCAGCCTGCCTGCGTGAAGCCTGAGGGTTGGCCGAGTGAGCACAGAGGAATTTCTGCCCGAGAGCCCATCGTGGCTCAAGCTACCCGTGCTAGGCTCTACTCTACACAGCCCGGTGCTCCCGGGGACTTTTGCTAAGCCTAGGTGCAAATCGTCATCATCAAGGCGCAGATGCCCCACGCTGCCACCCGAAAGAACCAAAAGGAGCAGAAGTGAGAGAAAAAACACGTCTTGCACAACTTACCGAATTGGCTTCTTTTTCCAAAGGGCACGAATCGTTGCTTGCTGGATTCTTTGGTATAGCAAGTTCAGACTTCTTAGCTTTTGGCTCAGCTTTGCTTTCTTTGGCAACTGGTTTTGTCACAGATTTAGGGGGACTCCACCTGTTGGGCGATGGCTTGTGCACCAGCGCCGAGGAAGACTGGCTTGGCCCTTCCTCTTCTTCCACGTCCTCCGGGGGGTACTGGGGGGCGTTCAGTTTCACGTAGTAGCCGTGATACTGAGAGTGCAGCTCCCCGTTACTGGGGCTAGGGACGTGGTGACGGCCAGAGTACCTGGAGTGGGGCACAGCCGCTCCCACCTCCTTCGTGGGAGCCTTGGAGGTCAAGGGCTTATTGACGGTGGCCGTCACCTGCTCCTCGGCTGTACTCCTTTTGTCTTGGTTGAGTCTGGCCCCTGAGCTGGGATTCTGCTTCTTCACGGGCTTTGGGGAGGGAGAGCCGCCTTGTTTGGGACTTGCCTCTGGAGACGCCGGGGGTGTCGTGCCTTTGCGATAAAAATGGGGAGATTCCTTTGGTGTAGGTGGCTTTTCCGGGACCTTTTCTTCTGGATTTTCTTTAGCATCTACACCTTCCTGAAATCTCTGTTTGACATAATCTGGACCTGGGGAGAAAGGGGACAACACAAGGGAAGGTGATAAAAAATAATAAGGCATAAAGGCTTGTTCCTCATGGCTACTCATATATTATTTTGCTAAATCAGCTTAGCCTTTTCTCTTTTTGTTTTGAACATATTTACGAGGCTTTGACTAAGCATAAGGACGTTTCATTCCCTGGGAGAAAAGACTATTTACTGATGAGAAGTTTTTAAGTTAATATATACCATTATGTACACTATTGTGATAGCCACAAAAGTTAAACAGTCCTGATTTTTGCTGCTGGTTGAATACAGAGGCAGAATTCACATGGATAGAGCACTGGAGACAGCACCATAATTAATCTGAACGTTCCAATTTACATGGTGTAACTAAAATACAGAGTATACACTCATATACAAAAATAAACTGACTCTTTTGTTTAATATGTAATAGAACACTTAAACATATTAATGTTTAATAAAGTATCTACACTGTCGGTGGAGAACATGCAGATAACATTTTTAATGACCCTTCATCAAAGGAGCATTTAAACTGCCTAGTTAGGAACAACTTCTGAGCTTTAGGTTACACTTTATAAGATGACTTACTCGGAGTCCCTTCACAGCCTGGGTTTGCATCAGCAGCGTTTCTGCAGGCATCAAAGTCAAGACAAGGCAGTTGGCTTTGGCTCTGTAGTCTCAGGATTTTTTTTTTTCTTTTTCTGAGTACTTTAGAATTGTGTAACTATCATATGTTATTTTCATAAATAGAAGAAAATTTCACTTAAAAAAAGGGACCCTGGTGCCATTGTTATTTTATGGGCAGATTGTGGGGGGAGTGGGGATGTAAGGAGAATGTGCATCACAAGGTGATACCGGCAGTGAGTGCTTATTTAAGGAGGCCAGTGGTCCAGAAGAGGGCCTCTCTGGGGCCCTCAGAGACATGCTCCAAGGCAGTGCCCTTCTTTCTAGGCACTTTGCCCCTCAGCCCCTCCCCAGTAACCAGGTCCTGCGCACCCTTTGGCCGCCACTTCACCCATCAGCCATTTTTCATCACAGGAAGTCAAGGTCACACAGTCCAGCTGGCCCTCTTCTCTGCAAATGGGCAGGAGGTGACAGTGTCATCTCTGGAGTACCCAGGGAAGAAATCACCCACCAACTTGCTTACACGAGCTGACCAGCTCTCTCTTGTCAACTCCAGAGCACTGCATCTGTTCGCTTCCCTTCCCGTCTCTACTCCCACCTCTCAGCCCAGAGGGGCTGAAGAGCAATTATCCTTAAAATTGTTAAAATTTTAACATGCCTCCATCAACAGATGAATGGATAAAGAAGAGGTTTTATATACACACACGTGCAATACTACTCAGACATAAAAAAGAATGCAAGTTTCCCATGTGCAGCAACATGGATGGACTTGGAGGGCATTATGCTAAGTGAAGTAAGTCAGAAAAACAAGTACTGTATGGTGTCACTTATGGAATCTAAAAGATACAACCAACTAGGAAATATAACAGAAAAGCAGCAGACTCACAGACATACAGAGAACAAACTAGTGGGTACCAGTGGGGAGGGAGGGAGGGGCAGTGTAAGGTGGGGGAGTAGAAGAACTACTGGGTGTAGGATAGGCTCAAGGCTGTACTGTACAACAAGGCGGGTATAGCCAATATCTTGTAATAACTGTAAATAGAAAATAACCTTTAAAAATTGTGTAAAAATAGGGCTTCCCTGGTGGCGCAGTGGTTGAGAGTCCGCCTGCCGATGCAGGGGACGCGGGTTCGTGCCCCGGTCCGGAAAGATCCCACATGCCGCGGAGCGGCTGGGCCCGTGAGCCATGGCCGCTGAGCCTGCGCGTCCGGAGCCTGTGCTCCGCAACGGGAGAGGCCGCAGCAGCGAGAGGCTCGCGTACCGCAAAAAAAAAAAAAAAAAAGAAAAAACTGTGTAAAAATAAAAAATTTCAAAAAGGTAAATAAAAAATTTACATACTACCGACTTGTAATTGCTCTTCCCATGTTGTGAGACTGCCATTTATTATACAAGGCACTTTCCAAAATGTAAAGCCTCACCAAAATCTTAGGAAGCAGGCAATATCCCGATTTTACTGATACGGAAACAGCTGTAGCAGCTGAAAAACCCGAAGTCACACAGCTCCTGTGTATCCTTAAGATAAAATATAATGCAACGTGGAATACACTAAGCCCAGAAATGAGAATCCCCAAGGACCCACATTTACAGCTTGTACTCGGGGCCAAAAGCATAAGAGCATTATCTCATATTCCATCCTCCAGAAGACAAAGCCAAACAGGGTTCACGTTTCCCAAACAGGTCAACATCGCCAACAACTGAGATTTCCTTTTCTAAACTTGGTTAAGTACCCCCTTTAAAAAAAATTGGCAATTTTCTTTTACATTCTCCATTAAAAATGGCAGTATGAATTCTTGGCACAGAGAGATGTATCTCACTTGAGTGAAGAAAAAGGCAACTGCAATTATTCAAAAGGTGCTGTCTTTGTTTCTGGATTCTTCCTTGGTGTTGTGACTGGGACGTACCACCAAGACATACCTGCTTTCTGGGCAGCACCAGAAAGCGACATTCCTCATCAACAGGCTTGCCCCTACTTTCAAAAACCCATGAAGAACATTTGTACTGGCCTTTCATGGAGAAGCCCCTCATCTGCACACAACCTCTCCTCTGCAGTGTGCCATTGACATATTTTCCTCCCACCCCTCTACCCCAGATTTCATCAGAACTTGGTTTCATTTGTGCTTCTCTGTTATCCAATTTTAGAGCATTACTGAAATACCCATCTAGGCATGGTAGTAAGTGTTCCGTGCAAAGGTAATTAATAGTCAAGACTCTTAGAGCCAGTCATTTTTCATTTAAGCCGCCTAACTCTGAAACACAAATTACGAAGTACTTTGTAACGTCTTCAATCTAAGGGGTCAGTGCAAAAGTTAATTTTGCAAATCCTTCTCTCTTGAGATGAAGTCATATTAAAAGCTAATGTTTAAATACACACAACAGAAAAGAACGGGAAAAAATAATCTCTGGCAAACATGACTAGTTATGCACTCTTGATGTTGCAAGGAGGAGACAGTCACTGAACCACGAGAAATAAAGCTGTCACAAAGCCTATGTGCTCCATTTTGAAAAGGTGAGACCCTAACAGTGACGCTTACAAGTTCAGGATTTATCTGCGTAACCACTGGTCTCACCTGCGTTTACTGCAGAAAGCAGATGAGAAGCTGAAATGGGAGCTGCTCTGACAGATCCCAGCAAGCGGCAGCTGCCAGCAAAGCATGAGACTCTGCTGAAACACTAACAGCGACAAGAGAGTGTTTATTTGGGAGGAAACTCAGGTCATTCAGTAATAGCGGGTCCAAGAAAAATAATTTTTTAAAAAGTGATATGCTTTAGTTATGTGGAAGAAGAACAAAGACTTACAAATACCTGAAGACAAAGCACAGTTTCAAACGCTCTTTGTAAAGAGTAAGTAGAACTCTGCCTACCTCTTAATTTATGCTATCGTTAATAGGCCAAGCAGAGAATGATTTGGCCACTGGAGGATTTTGTAGTAACCGATTTACGAAGCTTTATTTTGGATTCCATTGAATGTATTTATTATGTTTATGAACTCTCAAATACCGGTCTAACCACTCCTTTAGATCTTTAGAGATCTCATGCATTGCTCCTTTGCACAGTTTTCCTGTCTTAAATGTCTTAGGAAAGGCATTTCTTGTGCCCTATCTCCTAAGACATGGTTTTCAGGCGTATTCAATTCAGTTTTATTTACAGGGCTTCTAGTGATATTCAAAATCTGTTGAGCTCAAAGAATTTACCAGCACCACCTTTCAGATGAAAAAATCCCTCCCCAGCTTTATTATGCGTTAAAAATTGGCTGGATAAGGGAATAAAGGCACTCCAAAGCAGTCAATCCACATTTGCTGCCCATCAGAGGTACCTGCGGTGCGATGCCCAGAGAATTTAATAAGCATGAATCGAAGCCTAGAAATCTTGATGTTTAACAAATGCTCCAGGTAACTCTCATGTACCCAGTATTGGCATTTAAAAGTATGGCAAATTTGGGATTGACATGTAAACACTGCCATATTTAAAATAGAAAACCAGGGACTTCCCTGGTGGTGCAGTGGTCAAGAATCCACCTGCCAATGCAGGGGACATGGGTTCAATCCCTGGTCCAGGAAGATCCCACATGATGCAGAGCAACTAAGCCCATGCGCTCTACTACTGAGCCTTCGCTCTAGAGCCCGCACGCCACAACTACTGAAGCCCGTGTGCTCTAGGACCCGAGTGCTGCAACTACTGAGCTCGCGTGCCGCAACTACTGAAGCCTGCACGCCTAGAGCCTGTGCTCCGCAACAAGAGAAGCCACTGCAATGAGATGCCTGTGCACCGCAACAAAGAGTAGCCCCCGCTCACCACAACTAGAGAAAGCCTGCGCACAGCAACGAAGACCCAACGCAGCCAAAGATAAATAATAAAAAAAGAAATAAAATAAAAATAAATAAAATAAAATAACCAACAAGAACCTACTGTATAGCACAAGGAACTTGGCTCAATATTCTGTAATAACCTAAATGGGTAAAGAATTTGAAAAAGAATAGATCCGTGTATACGTATAACTGAATCACTCTGCTGTACACCTGAAACTAACATTGTTAATCAACTATACCCCAATATAAAATAAAAATTAAAAATAAAATAAATGAAAAAAAAGCACCTGGGCGAGACCTTGAAATAAAGACTTCTGACTCAAAAAAAAAAAAAAAAATTAAAGTGTGGCAAAAAGTATGTTGACTAGAGGTAGACCCAACTCCAGCCTCCCTTACCTGCATCCAGCTGGAAGTGGTTCCAGCACGGCATAGTCAACTGGGGACTGGCCAGCTACATGAGGATATACACTTAGATTTTACAGAGTAAGATTAAGTGCTTTTAAAACAAGATATTTAGTATAACGCAGAGGGCAGAAGTTTTTCCTGGACAAGTTTCTTGGAAGGCACACGGTGTGACTACTACTTGTCTGTGTAGTAATATGCGTCAGTGTTGCAATGCCAGCAGCATAAAGTTGATGAGATGCAGCAGTTCATTAAAAAGACTAGTCAGAATATCACCAAGGAGGGAAATTATGAGAAGTGTTGATAGCTGTTGCAGTCAGCATGTTTGTCTGTTTTTACAGACAGTATTTCTAAATCCTAAGGGATTTTTTTTTCCCCCTGGGGATTTAGTATTGGGACGATGTCAGAGACGGGTCACCTGCTCACTGACATGCCACACAACACGAAACAACAACACTGAGCACGTGTCGTGCCCCCACACGGAAAGGTTACACGTCACAGCTGGCGTGAACGGCGGATGGAAACAGCAGGGCGTTCAGCTAGTTCTTCATTAGGTGAGCCTCAGGGAAACGGCTGTGGGCAGAGGAAGCACCACGGAGACTCCTCCAAACAAATGTCTACCAGGGCAGTGCTGATGGCAAATGCTTTGTAGCAACATCAGAAGTCATTAAATAGAAAGTAGGACTTTTCTGCGGAGACTGCCAATCAGTAAAAGAAGACCAGACTGAAAGATTTTTAAAAAATTCTATAACCGATAGCAGGATCCCTTTTATATTCTATGTGGAAAGAATGCTACATTCCCACAGGACTTTAGAGTCCCATCAGTAGCAATACCGCAGCTTCTGAGAACACAGCCACAGCACTCTTGTCTGCAAGCCGTGGGACACCCAGCCCGGGGCCCCTTGCACACGGTGGGCTTTCAATACACACGTGTGTGGAACGGGATATGCTGGAATGCCTAAGTGGTAAGAATAACCAGCAAACCCATGAATTATTAATTTCACGGCAACTAGTGGATTATTCAGTTTTCCTTTTTCTATGAAAAAAATTTATTCAGAATTTTGGGTCTGGAAAGTGAGTTTAGAAGGCATCTATTCCAGGATGCTTCTTTCTTCTTAACCAAAAGTATTACATATTAATGATAGGCACAGACGATTCTTAAGACTTCTAATCCATACCAGAAGTGTGAGCTTAGTTAACACTATCTCAAAATAATCTATACTAAAAGACTTCACTTTAAGTAATCAACACACTGTGTGTGTGTGTTACACCCTGTTTGTCTCCCTGCCCCCTCACACATTCATATGTTGAAGCCCTAACCCCCAATGTGATGTTACTGGAGGTGTGGCCTTTGGGAGATAGCTTAGATTAGTTCACGAGGGTGAGACTCTCACGATGGGCTTAATGCTCTTATGAAAAGAGGAAGAGACACCAGAGTTCTCTCTCTCCAGGTGCATGCACTGGGGAAAGGCCATCGGTGAGCCAGGAAGGTGGGCATCACCAGAACCCAACCATGCTGGCACCCTGATCTTGGACTTCCAGCCTCCAGAACCACAAAAAATAAATGTCTATTGTGTAGGCCACTCCGTCCATGGTACTTTGTTTTAGCAGCCCAAGCTGACTAATACACACACTTAAACACAGAAAGAGACAGCTCGTTGAGGGTGCTGCCTAGGCCACGTGGCGAGAGGGCCCTATGTAATACCCTGGTCACATTCTCTTCTTTAACCCATGACCAGTGACCCCCACAACGGACAAACATCACTGGAAATTAAAAACAAAATAAGCATCTTGATGGAGAGGAAACTGAAACAGTGGGGAAATGAGCCATACATCGAGTTTCCCCATCATTCTCCACCATGTCCAACTCCCCACTACCTGCTCAGTGATCCTCCAAAGTCTCACCTCGGCTTTCCGGGCTTAAAAACCTGATTTCATCAGCACTTTGAAGCAGAGCCATCCCTTGGGGCAGTCTCACATCACCAAAGCTCACAAGACTGATGGTTGACACCAGAAGACCAATTCATCAGTTCACAATGAGCAAGGTAAATGTCACAGAGGCCTGAGACCTGCACTGATGACCACCAGTGCGTGCTCTCCCTGTTGGCAGACCTCCACGAGAAGCTCAACGAAAATCA
Source organism: Phocoena phocoena (assembly GCF_963924675.1). Lineage (NCBI taxonomy): Eukaryota > Metazoa > Chordata > Mammalia > Artiodactyla > Phocoenidae > Phocoena > Phocoena phocoena. Next base: position 18,586,190 of record NC_089235.1, read on the forward strand.
GAAGGTTAGTGGTGGATGTGGAATCAAGACAGAGGCATGAGATGAATCAAGTATCTAATGGCACCATGCTGAGCTAACCTGATGCATCCGTTTCTTCCCTCGGATGCTCTCGCCAGGAAAGCCACACACAGCTGGTAACGGTTCCCCGCATCCCTCCCCATCGCAGAAACGTCCTTGCCAATGCAACTGCAGTACTCCAAGGCTTTGGGCCATGGGTTTGCTCTCCTCTAGGTAGCATTTGGATGGGCACTGCCTATTTTTGCCTCTGTGACTCTTTCTTCTATACTACTTTGGGGGGTGACCGAGTCTTCAGAGGTTTCAATACACTCAATCAGGTTACAAGGAAATCTTGCTATGCTACAGCCATGCTGTCACTTACGATCACTTTATACACACCTGTGCAGTCTCATGGGCTCATTTTAACTCCTGGAGGGCAACCTCATTTCTAAGTTCTTGGGGGACAACTCACCGTGTCACTCATACTCATGGCAATTTAGGTTTCTGGGTACTATGCAATTATCTACATACACATTCATACACATCCATTGGTATGCTTTTTCTTATATGTTACGACTTGGCCCTTTGAGTGATAGAGCCATTCTACATGGCTACGTTTTTTCTGTAGTTTTAAACTAAACTATAGAATAATACAGTTTTGAACTAAAAGTAGAAGACTGAACTAAGATGGGAAATATCTGAAAATACCGCCAGCTCCTGAAAAGAGGTAGCTTACTATGAAAGTGTTCGAAATATAAGCTATGACAGACATCCTTCTTTCCCCAGGGTTAACGACTTCTATATAAGACACATCCATTCCAAACAAAGGGAACATTTGTATCTGTGATATGTAAATTAAACAAGCAGCCAGACTCAGAAAAGGTACTTGAAAGCCCTTTCAGAAATGTCTGTCTGATTTGATCACCCTGTAAATGCGGAGTGGAAAGCATGAGTTATGCTCCCGTGAGAAGATCAATACTCAGTACAGAAAAGGCTTTCTATACAGTTGTCGAAGGAAGTGTTGGCTGCGGGTCAAAGGGGATTGCAGCCGCTGCCCTTAGCTCCTGTCTCAAACAGACCCCTTGTCATCTCGTGCTACTGTGATATACTCATTACTGACAGCTTGCTTATATGAAGCTGTTTTAGCTAGGAAAGGGTGGAATTACATTTTCCCACAATATGTTTTCCCCCCTCAAATGCTTTCACATCATAAAAAGCTTTTAAAACCATTTAGCCTGGAAAACTGAGATGACCTCCCATATCATTTACCTCTTGTTAACACCTAATAGCAAGCTACAGGGACCCTATTCCCCAACAGAATCAAGAAATGACCATCTGCAGACAACAGCAAGTTTGTTTGCTTCCAAAGCAGCTCAAGCCCAGGGCTGCTATGTGAAGCTGCGCTGCCTCCTGCCTGCTGAGCTGCTCCCCAAAACTGCACTGCTGGGGAGGAAAAAGATGAGCCCCCCTGGGTGGCTAAATCCCCTCCCCAGCTCTCACACCCTAGGACAGGTAGCTGCTAATATGTGTGAGTTGCCAGAAGAGTGTTTATTCCTACTGCAAAAAATGGAAAATTTCCCTTTCCTAATAAAATACACATGCGTATTAAATGATTTAAATCCCACCCAGAGGTTTAGAAAGGATGCACACAAAAGAAGACACCCATTATCACTGGTCACCTCCCTTGGAGCTGAACTAGTACAGAAGTCGCTCTGTGGTAACTCAATCAACTCAGCAACGGGACTGGGCCCCTCCCTAAGCTCTCCTCCTAAAAACAGTCTTGTTAACATGGCCTTTTACAGTCTTCATTCTTTGCAGGAAAAAAAAAAAAAAAAATCCTGTCATTTCCTTTTCATTCTCCCATCCCTTATTATAGCCCCGTTCCGAGCTTTTAGAATACATGGACACTTGGTCTTCTATTCACTGTGACTTACCTTGTTCATGTAGTCACACTAATGCCCTGTGGGTTCCAATATTATGTCACCTTCACTGGAACCAAACAGGTATTGGACACGTGTGTTGTGCAGGGTGCTACTTATCCAGCATGATTAACAGAAACCAATGTGAAAAAACTCTTTACCAAGACAATATAAACGTCGAAACTTAGAATTTAGAACATTTCTTTTAGTCTCTCTTGCCCAGAGATCTGTTGATCCTGCAAATCAACAGGAAGATGCTGTTTCTAAAACAATGGAGAAACATATAATAAAAAGGTGGCGACTGCCATTTTGTTAACACCAGTATATTGAAGGGATGGAAGCGGTCTACTAGGAGACCACTAAGAAGTGAGGTAACTATTGAAACCCACTGTAAATATTTGTTTACTGCTATTCTATAACATCTGAGCCAGATGATCTGGAATGATTTTCTCCTCTTAATCTGTGCAGATTCATCTGTCTTTAAGTGGTATATTTCTTTACGTCCTAACCAAATTCCTTTGAGGTGTATTTAAAAAAAAAAAAAAAAGTCGCAGTACTTACTGGCTCTTCTCTTATTGCTAACGTGATGGTTCCAGGTGCTTCTGATTTTGAGGTATCTGTGTTAGCACCTGAGATGGTCCCCAACACACTAACACAATTTCTTAAATACTTCTCTTTTAGATTCCTGTCTTGTTTACTGCTATCAGCTCAAAGTCTGTTGCTGGGGGGTGGGCAGAGGCACCGGGGAAGAAGCCAAATCTCCAGCGCTAACACTCAGGCTCCAGGCACGTGTTACTCTAAGCTCCCACTTGTTTTGTAGTGTTGCTGAAATTCATGGGGCACAGACCTTTGGATTAAAAGGAAAAGAAGGAAAAAAGGAAACCAGAGGCAATGCTCCTACCCCTCCCATCACAGGTCACCTGTCCTACCTGGCTGGTAGAAGTCAGGTGACAGCTCTCTGGCCACAGCTCTCGCGATGTCACACTCCTGGCGGGCAGCCAGAGCAGCCTGGTCGGCGGCGTCAGCTTTGGCTCTTGCGTGCGCGGTCCTACAGGAGCACAAAGGGCGCGTCAGCAGGGGCGGCACCTAGTTAATTACACAGGACGGGCAAACGGTCTACGTACGGGGCAGGCAGGGCCTGAAAAGAAATGCTAACCGTGATCCTCGCCCCACATCTGCAACAGAAAGTTGTGAGACATCATACTGTTGTGAGACATCAATGGAAATCAAGCGGATGAAATCACCTGTGAATTGCCTCAATCTTTCTTTCAAGGTTAATGGAAGTATAACCAGTTGTATGAAAGTATAACAAGTTCTGCACAGCTTAAGGCAAAGCCCGGTGTTCAAGACTTAGAGGATGAAATCCCCCGTTGACTTTGGTTGGCGTTCCCCCTCCCCGCCCCCCGACCATGGAGAGTAGAATTAGAACATGTGAATTAATACAGGGCTCATGGATTTAATGTCTATGGTAGAATCAATACAAGGATTTGATTAAGGAAGATCTGCCCAGTGGTGTGCTGGTAAAGTAGCTCTCTGGGGGAAAAAACAGTAAAACTGATTTGTAGCACTGACTGATTTCCGTGGTGTCCACGCTCCCAACGTGGCCGAGTCACACTATCAGCGTGACTGCTGAATGTGTAGTTGGAAACAGACGCACACCATGGGCTCCCCCCAGCCTGTAGGAGCAGGCCCAGTGGTCTGCGGGAAGAATGTGCTCAGGAGGCTTCCAAGGAGTCCATTTAGTTGTTCTTTAAGCATGTTTCTTGTGTGAAACCGAAAGCAGGTGGAGAGGTGGAGCGGGAAAGAGGAAAGGGATCTCTTTCTGTCTTCCTTCTCCCCGGCCCGTCCTCACCCACTGAAACCGCTTATCTTTCTAGAGGACAAGGGCCAGGGAGAGGGCAGCAGGGATAGGAATGGGGCTCCTTATGGCAAGGCAGGGGGACTGATGTCTGCCTGCCCAGGAAGAGGACATTTGGAGGCTGAGACTTTGGGTCATCCTCTTCCAAAGGAGGAGATCTTATCCAGCTAGTATTTAGACAATTTTCATGGGCACCTGCTTCTTATAATTTTGTGGACTATTTTCTTTTATTAGCGCTAGGCAGGGCTATAGATAACTAGTGGTAAAAGCTTAAGGGGAGTCTAAAAGAGGTGTGCCTGCAGGCCTTTCAGAGACAGCAGGAGAGGAAGTTGGGAAATGACATCATGCCCTAGCTGGTCTTAGGAGAGAAAACCCAGGTGGCATCTGGAGGAGGCCAGCAGACGGGATTCCTGGAACTAGACTGCAGGCAGAAAAGACGGGGAAAAAGGGGTCTCACCTGAGACTGTGGGGCTAACTGGGGGAGGTCCCATTTCACTCCTACTTAGGACCCAGCTGAGCCTGGAGATCTGATGTACTAGAATATAAGTGTAAGGGAGACTTTTTATTTTGGGCATTTTTAAATTTTTGGTGCTCTACTATACTCCCAAGGCACAGAACAATGCCTGGTACATAGTATTTACTGAGGGCCCACTTTATAAATAAAGGAATGGTAAATAAATAAAGGAATGTCCTTTGGAACAGCTGGGTAGTTACTTAAAAATAAATGGATTGACAAAGCCACAGAGACAGTAAAAAGACCAGTGATTGCCAAGGGTTCAAGGTGAAAGAGGGTGAGGGATGAACAGGTAGATCTAAAGGGATATTTAGGGGAGTGAAACTATGCTGGATAATCCTCTACTGGGGGATACATGACATCATGCTTTTGTCAAAACCCACTGAATTGTACAACACAAAGAGGGAACCCTACTGTCAAGTATGGACTTTAGAGTTAATACTAACGTTCCACATTGGTTCATCAGTTGTACCAAATGTACCCACTAATGCAAGATGTTAATAACAAGGGTAACTGGGTGTGGGCAAAGGATGTATATGGAAACTGTACTTTCTCCTCAATTTTTCTGCAAACTTAAAACTGCTCTAAAAAAATAAAGTCTATTAATTAAAAATGAATGAATCAAATTCTAATCATCAAAATGGTCACTTAACGAATCTTGGACGATGTTTTAGATGATCTCTGTCTACAGGGTAGGGAGTACAGAGGCAAAATCAAGGGGTTAAGAACATATTCCTAAAACACCCAGCTGTGGTAACCCCTGCAAGGGAGCCATCACTGATGCCGCTTTAGTCCCATGGTTGTGCTGAGACTCAGTGGATGCCCTCTCTTATGTCCTTTCAGTTTCTCAGAATCTCAGCTCATTTTTTCCCAGAATTATTTTCCATTTTATCTGCTATTCTTAGCTAGAGCCTAATTATGTCTAGGCACCATAATTAATGAAGCCACAAGAGTACAGTTATCCTATCCTATAATAAAACCTGATAGCCCTTCGATGATAAACTTACAAAACTCAAGCACCATTTATTCCGAAACAATCACAACCCACCACCACGGAGTGGAATAAAATGGTAGTAGTATTTCCACCACTTTTGACAACACGCTAAACTGGAGAAGAGACAAATGTAGATGAACCTTTCTGCAAATATATTTTGGAAGCACAGCATCAGTGAAGCCTTAACCCTTTACTTTTTTACTTGTTCTTTCCTGTAAGACCAGACGAGGAGGGGGGACTTTTCCATCTAGCACCCCTCCCTGTGTCAGTGCTCCCGCATGGCTGGCACGATGGTCAAAACCACATTCAAGCCTGAAACTACGTATCTGCTCAGGAGATTTTGGTAGCCCTGGACCTGATAACAAGAAGTAGAAGAGAACAGGAAGCCATCTGAGTTTGCTGTCATCAAAAGTGTTGTGTGGGGCTTCCCTGGTGGCGCAGTGGTTGGGAGTCCGCCTGCCGATGCAGGGGACACGGGTTCGTGCCCCGGTCCGGGAAGATCCCACATGCCACGGAGCGGCTGCGCCCGTGAGCCATGGCCGCTGAGCCTGCGCGTCTGGAGCCTGTGCTCCACAACGGGAGAGGCCACAGCGGTGAGAGGCCCGCATACCGCAAAAAAAAAAAAAAAAAGTGTTGTGCAGCCAACCCATTAAAACATCTTGATTTTGCCCAGGGAAAAATCTGGGCTTGACCCTGGCCCACGTTATTCATGTGCTCCAATCCCAGGCTCAGTTCTGGAGCAACACACGACCCCTTTAATCACCCAACGGGTAAGACATGCCATTGTTCATGGCTTGGGGGGAGGGGGGTTTGGGCTAGTCATTCTGGGGAGACCGGTGGAAAAAACTCCAAGTGGATGCCTGGCTGCTACATGTAGCTGGTCACACGGAAAACATACGCACCAACAAGGAGCATGCCTGCGAGCCCAAGAAGCCTTTCATTTGTTCCAAAGACTGCTGACATCCATCAATCTTCAGACCCTCAGGAATCTCCAAATACCATTATCATCATCTATACTTTCTCACATAAAATGCAGCAAAAAGTAAGTGAAAAGCAACATCTTTCAGTTAGGCATCAGTGGTAGACTTTCTTTTAGGGTCCTATTACAAATAAACCAAAATTTTGTAGAGAGTTACTATTTTGGGGTAAAGAGATACAGAGAGGCCTGGGCAACTGGCTAAGCTGGTACAGCAGGTAGGTGACCCCCTCTTGGACATCAGCCCTGCAAAGGTCACTCGGCAACAGCTGAAACAGTAAATGTGGAATTTTTTAATTAATTAATTTTATTTATTTATTTTTGGCTGCATTGGGTCTTCGTTGCTGTGCGTGGGCTTTCTCTAGTTGCAGCAAGCGGGGGCTACTCTTTGTTGGGGTGCGTAGGCAGTGACTTCTCTTATTGCAGAGCACGGGCTCTAGGTGCGTGGGCTTCAGTAGTTGTGGCACGTGGGTTCAGTAGTTATGGCTCGTGGGCTCTAGAGCACAGGCTCTGTACTTGTGGCACACGGGCTTAGTTGCTCCGCGGCATGTGGGATCTTCCCGGACCAGGGCTCGAACCCGTATCCCCTGCATTGGCAGGCAGATTCTTAACCACTGCACCACCAGGGAAGCCCAATGTGGAATTTCTGAATGGCAGGCATCACCTGTACTTAAGAACTTAACTACAATTTGTTTCTTTCCAATCAGTAATTTGATGAGAATCTGAGTTTCTTTTTTCTTTCGTGACTAAAATGGTGTTTCACGAACTCTCAAGTCACCTTACTCAGAACAAAATGGTCTGGCTTTCCCAGTTTTTCTTAAACATAACAGTGCTTTTTTTTTGTTTTTGTTTTTGTGGTACGCGGGCCTCTCACTGTTGTGGCCTCTCCCGTTGCGGAGCACAGGCTCCGGACGTGCAGGCTCAGCGGCCATAGCTCACAGGCCCAGCCGCTCCACAGCCTGTGGGATCTTCCCGGACCGGGGCACGAACCTGTGTCCCCTGCATCGGCAGGCGGACTCTCAACCACTGCGCCACCAGGGAAGCCCTAACAGTGCTTTTAAAAAAAAGAAGCATATAAACAATACACTGAACACGCCCAGCACATAGGCCTACTACTAATAAGGTAGATGCAAGTCCCTTAGACGTCTGTCCCAACTTCTTTCAATCTTTTATATACCTATTCACTGACGCAGCTGATAAAGATTTTCATCTAGAATGGACAAGGACTTTGCTAAAGATAAAACTGTATACAATACTTTTACTTTTCTATTTCTACTTATTACATATTTTCTTCCCAACAAAAAACGGCTTCAAAAAATATGCTGATTTTTGATGTCTTTTAAAATTTGTTACTTACTAAGTCAAAGTTAAGTTTCCTGACCTGACTCTGAAAATTTGATGGCAGAGGCTGTCATCTAGTTGGTTCAGGAGCTGTACATGTGATTTGCTTTGATACCCATATATTTAAAGAAAATTCTTAGCAACATTTAAAAACAAGAGCAATTGGACTTCCCGGGTGGTGCAGTGGTTAAGAATCCGCCTGTCAGTGCAGGGGACATGGGTTTGAGCCCTGGTCTGGGAAGATCCCACATACCGCGGAGCAACTAAGCCCATGCGCCACAACTATTGAGCCTGTGCTCTAGAACCCACGAGCCAAAACTACTGAGCCTGCGTGCCACAACTACTGAAGCCCACGCACCTAGAGCCCGTGCTCCGCAACAAGAGAAGTCACAGAAATGAGAAGCCCGCGCACCACAACGAAGAGTAGCCCCCGCTCGCCGCAACTAGAGAAAGCCTGCGCGCAGCAATGAAGACACAATGCAGGCAAAAAAAAAAAAAGAGAGAGAGCAATTGTACGTAAGACTCCAAACATCAGTGAACGGCAACCCCATTCGTCCAGTTGCTCAAGCCCAGACCCTGTGAGCCATCCTGGTTGCCTCCCTTTCTCTCACACACCACATCCACGGTCAGCAAGGCAGCCGGCAGGACCTTCAAAATACACACCCGACCCCGCGTGTCTCCTTCTCATCACCGCTCCTGCCCAGGTCACATCTCACTGGGTTCCTGCAAAGGCTGAACCGATCTCCCTGCTTCTGTCCTTGCAGCCTGCCATTCGATTTCCCTTCTGGTTTTCTTGAAATTGCCTGACAATAACCAAAATCCTTTCCTGGGTTATGGCATCACGTGCAAGAAAATGCCAAAAAATGACCTTAGTTAGCCTTCCTTTTGGACTGTGACATTATTCACTTACGAGAGACCTAGACTGGCAAAACCCAATTATCTTGTGTATACAGTGGGAGCCCTTTTAAAGAAGAAATCAGTCTGTTAAGCAAGGAATACTCTCGATAGGAACAAGAACTAGGTGTCTCCACAGCTCTCAGCTAAAAAGCAAAGGCATAATGTCTGAGTTCCTGTACCGGAAAGAAACTGGTCTCTCAGTATCGATCTGCTTCTCTGGTCAGACCAACCCCACGAGACTCAGCATACACTCCTCCTGCTAAGGCACAAACGGCCCCCTTAGCGGCTTCTCCGGACTTCTGACTTTCCATCTCTCACACACATACCTATTCACTGGCACAGCTGAAGAAGATTTTAATCTGCAGTGGACAGTGATTCAGCTAAAGCTCAGTAAATGTGGTTTAGGAAGACTACTTCTTGCGGGTCCAATCTTTACGTTTATTAGTTCTTGAATGTTAATTTTCTTCCTACGTTGCTTTTTTGTTTTGTAAAAGACAGGACCCGGAATAATAACTTCAAGACTGTGTTCTTAGGTCCTGGTTAGAAACAAGTTATAGCTTCAGCAAATAGTTGTCTTTTTTTGCCAGGGTGGTCCACTGCTTCCTTTTCTAAAAGCATTATCAAGTTATTTAGATATACAATGTAAATTTAGGGGCATGGCATCCCCACTGAAATCTGGTATTTGACCTTTCAAGGGCCCAAACTCTTGCAGAGGTATGACGACACAGGCTTTGAAAGTGTGGGTAGCCAGAGACCAGGCTGAGGCCAGTCTAGTCACAGATGATTCTTGTCTATGAGATCAGAAGTTAAACCACATTACTTTAGCAATCTTAGAGATGCCTTCTTAGAATCATAATTCATACCATGCCCTTGGCCTGTTTTCAAGGGGAGATAGGAGGATGAACCATGATATCCAAGATAGGATATGAACCAAGATTCATGTGAAGCATGTGAAATGCTGTCCATTATGTGTATCACTGTCATGTTCATAAAGATCTGGGCAATACATTCCTCAAAGTTTAGTGTCAGGAAAAATCTGGTCTATGATGATATACTGGCGTGCTTCCTTGCACAATGAGAACTACAATGAGAACTACGTTATCTATTGTTTCTCTTTTTGTTACAGCTACCGGGATACCTGGAGTATAATTATCCTCAATCGTATGTGCATGGTTATCTTCTCTAAAGATATGGCTTTAACATTCCCTGGTCAGAAATGCTACTATGTATGTGACTTATAATGCCCTGAAAATCCTTTTTGGAAACTGGCAGGATATTGAAAAAAATTACTTGTTATACTAAGTTTTCTGAACTTCAGCCCCTCGTAGTGTGTGAATGCTTAGGGACATACGTGATAACTTGGGGACATCAGAGCCTACTATGCAGCTTCCTTTACAGAATTTTTTTCTATATTCAGAACATTTTCAAGCTCGGAAAATAAGTCCTCATTCTTAAGTACTTTACAGGCTTTATTCCCTCACATTTTATCAAACTTAATAAGCTTAAAGGCTATATTCTCTGGATAGGCTGGGTCAAAAGCACATTTCTAATCCTCGGCTGGAATATGCCAAATAATTGGCTATCTTCTACTTTATCCTGAGTTTTATAAAACTTATCTAAAATTTACCTTGCCATATAATTTATGTATTTAGAAAAACCTGATGTAAAAACAAATTTAAGGGATGTTTTATTCTTGAAATAATTTTTCAAGGAAAGTCCTTTTAATGAGGGTTATTCTACAGGTCAAAAACATTACCACTAAATAAGACTAAAATTTCATTTTATGGGAGAAAATATTTGCTGATCATATATCTGATAATGGGTTAGTATTCAGATTATATAAAGAACTCTTACAACTTAATAAGAACAACAATTAAAAAATAGGCAAAGGGGGCTTCCCTGGTGGCACAGTGGTTGAGAGTCCGCCTGCCGATGCTGGGGACACGGGTTCGTGCCCGGGTCCGGGAAGATCCCACATGCCGCGGAGCGGCTGGGCCCGTGAGCCATGGCCGCTGAGCCTGCGCGTCCAGAGCCTGTGCTCCACAACGGGAGAGGCCACAACAGTGAGAGGCCCGCATACCGCAAAAAAAAAAAAAAAAAGGCAAAGAACCTGAATAGACATTTCTACAAAGGAGATATAAATGGCCAATAAGCACATGAAAAGGTGTTCAACATCACTAACCATAAGGGAAATACAAATCAAAACCATAATGAGATGCTACCCCACACCCACTAGGATGGCTACCATGAAAAAAAGCACCCAGAGAAGCAGCCGCATAGCACAGGGAGATCAACTCAGCGCTTTGTGACCACCTAGAAGGGTGGGATAGGGAGGGTGGGAGGGAGATGCAAGAGGGAGGAGATATGGGGATATATGTATAGCTGATTCACTTTGTTGTACAGCAGAAGCTAACACACCACTAGTAAAGAAATTATGCTCAAATAAAGATGTTAGAAAAAAAAGAAACCACCCAGAAAGTAGTAAGTGTTGGCAAGGATGTGGACAACTTGTAAACCTTGTGCACTGCTGGTGGGGATGCAAAATGGTACAGCTGCTGTAGAAAACAGTATGGTGATCCCCGCAAAATTAAAAACAGAATTACCATATGATCCACCAATTCAACCCCTAGGTATATACCCCCTAAAATTGAAAGCAGGGTCTCAGAGAGATATCTGTACCACCATGTTCATAGTGGCATTATTCACAATAGCCCAAAGGCAGAAACAACCCAAGCGTCCATCAGTGAAAGAATGGATAGACAAAATGTGGCCTAAACATACATGGAATGTTATTTAGCCTTGAAAAGGACGGAAATTCTGATGCGTGCTACATCATGGATGAACCTTATGCTAAGTGAAAGAAGCCTGTCACAAAAGGACAAACATTGTATGATTCCATTCATAGGAGGAACCTAGAACAGTCAAATTCCTAGAGTCAGAAAGTAGAAGGGTGGTTGTCAGAGGCTGGGAGGAGGGAGAACAGAGAGTTGTTATTTAATGGGTATAGAGTTTTAGTTCTGCAAGATGAAAAAGTTCTGGAGATTGGCTGCAGAACTATGTGAATGCACTTAACACGACGCAGCTGTACACTTAAAAATGGTTTAGGATGGCAAATTTTGTTATGTCTATTTTACAATTAAAAATTAAAAAAAAAATCACCCATGAACAAGTATTTCTAGAACATCCTATGTGTCCAGAGGAAGTGAGGAGAAAAGACCAAAGGTTGGGCTCTCAGACGAGAAATTGCTTCACTAATCCCAGCCAGGGTAAGCTAAGTCTAGTGAGGGGAATGGCGGTAAGAAAAGGAAGAGCCGAAAGACACTTTAAGGAAAAAAGTGTCAGAACTTTGAAACACGAGGGCAGCCTCCACATCTGTTTTTCCAGCTCTTAACATAAAGCCTGGCCCAGAGGCTGTCCTCAACAAATATTGGTGGAATAAATACATAGGTAAGAAGGAGAGAAACATAAAAGCTCACCCCAAGGTTGCTAACTTGGTGTCCAGGTGAATGGCTTTACTGCAGAGAGAAATTGTACAGGTGGGAAGGAGAGATAGTTTGAAGGTGATGACAAGCTCAGTTTTAGACAAGTAGGATTTTACACGACACAAGCATTGCGATTTGGAAATACAGGGCTGCAGTGCAAAGTTAAGGGTCAAAGGTTAGCAACAGGAATGTGGGCATCGTGATCACAGACGATGAGCTCACAGAAGATCGATGAGCCCATCAAATATGTAAGTTCTTGGATACATTGTTCTTGGATAAATCCTGTGCTCCTCATAGGAGTTAAGCGGGCCAGATCTGAATTTGTCTGTTCTCTAGGGGAGCTGCACTGAGCGGCTGATTTTGGGGCAGTTAGAATTAACAAGTGCAGTTAAGAGTCTGAGAGAGGGATCGTTTGTCAATCCTGTGATGTGCTGGAGAAAGTGAGGGCTGAGAAGAGGCTGCTGAATTTGATGAGAACCTCCGGGAGGGCAGTTCTAACAAGAAGGCCACTGTAGGAGCCAGACTGAAGGGGGTCGGTGAGGAAGGAACAGAGGAAATACAGGAAGCAGGTGTGGGACACATGCTGGTGATTTCTGACCCAGAAAGGAAGGAGGACATTTGGACAGTAACCGGGAGGATTAGCTGGGCCAAGGGAAAAAGACACTTTACTTGTATCGGTAAGAGCTGATCCTGTTGGAAGGTGGGAAGAAAGATGCTCAGAGAACAGAAGAAAATGAAGGAGCTTTGAGAAGGGAACAACCATTGGAGTCGGGTCCTAGATGAAGCAAAAGAAAGGAAACAGGAAAAAAACAAAAGGACAGTGATGGGTTGATCCAATGTTTTAAAATTATTTAAAGGATTCTAAGCTTGAAAGAGACAGAGAGTACTTTGGGCTTTGGAAACCAGACAGACCTGGGTTTACACCCCAGTTTATCACATCCTGGCTGTGTCACTTTTGCCTCAGTTTCCTTACCTGTAAAACGGGGATGATATTACCTTGTAGAGATGCTCTGGATCAGAAGTGATTTATATGAAGTACTGAGTACTAACGTAGAGAGAGTATTTAGTTGACAAATGGCCATTACTAGTCCTTGGCTGAAATTTAGGGCTGGTAGGGAAAACCTGGGTGCTTAAAGAGGTGAGGATTTGGAATCAGCACTGCACAAACGTTCTAAGGAATGGAAGAAAGGGAAACTGGAATTGCTGAACAGCACTGGGAAGACCTGATCTCAGGCCAACGTGATTCAGCATCTTCCTCTGGCAGGGGTCCCTTTTCTGAGAGAAGCAAAGAAGGAAGAAGGGGCCATTGATGCAGGGTAGAGATCTGAGCAAGGAGGATGGAAATGCACCCATCACAGAGCTTTGGGTAGGAGGAAGGGCACAAAGCCAGTGATAGACGCTGGACCAGATGAAATACAAAGGGTTAAGTTAGGATCCAGTGAACAATGTGAAGTGAATCTGATGACTGTAAAGTCATATAAACGCAGACTATTATTACAGTTATTACCGTTTTAGGTGCTTTTTAATTGCTTGAAATAAGGCTTCTTTCCTATGGCAAATTTCACAGAAATGGCCTATTCTGAGTAAATCTGGCTTACTACTAAAGGGCGTATCTTTAGTTCAAGTTATCAGCCAGCAGCCTTTTGGTAACAAAAGGCAGGTCAAATTATTTCAAAATGGATGCATATTCTATAAAACGAAATTAGATGTAATCATGGCTCCAATTCTTTTCAGTGCTGTAACAGAAACATCTGGATGTGCCTGAAAAAAAACTTCACAACCTTCGGGATCTGGGTCGTGATGAGAATTGACGAGAATTGTCAGGTCAAGGCTGTTTTTATTTCCATGTCAGTGCTGTTATGCATTTTGTCCTTTACCAGTGGTCACTGTGGCGAAAGATTAAAGTATGACTAAGAGCAATGTAAGACTACCTAGTGGTCGAAACACATGATGGCAACCAGCAGTGTTCAGCCGAGGGACTGATGGACTCCAGTGACTGGGTCACGGGCAGACCTAGCTTCCGCTTCACTGCAGTAGATGCCCAGTGGATGCACACTTGGTGGTGCTAAAACAATCCCATTTCATAAATGCTTAAACATTGAAACAAATAAGCAGACATCATTCATGCCTTTAAAATGACATAAACCACGGAGAACTCCTAGTTGAAACAATCTCTTAGGTATTAAAATATCCATTTTGTAAATTACCTAAAATGGCTCTCCTGAGATCCCAAATCTACCAGTTACCACTTCACTTTGATCTGTCTAGACCTGCCAAGATAGTGAACAACAAAGGCATCCATTCCTCTCCTGGGCATGCGATGCTGAATGGTATGAACGTGAACTTGCTTGGGACTGGCTTCCGCAAAGCCATTCTGCATCTGAAGCTTTATCATATTCAACGTACGTTGAGTTGTTGAGTTGATAACAGGACTGCTTTGCGAGGAAAGCCAAGATAGTAGGGGGTACAGTTATTCTCTCAGCAAACCAGTTTTATTCACTTCATGTTTCCTTGTAGGAACTGTAATTCAGTGACTCCACTTATTTCACACCTGGTCCGTGACAATGACTCGTTCCATAGTTCAATTAAGAAGTCCTTGACTGCTTTCACTTTAAATCTTTAGTCTTTTGCTGCCACAGATGTTGGGGACACCGATATAACGAGCACAAAGGATTTGCTCTGATTTACGTTAACCTTCTGGATTTGAGGAAGGGACTCTTGCAAGTTCTGCTTTACCAGACAAATTAAAAAGCACAATTAGAGCTAGACAAGCCTCGGAGAGTCTACGAGGTCCCTCCCCTGGGGTCAGATAAGTACTATCCCTTCTGTAGGGATTTAAGACTCAGAGAAACCAAGGAACACGTTCAGTCACACAGCAATTCAGTGGCATGAACGGGCAGGAGCCAGGTCTCCTGACCTTTAGGGCAAAGCTGGCTAACTATGCTGTCTACCGTCTGCAGATTTTGTTTTAGCAAATGTTCTGTGATTTATTTCATCTTCTAGTTATAAACTTTTCTTTCTGCTGGAAATATTCCTTCATAACCATAGTTCTATCTTCTTATATTCATGCTTTCACCTTATTGAGTCTGCAGCCCTCCTTATTTCTCTATTCAGTTATCTTTAATATTAATAGACTTTTAACTTCCACTGAAAAATGCAAATGTTGGGCTTTCTTTTCCTACATATTTTTAAAACCAGTTTTGGCTGACTTTCAAATGAAATACAGCTTAGAAAACATCTTACTAAAGACTATAGGGAAGATGTGGTTTTCATCAAGGTTATTCTTTCGCGGGAACATTTTAGGTGGCGTCAAAAATACTGCAGATTCATCTAAATCATAGTCGCCTTCCCCAAATCACCAAATTAGTAATTAACGCCTCCAAGTTTAAAAGGAAATATCAGAAGATCATCCAGTTCTTCCTGAATTCTTAAAAAGTTGTCTTCTTTTTCCTCATGAGAATCTTAAAAAAGTTCTTGTGATTTTTTATCTGTTTTTAAGCATTTGCTGTGTTAAACTGAGAACAGAAAATGTTCAACCCATACTCAATGTATAAGATAATAGCTTACCCAAGGACGCTGAGAAAAATGGAGGCTGAGACAAATATATAAGCCAGGATGACTGGTTTTCTGTTTAGTACGTTTAAATAACACTTGGTACAATTTGGAGGGAGGGGGGCAAAGGCAGTTTTGAAGATGAACACATGTATGTTGAGATAAAAATGTGTGCTTCTCCTTCGTTAGAGATGGTGCTGGAAATGCAAGGCAGAATTCAAATAAAATAAGTAAAAGAATCATGCTAAATTCCTGTTCAAATAATAGGAGTCTTCTCTTTCAGTTCTGATAGACTGCCAATGACCTGCTTCAATACTATTATACATCCTTATGGCACTTATAATATTCCAATACTTGGAATATTCTTGACCAGGAGCCTGTTGCTGGCTTGAGTTTCTATTCTAGAAACACTCTGATGAACTTTTAACCTTTATTTTTTTTCAGAGTGGAATTAATTGCCTCGGGGGCCTGGAATGCAATGCCATGCCCGTCGCTGGGATGGATAAACTCCTGCTGCAGCCACTGGGGAATGTGGGGTGTGCCTTCCTGGACTCCATTCCTTAGTGACAAATGCATTGACCCAAACGGAACTACCCCTTACCAGTCTGAGATTCAGACCAACTCCAAAGAATGTCAAGAAGAATTCCAGGCACAGAGGGAATGCTGCACATCCCAAGAACAAGGCAGAAATTCAGGCTCTGATTGGCACTTAGGAAGGGGTTTCCTTTGAGGCCCAAGAATTCAAAATCTACTGACTACCATCTTGTAATGGGGAAAGCAGACTGAACTCTGGAGGGACAGGAAGAGTTACCTGCCGAACCCCAAAGTCTGCCCACCGCCTGGTTGAAAGTTGCCCAGTGTTAGCATAAAGGTCCAGGGCCTTTCCTGCTGCTTTGCTGGTCTCTGACAGCTGCTCTAAAGGTCTCCAGGTTTACCTTGCAGCATGGGCTATACTTCCCAAGTTAGATTACCTGCATGTGCTAAGTTTCAGGCAATGGCAGGAGTACTGGAGGTAGTTCTTTTTTCCCTTTCAATAGAATCACAGTATCTACTGGAATGACAACAGACTTGATAACAAAAGGATGTGGCCTTGTCGTATGGCTGCTTGGGAGTAGCAATGTTAAAAATCCACTTGTACTGAAGGCAGAGAACCTCAGAGCCATGAGAAGCTCTGGAGGATTCTGGTGGAAACGTGTAACATATATTTATAATTGGACCAATTATATACATAATTATATATATATAATTGCACTATTATAATTGCAGTCCCAAATGGACTGCAGTGGACACAGTGGAGGATGATACTTTCCATTCTTCACTCTGCTCTGGAATGAATGAGATGGGGCACAGAAAGCCCTCTTTATAGCTTCATATGGAGTCCCTTTGGCTCGACCAGTTACCCTGAAAACGTACAGGCCATCAAAGAGATGAGAAGCCTATGAGAGCCAATCATCAAGTCCAGAACAAGCCCATTCTGAAGAGGCCTCCATTCCTCTTGGAGGATGTGGGAACCCCTCCGCCCTGCAGACAGGGCTTCTCCCAAGGAAGAACTGGAATGCCCTGGAAAATGGCATTTGTTCCACAGAGTGGGAGGTTAAGGAGCCTCTTTCCATGCAAGACAAGGAAGTTGGAAGCTGGTGAGCGGCTTGCTGCTCCACATCTCTGCTGTTAGGAGCTTTTACTGATATTATTAACGTCCTGCTGTCCCTTGTCTTTCTACTGACACGTCCCTGTGGGTTTCAGATCACTTGTGAATTTGTGTTCTCTAAAATAACCACCCCTGGCCTGTCTCCTTTCACTGCTGTCCGAATTGTCATTTCATGATCAACTCCTAATGTCTACTACCTCAAACAAAACCTCAGTGTACTTAGTGATTGACAAACGTCCAGAAATACTTTCAAATTATTTGCTACTCTGGGCAGCACACATAAGTCTACTTAATTCTAAGTCCCATGGTCATTTTTCTTCCCCTACTTACTATATTTATATTGCCTACATCACCATCCTGCTCTGACCTCTCTGTAATTCTGGGGGTGAAATTCAAGCTTTTTTTCCCTTAAATTTCTCTCTGGCAGATGATCACTGTTGGCATTAGTTAATTGTAAATACGGAACTTCTCTGCAATGTTTTTCTGAGACATCACAGCCACAGCAACTCAAATGACTAAGCCTGCATGGAAAAGTGAAATTAAAAAGGTTCTCACGCTGGTCTGAGAGAGGCCTCTGTCACACCCTGAGCTCTGAGACACTATAGTAAATCACTGTAAGTAACACATTTTAATGTGATAAATAACTTCTTGCGATTTAATTGTTAAAATACCTTTTCCAGGAATCCAAGTCGGAAAAGAAGAAGTAAAACTGTCACTGTTTGCAGATGACATGATACTATACATAGAGAATCCTAACGACGCTACCAGGAAACAACTAGAGCTAATCAATGAATTTGGTAAAGTAGCAGGATACAAAATTAATGCAAAGAAATCTCCTGCATTCCCATACATTAATGATAAAAATTCTGAAAGAGAAATTAAGGAAACACTCCAATTTACCACTGCAACAAAAAGAATAAAATATCTAGGAATAAACCTACCTAAGGAGACAAAAGACCTGTATGTAGAAAACTATAAGACACTGATGAAAGAAATTAAAGATGATACAAAGAGATGGAGAGATATACCATGTTCTTGGATTGGAAGAATCAACATTGTGAAAATGAGTATACTACCCAAAGCAATCTACAGCCGTAATGCAATCCCTATCAAACTACCACTGGCATTTTCCACAGAACTAGAACAAAAAACTGCACAATTTGTATGGAAACACAAAAGACCCTGAATAGCCAAAGCAATCTTGAGAAAGAAAAACAGAGCCAGAGGAATCAGGCTCCCTGACTTCAGACTATACTACAAAACTACAGTAATCAAGACAATATGGTACTGGCACAAAAACAGAAATTTGGCTCAATGGAACAGGACAGAAAGCCCAGCAACAAAACCATGCACATATGGTCACCTTAGCTTTGATAAAGGAGGCAAGAACATACAATGGAGAAAAGACAGTCTCTTCAATAAGTGGTGCTGGGAAAACTGGACAGCTACATGTAAAAGAATGAAATTAGAACACTTCCTAACACCATACACAAAAATAAGCTCAAAATGGATTAAAGACCTAAATGTAAGGCCAGACACTATCAAACTCTTAGAGGAAAACATAGGCAGAACACTCTATAACATAAATCACAGCAAGGTCCTTTTTGACCCACCTCCTACAGAAATGGAAATAAAAATAAACAAATGGGACCTAATGAAACTTAAAAGCTTTTGCACAGCAAAGGAAACCATAAACAAGACAAAAAGACAACACTCAGAATGGGAGAAAATATTTGCAAATGAAGCAACTGACAAAGGATTAATCTCCAAAATATACAAGCAGCTCATGCAGCTCAATATCCAAAAAAACCCCAGACAACCCAATCCAAAAATGGGCAGAAGACCTAAATAGACATTTCTCCAAAGAAGATATACAGATTGCCAACAAACACATGAAAGGATGCTCAACACCACTAATCATTAGAGAAATGCAAATCAAAACTGCAATGAGGTATCACCTCACACCGGCCAGAATAGCCATCATCAAAAAATCTAGAATCAATAAATGCTGGGGAGGGTATGGAGAAAAGGGAACCCTTTTGCACTGTTGGTGGGAATGTAAATTGATACAGCCACTATGGAGAACAGTATGGAGGCTCCTTAAAAAACTAAAAATAGAACTACCATACGACCCAGCAATATATATCCTGAGAAAACCATAATTCAAAAAGAGACGTGTACCACAATGTTTATTACAGCACTATTTACAATAGCCAGGACATGGGAGCAACCTAAGTGTCCATCAGCAGATGAATGGATAAAGAAGATGTGGTACATACATACAATGGAATATTAGTCAGCCATAAAAAGAAATGAAATTGAGTTATTTGTAGTGAGGTGGATGGACCTAGAGTCTGTCATACAGAGTGAAGTCAGTCAGAAAGAGAAAAACAAATATTGTATGCTAACACATATATATGGAATCCAAAAAAAAAGGTTCTGATGAACATAGAGGCAGGACAGGATTAAAGATGAAGACGTAGAGAATGGACTTGAGGACACGGGGAGGGAGAAGGGTAAGCTGGGACAAAGTGAGAGAGTGGCATGGACATATATACACTACCAAATGTAAAATAGATAGCTAGTGGGAAGCAGCCGCATAGCACAGGGAGATCAGCTGGACACTTTGTGACCACCTAGAGGGGTGGGATAGGGAGGGTGGGAGGGAGACGCAAGAGGGAGGAGATATGGAGGTATATGTATACGTATAGCTGACTTACTTTGTTATACAGCAGGTACTAACACACCATTGTAAAGCAATTATACTCCAATAAAGATGTTAAAAAAAATAAATTAAAAAAAAACCTTTTCCATGGCGCCAGCATGATTTCAGAAACCAGCTCATAGACCTTGGTTCTCAAAGTCTGAAATTTAAATGCTATCAGATGACAAATCCCTCACATCATTAAAATTTTCTAAAGTAGCACTAAATGTCTGCTTGGTAGGTTTAATATGACAGTGAATTTTGGGGGAAGAATACATTAATATACATAAATACATATATACACACATTTTAGTATGTGTATATTACATGAGAGTTGAAATATATATCTGCACCAACAAACGTTAACCACTGTTGAGTGTGGTTTTTTTTGCTTGTTCTCATTTGGGGCCAATACTTAACTATCCTATAATAAAATGTTTTTTTTGGTTTTGTTGAATCCCAGGGAACATGACAGCTGGAATCAAGAAAAACTAAAAATCAACGAACCAAGCAAAAAATTTCAGGAATGAATAATTTAACTGAAATGGGAGCTAAAACTCTTGTACCGACTACTCTCACTGTTCTGGCAACTAGTAAAGTCAGGGCTGTTCATATTTTTAAATTATAATTTCATCATGTGCAGCACCAAGCTCAAATAAGGCTTCGTTATAGGGTTATTATGTAATTCAATTCATGGGTTCAAAATGTCTCCTATGCCTGGAAAGCCTAATTGCAATGGTATTGTCCTTGACTTCTGACGAGAAATCACTGAAGGGGAATTCAGGGACCAGATTTAATTTTAAAACAATAATAACATTTGAAGTAGCCTTCTAAGTTGCCGAGCGTTTTAACCAGTCTTCTCTTTTGCACTCTGGGCATTTACGCTGACCTGAAATTTAAGTTATGAAGTAGGATCCCAGGGTGTCCTATCCGCCGTTGTTATCTGAGCCCGTACAGTCCATCTCAAAAGCCCGTTTTCCCATCCCTTAGCCATCTCTTGGCAAACAGCCCTGCTCCCTGCCATTTGCCACTTGTTCTGGGCTATTTTAATTCTGGACAAGCTGTGGTAGTAGGCTATATTTAAATTGGCCTGCTCTGTGAAGAAACACGGCAAATTCACATGGCACCTCTTCCCTTTTTGACATAATCCAATTGTGCTTTGGCTTTGCACAAGCTGCATGAGTTTCTGTGTCA
The DNA here is from genome assembly GCF_963924675.1 of Phocoena phocoena. Lineage (NCBI taxonomy): Eukaryota > Metazoa > Chordata > Mammalia > Artiodactyla > Phocoenidae > Phocoena > Phocoena phocoena. The sequence continues at coordinate 18,607,266 of NC_089235.1, forward strand.
TACGTGCTGGCTTAGCTCCCACTCCCGGCCTCCCGGGTGTTTACCACCCAAAAGGTGCAGTGGGGGAGGGCTTCTGGGAGGGAGGAGACATGGCAGGGACCCAGGAAGCAGTCACCAAAAACTCTGAGACACACGAACAACAATGAAAGGAAAAGGAAAGATGCCCCCAGCTCCTGGCTGCGTGTGACTGGAATATCTGCAGAGTAATTTCTCAAAGGCCGATCTGCAGATATGAATTTTTGTAAAACAAAATGCATCTACTGAGAGAGCCTTAAGAGAAATGGCACGCCCATAAAAAGCCAGCTTTCTCAGGTTTCTGAGTTTTTAGATAAAGTGGACATTCTTAGAAACACTTGGATTCTAACCGGTCCCTCTGACTGGCCTCACCTCCACCCCCTGCCATTGGTTTATACACTTCTGTGCTAGACAGAAGGCGTACGTCCTATCCCCTTAAAATCATTAAAATTTAAATAAAATGTAAAATACGGTTTTCTAGAGAACTGCACCTGAGGTCTTGTAAACTTTCAGAGTTCAAAGCTAGCCGAAAGCCAAAATCTATTATGAAGAATCTGAAGACAGTTAACTTTCAAGGGAATATTTTACAAGTCCAAGACTTTTGCCTTGAGACCTTAACGTACCAATGCTGTATGGACATACTCCTTTTGCTGGCAGTGGAATTAAAATCCAGACTAATTATAAGATCCTCTTCATCTAGCCGATCTAGGGAGCTGAAGTACAGAAACCAGGATTTCTGCCTATTTACTTTTGTGATATTTTCTTTGACTGCTTGGCCCATTAGACTTCACCTGCGGTCAGCCAGGATTCTACTTGAATTTTTGCTGAATAAACTTGACTACCCAAGCAGGTGGTAAATAACAGACTTCTGTTTTCTGGAATGAGCAAGAAACCATCTGAGAAATGTCATGTTAAAAAAGCATTCACCCACATAGACTTATGAATTAATACAAAACCATTTTTAAATGTCCCTAACAAAGGAGGGGCCCTAGTAGACTATTTGGTTACACGTAGTCAGGGCTACAAGCTTTCAAATTTATCTACATAGTAGCAAAACAGAGATGAAGAAAATGGATCAAAACAGAGATGCCTGTTTTTACTAGAAGGCACACAAGTGTTACTATCATTATGCTCTGAATATCATGGAAACACAACTCAAAATAAATCCCATATTACCCTTACTGCTCTAAGCTTTAGGAGAGCTAATTCCCAATTTCGACCGATAAAATGCCATTTTCTTTCCCAAAGGCATTCCCCCAGGCTCCCTGGTATTCTTTCAGGTAATAAAATAACCTAAGGTCTTCTTAGTGTTTTTTTCTTTTCCTAAAATATCGTCCAAGCTCATTCTTAAAGGCAACATGACAATGAAAAAAAATGTGAGGGACTCTTCCACCACAACTACACACAACTATTTAGAATAAATCATGCAGTTATGAGACTGGATCAAGGACCTGCTATGGAAACGCTGCCAACGGGAGTATAATTTTGGCTACATCACAACAGAGAACGGGAGTATAATGTCCCTAAAGGACCCTCGAATCCTTTAATGTCGCTGCTCCAACAGTCATTAGGACTTTCCTCCCATAACCAGCACCCCCTGCCCTGAGAACAGAGGGAAGGAAAGGTCTTGATAAGACATCTTCTTAGGTCAGGATCAAGGTAGGAGAGACCAATTCTGGCCTTAAAAAATTAGTTTAAATGATCATTAGCACTTTTGAAGACCTATTTTTAATAACTTCCTAATTATTAGTTCAACTTTTATTATATTATGTGCTTCTCTGTGACAATTACCAACTAAAAGACACACGTATAGATCACACATACTCCAAGATTACAATACCAGTACATTATTTCTAGAAACGACAGAGTAGAGGGGAAGTTAAGGGAAATTCTATCACATTTCTTAATGAACCTGGGAGAGGAACGACCATTAAGCAGACAAATAAAACCACAGGTGGTAGGAGCTGAAAATAAAGGGGCAGAGGCCAACATCTGGGTTTCGGAGGACAAGGACGGCTGAATAAATGGGACAGGTCCCAGAAGTTTATACCGGCGGTGGGCATGCTTCACACAGCCTGAACAACAGGCTAAAAAACTGAGGCTGGGAAGGTGTGAGCAGGGTGATGACCTGTGAACTCTGCCCTCTGTGGCCTGGAGGTCAGCCCCTGCCTTTGGTCATTACACAATATGACAGGACAACAAAGGAGAGGTGCAGGTTCCTCTTAGTCAATTCAATGACTTGTAATCCATAGAGTGTCACCACTGGGAAAATCCAAATATCTGGGATATATTTATTGCATTAAGCCAGCAAGGATTGATGATGATGATAATTACTGTTGACATTTACTGAGTGATTTTTTTATACACCAGGTTCAACTTGCATTATCTGTTGTAAAAACTTTATGTGCAACAGGTCCTGCAACCTACCCTGGGTTACCAGCTGGTGAATGGTGGGAGCTAATCTGAACTGAAGGCAAGAATTGTGCACACACCCCTCGCCCCAATCCTAGTCAGGCTGTAGACTTTCCGTATGGTGGTCTTTTCATTCTCTCCATGAGCGCCTGGTTTTTCTCATCATCTGAATTACTAAAAGATGAACATTCTCTTCCAGATATGACTAAATTAATATATACATTTCTCTTTTGCATGAGTTGATCGTTGTATATAATAGCCTTTTAGCGATAAACAATTCTCGGTTTAAACAAAAGTATAATCAACACTGTCGAGCAACAAGTTGATTATGAGCTGCACTAGCTTTCCCTGTGATTTTGCTCCAAGATAAGGGATTTTTTTTTCCTATCAACATCTCCCTCAGACCTTGGTAAGACGCTGAGGTGTTGCTGTCTTTCACTGGGGTTTCAGTGGGTGACACACCCCAAACCCCCGTGGTGGTGGCATATGAAGCCCCCTGCCTGCTGGGCCACCCTGAGGCCACCATGCCATCCATCCTGGTCTCTGTTGTCTCCCTTCATCTGGAGGCTCTGACTGTTCCCTCCCCACTACTGCCCTCGACGTGTCCTTAGGTGTCACAGCATTTTTGACTTTTGTTGGCATTGAAAGCCCGATACCTCAGTCTACGGTATATTGTTACAACTACAGCATAAATGTAATCCTTGGATTAGATTAGCATAATGGAAACTGCACGGTCTCCCTGGACTTGCTCTATAAATGTAGACACATTATTTAGGATTCACAGACTTCGAAAGTGCCAAACTAAAAATATCTCTTACATCATACTGGAACGCACTCAAAGTTGAGTTTCTTGCTGTTTGTCTAATCCCTTCCTATAGTGGTTACAAGCATGAGGTTTAGAATCAGACTGCCTGGATGTGAATTAGCTCTTAGCACTCGCTGGCCTGTAACTCAGGGCAAGTGACCTAGCCTTGTGACACCTTTGTTCCTTCATATGTTAATTAAGAATAGTGGTAGAACCAACCTTGCAGAGTTATTATGAGGATTACAGATGATACATGTAAAGCCTAAAAACAGATGATACATGGGCAAAGAATACTCAACATCATTATAGACACTATCTAGCCATTTAGTTAACTGAATAACTTAAACAGATATTAGGTTTCTAAATAAGCAACACCTCCAAATGGTTCAATAAAATATAAAAAACAGCAAGGGAAGTCTCCCTCTTCCCTTGTTCCTTACCCACTCTGGTACTAACCCAGCACAGCTAACCAGTGTTGCTGCTTTTTATAAAGATTTTTTCAGAGTTTCTTTAAGGAATACAAGTTCCTGTTTTCTCCACAACAGGAAGCAATATATGACACTTCTGTACCTTCATGAAATGCAGCCAGAATACCGTGACCAAACCAAGCATTAGGTATCGTACTGTGCCGAGTTACTGCACCCTTGACCTTCGAGACGGACGACACTGAGTGTAGCTACCCAGGGGAAGCAGGGCTGCTGGGAGCTTCCAGTCAGAAGACCTGTATCTGTGTCCTGGTCCCAGCGTCTGCAAGCTGTGCAAACCTGCGCAGCTAGTATACTTAAAAGTCCTGGAGGCACAGAATTGGTTGTCAACGCGTGTGCTGTGGGACTATGAGATATGAAAATTTGAAGACTCACACAGACACACACACACACAGCATTACCACCAGTCAGAAGCTACCAAAGCCCATAAGGCCACTCCTTCCACTCTAGAAACAGCAGCGGGTGAACGTGGAGACTGTGACATCTCTACTCCTGACCCGGTAACCTGGCCGGCCAGGTGATGCTCCTCGTCTAGGGTCACAAAGGTCTACATTTCCTTGAGGAACAAAGAGCCGGCGTGGCCTGCGCTCTGTGCCTTAGATCTGCCTTGCCCAACTTTTTCAGTGTGGAGCCGGTTTCTCTGAGAGCTGTTCTAAAACTGCATCAACAATAGCTTTTACCTGACCCTAGGCTTAAGGTCTGGAGATCAACCAGAGGTAAACTGGGAAGGAGAAGAGATGACCCCGAAGACTCTAGTGGTTTTCACGTCCTTAGAAGCAGCTAAACGTGTTCGGTCCTCTGAAAGCATGGCTGACGGGCCCGAGCCCCAACATCCGGGTTCTGTTGCTCATTCCTTACTACTTATGACCAGAGGCCTCTCACCTCCCTGTGATATTTTAGCTTCCTCATCAATAAAACGAAGGGGTTAGAATGAGAATTCTAACTCATTCTCATAACAAAATGTTACGTATTTTCCCCACCCATATGAAATCAGAAGAGCGTGCCTATGATCTGGTTTGCAACGGCCCATTTCCACCTCCTCGGCTTCCCCCTGCTTCCTACGGACAGCCCTTCCATAAAACCTGAGAGCTCCAAGGTCTGAAACTATAGCCTGAAGACCCCTGGGAAAGTAAGAGTTCTAAAGTTCCTTTCAACTTGAATATTCAATAACTGTGGTAGCTACACATGTATTTCTAGGGAAATTCGCTTATTATATATAAGTAAAATCTAGGCCTCTCTTTATTGGTTTTTATTTTTTTTTTAGAGTGATAATAGTCTTCCTACTAAATCTAAATCATTTTTCTTTGGTAAATAAAGTTAGCGGTATCAGATTTAAGTAAGACTGGCGAATGTACCTTCTAACTAAAACTTTCCTATAACGTGAATGATAACGCGCCCTAAACAATGGCCTACACACAGCAATCACGTGGACAGTGAAAAATGAAGTTGTATGTCTTTGACAACAACGCAGATCCGAAACCCTAGCAACAGAGGTCTATACCTATGATCATAAAGCCTAAACGTCCTGAAGGATTCATGGCTGATTATTTTTGTAAGTGAATCTCCAATGCTAGCCACGGTCTTCAAACATCCTGTCATCTTCTAACTAAACCTCGAATTATTAATCATGATATCAACATACGTTGCAAAATCTGGAAACTAAGAAAGACCTCAGAGATCATTTAGTTCTAACTAATTTGTGCAGACCGGGCAGCTCAGGCCTGGAGCAGTTAAGCTGACATCACACTCACATGCACGCACGCACACACACTCTCAGGTCCACAACAGAGATGTCTGCAGTATATGACCCCAGCCTCCCCAGGGCCAGCACCCATGGTGACAGCATGGCAGGAGGCATGAGAACAGCACCATACGGGAAGCAAAGTTCTAATATTCCTAATGAGCTGGGCAAAAGGTATCACTCCACCAGCCATTAGGTGGCGAAACTTGGGGGACGTGCCATCGTCCTGGGACTCAGGATGCATTGTGGGCCGGGCCGGCTCTTTTAAACGTGATTGCCAAGAACTGGGCTACTCTTCAGCAAAGCAGACTGTTAGATGCTGCCTAAATATTTTTTTTTAGTTAATTATACTACTACTGCATTCACTTTTCTTACTCGTGATGAAATGGATGGGAGGAAGGAGAGGGAGGGAAGCAACAGCTCAGAGAAAGGCGGGCGGACAGGGAAAGCGAGGAGAGGAAGAGAGAGATGGCGGTGCCCTGACTGCTGTGGGTTCAACACAGCAAAGGGCAACAAAGCAGCAAATATTCCAGAGTTATGCTTTACGCTGACAAACTACCTTAAGTCCCCGAGAGAAACATGAAAATTAAAATTTTAATATTTATAGACTACCGTATTGTGTGTGTTGATACGCGCACACACACACACACGCAAATAATGATAATAAACGCACAGTACTGCCCTGCAACCACTAAACATCCACATTCCAGGAACTTTATGAAACACTTTATGAACAAAATGATTGTGCTGGACTCTCCCTACAATCCTCCAAGGTTACTATTCTATTATGTGTAAGGAATCGTGCTCCGACAGGTGGTGGTCTATTCAAAGTAGACAGAAAACAGCAGAATCAGAACTGGACCCAGGTATGTTTAATGAAAAAGCCCGTCTTCTTTCCTCGAGAAAATAATTAAAATGTTGTGTGTGGGTGTGGGGGGGGGGGGAGCTGCCAGTGTGTGACAACTGTTTGCTTACTATACTGGTTTTTGTATTTAAGTCACACATAATCCTGATAAAATGAACTTTCAGTAAGCTGATCATTCAGATAAAGATTCTTGTCAATTCTGCGAGCTACAGACAAACTAAAACGGGAAATTAAACAGCATCCCTAAACCAACTCTCCTTACCATTGTCCTCCCAGGATCAGAACGTTACCAGTGGTCACTTGGGCATGTAAGGCTTGCCTTAATATAGTAGGAGCAAAACCCCTACTGATCCTTCAGTGAACCAATCTGGTCAAGAGAGCCGAAAACACTAAGTGGACAGATGTGTTTATCCAATTATTTCAGGCGAACAGACCCAGCCTTAGTACCCAACACACTGACATAGCCCCATTCTTCTTTGGAAGCAAGTGTTCATGGATGAACATTCTGTTTTTATGACTTTCTTTGTAAAAGGTGCTCAGTGTTCTTCTGATTACCGGAATCCAAGTGTCTAGGCCCGGCTCCCCACACCAGATCCACTCCTATGTGTCCTGTGTGGTTAGTAGGACCTACCCCAACTCTGACCTAACTCAGCCCACAATTATCCCCTCATATTCCTACTTCGATGCTCTTAGGCCATGGGAAGTCTTCCTAAACACTGTTGGATTTCGCGCTCCTACACCCTGTCCTTTTCTTTTCTTTTTCTTTCCTCTTTTTTTTTTGTGGTACGGGGCCTCTCACTGTTATGGCCTCTCCCGTTGTGGAGCACAGGCTCCGGACGCGCAGGCTCAGCGGCCATGACTCACGGGCCCAGCCGCTCCGCGGCATGTGGGATCTTCCCGGACCGGGGCACGAACCCGTGTCCCCTGCATTGGCAGGTGGACTCTCAACCACTGCGCCACCAGGGAAGCCCTGTCCTTTTCTTATAACCCCTGATGCTGCCACTGCCAGCCTCAGCCTTCCCAGGGGTGCCCGGCAATAGCCACCTTTGACCTCATGACGGACTGGAAGACGGGGAGAGGTGACACAGAGATGACCACGCTAGCTCTTAGAAACCCTCCGAAATACGCCTGTGAAGCCGTCTAACCCGAGCGGAGGTGAGGACATTTTCCCGAAGTTCCACAATTACCCCTTACGGAAGGCTCACTATGCGTCAGGTGTTAACACAAGATCCATCTCACACATTAGCTCATTTAATCCTTTTGATGTCCCTCTGGGAGAGCTCCATAATGAATCCTATTTCTACTGATGAAGAAACCAAGGCTGAGAGCAGTTAAATAACTCGCCCAAGGCGGAGTCAAGACTTTGCCTGGTTCCAAAGCACGTGTTCTTCCCACATTGCAGGACCTTATATTACAGCGTGGATAAGACCACTCCTTCTTACTAGTCTGGAATCTTCCTCCAAGTTTTGCCTGTCAAAGACCCAAACTATTATTAGGGAAGATGTGTGAATATTTTAGTCTAAAACAGAAGACCCAGAGGCTGTCTGCCCAGCCACACAAGGCATTCCACTCTCTATCAGGAAGTTTTCATTTTTTCTGTGTCATTAGGCCAGAGATGCCAAAAATATTCATGCTGTGATGGGTACCAGCAGTACTCTAAACTGTAGAAAAAGATTTTAAATGAAAAACTTTAGAATGGATACATTTGAATTTAAACAGGTACCACGATATTTTATTGGAGGCACTTTACTGAACTGTATCTTGGTTTTTTAAAAAGATAGTTGAACGTAATGTTGATTATAGCACTGCTTGTGATATGGGGTGTTTGAGGCAACCTAAGAGTCCACCACTAAGGGAATGGTCAGTGAACCGCAGCACATGCATACTTTGGAGTACCATGCAGCTGAGAACCCACAGCCCAGGTGTACATATGGCCACAAGGATAAATCTTAACACGCTGTCTTGAGGGGCAAAAAATATAAACAAAACTAAAAAATGTATACAGGAATGTTATTAATCTATTAATAATTATAAATAAAAGAAAAGGAGCTGTGTGACTTGGTGCCATTCATATAAACTAAAAAAATATAGAAAATGACACTTTTCCCTTTATACAGAATCAATGACACATAATAAACATCTATTACTGAGTGCTTCTAGAGTGGAAGGGGACAGGCCTGGGTAAACAAAGGGGACGAGGTGGGCCTTGCATACAGAAGGCCTGAGGAATGTGATTACTTCAACCTTCTACACTAAGGGGTTCAGCAAAGGTGAGGGGGGCGGGACAGGGAGGGGTGGGAGGAGGGGAAGGTTAAGAGGCAAGAGGGAAGACAGAGAAGGAGACAGTCAGAGGGTGGACACAAGTTACGAACCCAGCTCAGAGGTTTGCTTCCACAGGGTCATTGTAATCTCGTAGTTCTATTTCGTGGTGGTGTAATACTCTGTCCTCAGTTCTGGGAACGTTCCACGTGCTCATGTGTACACGGTCACCCCCTCAACCCCACCCCTGTACAACCAAGCCTGGACTGGACCCAGTTTGCAGGCTGGAATACTAACATAAACTGAAAATGGCAATTGTTGGCATGAGAATTGAACCCTTGGATCGATGCCTATAAAAAATGCTCCATTTTCTTTTTATAAATACACAGACTGGCAGAGTATAAACACCGCAATGCGCAGAGAGCCAGGAAATGGAGAGGTGGGCTCACAACTGGACGTGACTGAAAGTTCCCTTCCCTGCCCTGCCCCCTGCACGCACTGAATCCAGCGGTGGCAGTGACCACACCTCTCCTTCCCTGGGACCCCAGCCTTGGAGAATCCGCCTGTCTCTTAACCTCAGGCCGAGTGGGGAGGCGCTGGGGTGGTGGTGGGGGAAAAGCCGTCAGGAGCCAGGAATGGTGAATGAACTCCTAAACAAACTCTCCACTGACACATCACTAAAAATAAGTATGCTTACATGCGTGACACATTTTTGGAACAGTACACTGAACTCTCTCTTTTCTCCTCTCTAGGGACTTAACGTTTCATACGCATCTTTATAGGAAACAAAATGCAGGTACAAGAACTCTGAGCGTGGTAGGTAGGAGCTGCTGATGTCTGTGATCAATGCACATTTGCCAAGAGCTGCAGAGAACGGCTGGGCACGTGTATCAGCTGCTAGTCTGCATCCCGGTCAAATGCTGATAAGGCTCACTTGGGCATTGCCTTATTTAGTCAGGCTTCTGTGCCCAAACCCTGGTGCACAGTGACAAGCGCACATGCTATTACCAGTCTTTCTCCTCTTGGTCACTGGTGCTGACACACCAATTACAAAAAGTGTCTCCATTACTTCGACAGCCTCTTGCCTTTCCCAGCAGGTAATGGTATCACAAATAAGCCTGAACACGTCTACCGGGCAAAGAATTCCCATAAGCAACACCGAAAGTTAAACTCTAATTCTTAAGGCTTTCCACCCCCTTTACCCCAACACTGAACAAATTATAATGTTATACATTAATACTCTATTGGCTAAACTTATTTTTTTGTAGAGTTGTAATATTATTACTCTATTTGGCTAAACTGCCTTTTTTCCCATAAACTAGTATTATTACTATTTCTAACTATATTATTTTTAAAAAGAAGCATAGTGTTATAAACAGCCTAATATTAGAAGTCAATAATTTGACCTAGACCTTACTGTGCTCTTAACTGCACCAATATATATGAACCTTGTATGTCTATATACACATACACGTGTATGTACATAAACCAATATATGTATTTAAATGATCTTCTGCAAGAAATCTAGCATATGAGCAGTTTTAATTGCTTAGAGAATGAGGAAGCTCTTTATGTATTGATAAGGAATGAATTCCAATTCGTGCTGTTAATTAAAAAAAGCACAGAGTACAGAACAGTGTGGATTCCAGTTATAATCCTATATATACGATTCCAAGACCTAAAAACCTTTAAAAACCATCATTTTCTTTTTGTAAGTTTAGTGCCAAAACTTATTTGACAGTAACACCTGAATGCAACTGACATGAGTTGCATTTATGGTTCTTATGGCTATTTACGGTTCTTATTTATCCCACCTGGTATGAATATTCAGTTTCCCTGGAGAATTCATTTCTTTTATTATTCAGCGCTGCTCAGACCCCCTGGAGGGTGTTACGTAATTTATGCTATATGCACCATATTGCTTTTCTAAAATCCAATAAACTGAATTCTAAAATGAATCTGCACCCAAAAGGTTTTGGAAAGCAGTTACGGACCTGGGGTATGTAACCATCTGCGTCAAAGGGAATAAAGTGTGTATCTGGATGTGTGAACATCAGAAAAATTTTATGAAGTCCTAAAAACACTGGTTGTCTTTCGGGAGAGAGATTTACTACTCAGCCTATTCCACTTTGTAACTTTAAAAGTTTGATCCATGAGCGTGTATCACGCATTCACAAAATAAAGAAAAATTTAAAAAAATTTAAACCACAAATTATAAGCATACCACGAGAGCCCGATCTACTTAAAATCCATCCTGTTAACAAGTCTGACAGGCAATGCTTCACACCCACTGTCAGTGGGTCCCTTTGACCAAACTCCTTCAGTCACCGTGAACTCTGCTTTCTTTCGACTCTCGTCTTGAGCACATCCAGGTCTTTCCAGTGCGTTCCCCTCTTCCTCTAAATACTGTTTGCCTTTTGCTTCTTAAATGAAACCTTTGTCTCCCTAACCCGCCTGTGGTTACTTCAATTATGTCTGTAACCCTCTAAAACTCATGTAGTTGGCCAGATATATGCTTACTTATTGGTCCTATTTTTTCTATTACACTGGAATCTCATGAAAGTAGGGCTAAAATATCTGGCTTTAAAAACTCTACTTGCGGGGCTTCCCTGGTGGCGCAGTGGTTAAGAATCTGCCTGCCAATGCAGGGGACACGGGTTCGAGCCATGGTCCAGGAAGATTCCACATGCTGCGGAGCAACTAAGTCCGTGCACCACAACTACTGAGCTCACGTGCCGCAACTACTGAAGCCCGCGCACCTAGAGCCCGTGCTCTGCAGCAAGAGAAGCCACCGCAATGAGAAGCCCGCGCACCACAACAAAGAGTAGCCCCCGCTCGCCGCAAATAGAGAAAACCTGCAAAGACCCAATGCAGCCAAAACTAAATAAATGAATCAATCTAAAAAACCGAAAAACAAAAAAACTTTACTTGGCACAGTTTTTCTTACATGGATGGTCAATTATACTGTGTGTATATCTGGTCTTCCTAATGAGCCTTCTAGGGCCTGCTCATATAGTGATATATATTAGCTAAACTGAATTAAGCCTAGAAAAGAAAAAGTACTTCCCAGGAAAGCTTTAAAATGAAAATAAAATGGAAAAAACAATCAAGGCAGGCTTTTGAAGACTCAAATACCACTTGTAATGACAATTAGAGGTAGAACCCTGGGCTGACAGGGAACCATTCTGAATTTACAATTTCCAGATGCTGACACATGCCCCGATGGTGGAGAAAACTCAGTTATGTTTTGGTGCTCTTGCATACAGAAGAAATGATCTAACAAGAAATGCTCTGAGTTAAAGAAGCAAGTTATCTACTAATCGTGATGAGTCCTGAAGACCTAAACTAAGAGTCAGAATCTTTAAAAATTATTGACTTCTAAATTTAGAAAAAACCCAAATCCTTATCTTAGAATCCCTGAAATCACTTCAAAATGATTTTTGAAAAGGTCACTAAATTGCATTAGTACACATATTCATTTTAACAATTAGTCCAGTTTCTCCTTTTTTAAGACTTAGCAGAGACTTTTGAAGAAGAGGAAAATTCCATCCAGTGAAGTGAAACTTGCCTCTATACAGTTCATCCAAGTCTACTGCTTTGGCACTGGTAACAAACCTTTGATTCAAAACCACTCGAGGGACTTCCCTGGTGACGCAGTGGTTAAGAATCCGCCTGCCAACGCAGGGGACACGGGTTCGAGCCCTGGTCCAGGAGGATCCCACATGCCACGGAGCAACTAAGCCCGTGCTCCACAGCTACTGAGACTGAGCTCTAGAGCCCGCGAGCCACAACTACTGAGCCCATGTGCCACAACTACTGAAGCCCGTGCGCCTAGAGCCTGTGCTCCACAACAAGAGAAGCCACCACAATGAGAAGCCCGTGCACCGCAACGAAGAGTAGCCCCTGTTCGCCGCAACTAGAGAAAACCTGTGCACAGCAACGAAGACCCAACGCAGCAAAAAATAAATAACTAAATTTATTTTTAAAAAAAACATTTGAAACCCCCACTCCAAAGAGAAACCATTTTTTCTCTCCTTTTTATTCTCGTAAATTAATCCTACTACAGAAATTCACTTTTTTTTTTGGCCATGCCCCACAGCTCATGGGATCATAGTTCCCCGACCAGGGATTGAACCTGCGCCCGTGGCAGTGAAGGCTCCGAGTCCTAAGCACTGGACTGCCAGGGAATTCCCAAGAAATTCACTTTTTTTTTTTTGCGGTACGCGGGCCTTTCAGTGTTGTGGCCTCTCCTGTTGTGGAGCACAGGCTCCGGACGCACAGGCTCAGCGGCCATGGCTCACAAGCCTAGCCGCTCTGCGGCATGTGGGATCTTCCCGGACCGGGGCACGAACCCGTGTCCCCTGCATCGGCAGGCGGACTCCCAACCACTGCGCCACCAGGGAAGCCCGAAATTCACTTTTAAACCATGTCTGTGTAATCACAAAATAAAGACAGAATGCCTAAACAGTTCTCAATACAAATATGTACTTGTTGTGACTAATAATCACTGAACTTTTTTCTTTAAGCCAGAAAAAACTTGGTCAGAATTCTAAGTCACCATTCTCACTTTACAGATGAAAAAACCAAGTCCAGAGAAGTCCCAGTTTATTGGATGTGTTCGATCTGCTGTGCACTTTGAGGTATGCAATTATCAAGAAGAACTGGCTGGACATTTTTAAAGAAACAAGTACGTACCTATATAGCCTGTTAAGTACTGAAACAGAGGTCTGCACCCAATGCCAAGGGCAGAGAGAGGAAGACGGAGGGAGCTAAAGAAGGCAGGCCCGGGGGGCATGGGGGCACTTCCGCAGGGACAGGTTTCATCGTCCCCCCTCCTCCGTGGGTCCGCTAAGCCTCCTGCCACCCTCCCTGGCAGAATTTCAGCTGTACCAGCACTTCTGCCCGCTAATCGGCTGTTTACTTGTCTGGCTTGCCCAAAGGGCAAGGGCCGCCTCTGAAAACCCATTTCTTGACCATACGTAAGGTCAGCACGGAGTAGGCTCTTGGTCAGCGTCCATCAAATGAACTGGATCTACACATGACTTTGCGGTAAAAATGGGCCAATCCAGAAGGATGGTGGATGCTGACTTTGAGTGGAGAAGTAGGAAAAGTGGGAAACAGGAGAAGGCAGATGTGAACAGAAGGCAAGAAAAAAGCAAGAGCTAGAAGGCCAGAGATAGTTAAAGGAACATGTGAGCGCTCAAGGAAATGCTTTATGCGGAAGGCAAAACAAAAAGAAAGTTAAGCCCGTGGACGATTTCTCAACAGAGATGAATGTGTGCTTCATTCTTAGTTAACACTAAATAAACAGGTCAGGAAACGAGACACTCCTTAGGTTATTTGAACAATCTTTTTTCCCCACATTTCCGATAAGACCTAGTAAATATTTCAGCTGTGTAGAGCTGACCTGGCCTTAAAAAATGACTTTCAAACTATGCACTTCTTTTGTGCACGGAGTGAAAACGTTACCTAAGAGTTTGCTGCTTGGCAAACACAGACTCACTCAGTGAAGGGAGCGTTATGAGATACCGGAAAGGAGGCTGCTGTGTAAACTGTGAAAGACACCAACAAGCCAACCCAAAGAAATCCATCTATTCTAAAACCACAGGATCCATTAAACCAAGCTACCTTCAATAAGGAGGAAACAGATTTTCTATAGAAACCTTATTAGAGAAGATGGTGTATTTGTTTAGTTAGATCCGATTGTCATGTCCTTCCAGGTTTAACATGATAAATGACCCCCAGGGCCTAACATAACTGGAGTCATGGCAATGGGCGTGTGTATCTATCACAAGTATGCCACTAGCTAGAGCACAGTCCTCTTTAAAGCAAGATGGCAACACACAGTTGCCATCTGCTATAAATCTAGCAGATTTATAATGGTAATTAAAGCTTTGATTTTTAAAAGAGGTGATAACCCCAAAGGTATTTCACTGAAAAGTACACAATAATCACAAAGCTTCAGTAGCACACCAGGAATCGGGTACATTACAAGATGTTCCCCATTGTGCTACTGTTGCCCTCACACCTGCTTCTGTGCCCTTGTCTCATGCTCTTTGCTCTGCTTAGAACACATTCCCAACCCCCCAGCCATTTCTGCTGCCCAAATCCTTCTAGTAGTTCAGGACCAAACTCTAACCCTCTCCCCATAAAGCCTTTCCTGATGCTCAAAAAGGATGAATCACTTTGCTCTTTTAAACTTTACCCAGAACTGAAGATTCTGAAAACCTGATTCTATCAGGGCACTTACCCTTCACCTTGGATCACGGTGACCCGTCACGTTCTACCACGAGGCTCTAAGCAGCTGGAGATCCAGCATTATCTCGGGCTCACTTGCAAACTCCTAGCAGCACCCCCTCACAGAAGCACCAACAGTATTCACTGAGATAAAGAGGGGGGGGGTCTGGGTCTTCCACGAATTTTCACGACACGAGTGGCATGTGGGTCTGTACTAACTTCTCCCTATTTTTTACTTTATTCTTCTGATGTCATTTTGCAAATGGCAAATTTACCCAACTTCATATGGAGAGAAGCATGGTTTCAGTTGTTTCCCTAAAGCCTAAGCAGACACACTTAGAGAATATAGTGAAGACGTTTTAATAATCTTACAATAGACACTGCACACTCTTTTTTCTTTGATTAAATGGAGAAGTAGTATAGGAGAATTTTCTATCCAACTTTAATGTTATTTTCTCATACTTTCAAGGCTGGCTGTCTCTTCTAAACAAGTTGATTGAAGCAATATGAGGGGGGAATACAGAAATGCAGGGAAGTAGGTGGGCCACTGTGTTGAAAAGAGAAGTCCAATCAAATCCTGTTTATTAGCAAGGCTCTGAGACCAGGACAAAGACACAGGTGTTTAGCTTAAAGCTGTTTAAACTTCCATGGCAGGCAAAACACAATGCTGAATCAGGCTGGTCTCAAAACAGAAACCTGCATCACAAAAATTTGTCTTTATGGCTGCAGTTTGCACATACCCTGGGGCAGCCTTCAGGCGCCTCACCCAGAGGCCTGGCCATGTACACAACAGGCTGGGGTCTCTCTTCACATTTGTGTGTGATGTCTTAGGAGAAAATCATTCGTCCTATTCTAGAATTGAGTGAGAATCTCCACAGCCCTCCTTCTCAGAGACCTATGACTGCCAACGCACTCCTACTCACCCAATAACTGAACACGTCTATAATACCTGAACTTCTTCAAAACCCTGGATAGTGCCTCAAAAGGCATCATATCCTCGTTGGATATGCCCAACGAGGCAGCCAGAGAACAACTTTACCAAAAACCTCTCCCTGCGCCCCATGATAAGAGCCCACACCTGCATAGCACTTGCTGGTGCCAGACACTGTTCCAAACGCTTAATACATAAGAACTCATGGGAGTACTCACTCCAACCCCATGAGGAGGCATCATTAATCATCACACCCACTTCACAGATGAGGAAACTAAGGCTTGGAGAGGTGAAATTGTTCGCTTGTGGCCACTCAGCTGAAAAGTGACAAAGCCAAACTTGTAGTTGCTCTGGGCTCTTCACTGCTATACCATGTTACAGAAAGATTTCAAAAGAATTCCCTAAACTTCTCTGGGCAAAAATCAGGCTGTCATGTCAAAGATTTATGTGAACTGCTTCCCCCTTTCTCCTGTCTGAAGTCGTCTGCGACACAGCCAGATCACATTCACCTCCTCCTGCATCTTCCGACAATGATGATTAAGAGTTGCCTTACGAGCCTCTCTTCCCAGGACCAGACTGACCAAAAAGAGGGGATGGCATTTTCTCAGAGCTCAAACTATGGTTCAGAGCCAGGCACACACGACCATCCCCGACATATTTCTGCCAGAAATAGGATAGTTGGGACCCAACCGTTGGAAGACAGTGGGCAGTGGGGTGTGGCAGTAGACGCCCGCCCCCCAGCAGTGGCTGGCAGCCCCTGGGAGACACAGGGACTCTCTTGCAGAGCACAGAAGGGTGGTCCCCCACTGCAGGCAGGGGTTGCGCTCGCCTCTCTGCTTTTTCAAATCAGGCTTCCCAGGCACAATGCAGGCCTCACTCTGGTCTGTCCTGGGGGAGTGATGGGGACGGCAACTTGCTGATCTGAGGGAGCTTCTCTGACTGTGGGAGTTGGTGGAGCAACGAAACAGGCGCAGCCAAATGGCTGGAAGGGGAATCTGGGGACAGGCTCCAGAGCCCAGGGCCTCACCTGTAAGATGACCTCTTAGCACTGGAGAGAAAGTCCTCAGCACTTTTTCTGTACCTCTCTCAGGCCGATCATAGAAGCCTACCTTACTCACCTCTCCAGCTTCAGTTCTAAGGGAAGCATCTGAACGCCATCCAGGTAGACAGGAGAAGAGCCAAGGTGAAGTCGGCCACAGGGAATGAAACAGGGCCAGGAGCGGGCCTGGGTGGACCTGCCCTGATTCACACACCCCCGAGCCCAAGTAAGCCAAAGTGAACAGCAGGCAAAGACTCTACACCAACCTCCCTTTTCCCAAGAATTCCTCCTCTTCCTTGGAACAAACCTCCTACCTGGTGATGCTCCCACACATTGCCTCAACCTCCACATAGCTCTTATTTAATTTCCAGCCGCCTTGCTAGTTGCTTACATGCCCATCTCTCTGTCACTTGGTTATAAATTTCCAGGAGGATGGGTCCCTATCGTTCTCATTTTGATTTCTCCCAGGGCACCAACCTTCCTCCCTTGCTCTACACAGAGCATACATTCGGGAGAGGGTGGAAATGATTACAAAATTGACTCCAGGCACTTCCCTGGTGGTGCAGTGGTTAAGAATCCACCTGCCAATGCAGGGGACGCGGGTTCGAGCCCTGGTCTGGGAAGATTCCACATGCCGTGGAGCAACTAAGCCCGTGTGCCACAACTACTGAGCCTGCGCGCCACAACTACTGAGCCCACGTGCCACAACTACTGAGCCCGCGTGCCACAACTACTGAAGACCTCGCGCCTAGAGCCCACGCTCTGCAACAAGAGAAGCCACCGCGACGAGAAGCCCGTGCACCGCAACGAAGAGTAGCCCCTGCTCGCCGCAACTAGAGAAAGCCCGCGCGCAGCAACGAAGACCCGACGCAGCCAAAATAAATAAATTAATTTAAAAAAATTGACTCTAACATGAGAAAGTTATCATCCACTTTCCAGTTCAATTGATTACCTTGTTTGACCCTCATGACAATCTCCTGAGGAGCTATCACATTCCCGGTGTGCAGCTGCAGCGGCATGAGGCCTGGACAGCTCGAACCACTTGCTTAGGACACATCATTGGCAGCTCCAGGACCTGAAGCCAGACTGGGGCTGCAGTGTCTGTTCTTAGCCACTAACAGTTTAGACGGCCTCTCTGTGCCCTGGAACCACGTGGATATAAATGACAATAGAGGTTTTTTTGCAGGGAAGAAACAAAAGAGAGCTCTTCAGCCTCCACGCTTTCGCCCTTGTGGTTCCCTCTGCTTGGAAAGCCCTTCTTCCCCTTTCTCTTCCTGGAAAAGCCAACTTGTCTTCTCAAGAGCTGTCCGTCGAAGTCCCTTGTGGTTCCCCCGGGTGTTTAAAGACCCTCTGTTGGGCTCTTACGCATACTGTCCTTTGCTATATCGCACCAGGTAATACTTGCTGGTTTTCTCCTCAACCTCCTGCCCTAGTATATGAGCTCTCTGAGGGCAAGGGCTGTCTTCTCACAACACTCCCCGTCGAAGAATTCAACAACTATTGGCTGTATCAGTTTATGTAGCTGAGCCCTAGGAAATCAGCCTCATGAACCATAAAGACCTTTTAGTAATGATCACTTCTATTAAACTGAACAATTTTTATGCAGTAATCTCAGTACAGAGATTTTAAAGATACATATATGTAGTACTGAGCTGAGAAAGGAACTGTCAGAAACCTGATTAGATTTTAGCCTTGTACTGTGGATTCTAAATCTCCAAGGAAGAATACCAACCTAAAGACGACAAATCAATCAAAATCAAGTATTTAGAGTGCCAACAACATCTTGACTGACACCTGTGCTTGGTTCCATGCAAGGTATAAAAACTGAACTGTTCCTACTGGCTATACAGTATATATTAATGAGCATCAAAGAGGCCTCTAAAGTCTAAAAAAGACCTACTCATGATGATCATTTTCTTTCCAGGTGTGCAGTATAAGTAAACATTTCATTCATTTCATTTGTGCTCAATTATTAGGAAAAACTTTCAGTAATTCTGTATGGCTTTATAGCTCATGAGTTCAGTGTTTACTGATTCAGACTTCTAAAGATTATTTAGAATTTAAGTGAGCAGAATTTCATACTAGTCAGAGATGAAATGGATGGGCGAAAGGAGGAAAAGAAAAACTAGGAGAAAAAAACCCTGAAAATGTCATG
Organism: Phocoena phocoena; assembly: GCF_963924675.1. Classification (NCBI taxonomy): domain Eukaryota; kingdom Metazoa; phylum Chordata; class Mammalia; order Artiodactyla; family Phocoenidae; genus Phocoena; species Phocoena phocoena. Next base: position 18,626,210 of record NC_089235.1, read on the forward strand.
AGAGAATCCAGTTCTGCACAGACTATCTTCAGTTCCTAAAGGTCCTTACACCTATTTAGTGCAGGACCTGTAAATATACCAATTTGCCTAAAAACTTCATTTTTTTTTCCTGCAAAGATATCCCTTCTTAATCTCCATGACTTGAAAGCTTAAACTTTTACATCTCTGGCTAATTCACAGCCCTTATAGAGACAAAAATTATAAAGCATGATTCAGTGTAATCCATGGTGTTGAAAGAGCAACTTACATGTGAAGAGTTAATGATATAAACAACTTTACATTTTGATTCACTTAAGAAGCATTCATCATGCAGTTAAAAATATTTTTTCTTTTCATATTTTCCTGTTTTAAAGGCAAGAAAAACCTTGACAGACTAGAAGCAGTAACCAGCTTTTTTTTTTTTTTTTTTTTTTGCGGTATGCGGGCCTCTCACTGTCGTGGCCTCTCCCGTTGAGGAGCACAGGCTCCGACGTGCAGGCTCAGTGGCCATGGCTCACAGGCCCAGCCGCTCCGCGGCATGTGGGATCCTCCCGGACCGGGGCACGAACCTGTGTCCCCTGCATCGGCGGGCGGACTCTCAACCACTGCGCCACCAGGGAAGCCCCCAGCTTCTTCTTAATGGAAAAATCAGACTGCTCAACAGAGACCCCTGCACCTGATCAAGAACTCCCACACCCGCCCGTTTTCCAGCAGGAGTGGTGTTTTCTCAGGTGGTTGGTCAGATCCTGCTGAGAAGAAGGCCCTTAGCCAGCAGAAGCTGGCTAAGGATTTGCACGAAGCCTGGACTGGGCTCCTGGACACGCTAGCCCTTGGAGACCAGGTGGATTTTCTATTACAAGCCAGAGAGGAGATCAAACAGAACAAACCTGCAATGAGTTAGAGTGGGGAGGGCAGAGAAAGAAAAGACGTAGATGGAAGACGTAGATGGTATCACGGAACATCGTAAGCACAAAACAGACCCCTAGCACCCCCATTGGTTTTGATCCTAAGCTGAACCCAAGTGTTCTTCCTGGGACTCCTAACTCACTCACTGTCCTACCTCCTCCATGTAGGGAAAATGTCTACTAATGTCCTTCTAGAGGTACACAGTGGATGATACGGTTTGGGGCCTGAAATCAGCCACTGCAGAGTTTTCACACTCTAACTAGTAAGGCATGTTACCTTCATGCAAGTCATGTCCTCATTCCCTTCATTTTGTACACATTTTTTCTGTTAATGCAGGTCACATTTTAATATAGTTTTAGAAACACTTCCGAATATAACTATCACTTTAATCAGGAAAAATACCTGAAACATGTTATGTTAATTAGCCATTAGTACACTGTTTAAAAGAAATTTTTTTTTGAATCCTTGCTTTCCTTCATTGGGTTTATAAAGGTATAAACCTACTGATTTTTCCATTTAAGTATTTTGTACTAAATGTAGTTCTCCCAGTAAACCTGTTGACAAAAATCATGTTTTAAATAGGGAAAAATTGAAAGGTGCCTTTTCTAAGCATCTTAGGCGAAGAAAGTCGTGGATGTTAATTTCATTCTCTTATGTGGACTTAGTTGAAGACACTAGGCAGCATGAACTTATGTGGACTTAGTTAAAGACACTAGGCAGCATGGAGAGTTAATGAAAGCTATGACTAGAGTTTGGCTAATCAACTAGATAGTGTGATGGCTCGTCTCTTAATAGAGTAAAAAAAAAAAAAAGGATTTGCTAATTCGATTTCAGACAGTGGAATTATGCAGATAGAGATGTTAGCTATAACCACAACCAAACCTTGTTTAGCATCTTGTCTTAGTTTATCTTACCTTAGCATAAAATAATTCCCTGCTTCTTTCCACATACAGGCCACTATCTCTAACTCTTCTTTATCAATTTCTCTACCCCAGCCTTCTCATTTTCCTAACAACTCCTTATTATAAGTGACAATGCATAGCTTTCTTTGATGTTTTCCCTTCCTCTGGAAGCTCTTAAATGCACGAGGCTTCAAAGTGCCTTTCTTACAGGAATCTCATCTCTCTGCTTTCTTCCTCCTTGAAGGGCCAGAAACTGAAAGCTCCTCCCCAAAGCATCTCCATCATCATTCACGGTCTGCTTGTGCTCTTAGCTACCTATGCCCAGACCCTCAGAGCCTGAACTCCCTTGTACACAACTACCTGTACACAAGATGAGTTCCCCTTTATAAAGTTCAAGAATCCAGTCCTTCGTGCCCGGATTGACTTATTCATGTCCTGATGGTGCTGTCCTAACTTCTGCGGCTTGAAATCCACCTTGTACACAGGGCAGCTAAAATCATTCCCTCACGTGCTGTTTTGCTCATGTCACTCACTTCCTCAGAACTCTGAAACAGCTTCCACTCGTGTGTTGCGTAACACCCGATTAGTGCTTCTAGGATCCTTTAATAGTCAGCACCCCTTATCTAATTGTCCTCCTCTCCCGACATGACTCAGCTGTGCTCTACACCACTGCAAAGCAGAACATTGTGAAGCTTAGATTACACACGCCAGTGGGTGGTGCAAAATCCAGAAGGGGTTTGAGTACATTTCTGTACACACATTTGTAAGATTCCTCAAAAGGGGATGGAGCTCCAGGAGTCTGAATCTGACAGCAGGGGGTCTGTCCAGCGTCTCCAGCCTCCTACTTTCCTAGTATTTTTATTCTTTTCTACAAACCAACAGCATTAATTTTCAGGGATTTCAGAGCAGCTCCACGACTGCCCTCCCCAGATTTACCAGCTTTCTGGGTCATTGGTCCTGGCGGTAGGATGAGGGTGAGAGGGGAGCGCTTGCCCATGAAAGAGCCTTGTTTTCAGGTTTTACTGGCAATGGGAGTCATTAGGGAACATCAACACAGAACATCAGATGATTAACAAGGCTATGAAACTAAAAGAAAGATCTACTCCAGCAAGCCACAAGGACAATATTGTCCACAGATAATGAGCACTGGCGATATTCACTGCCTTTAAGCGGTTTTTCTTTCTCTTCAGGCTGTGAGTCATCAGATATGCTATTCTTTCCCCTACCTAGCAAAATCTCTGCCTCTGTGACAAATCATGCCTTTGCTTCCCTTTAAAATGTTGCCGAAGACTCAAATTCCTTATGAAATCACTCCAGACCAATTCCACCTGGCATCAGACACGCCCGTTATACCAAGAACCCCTCTATTCACGCCGTCTAATTTTCCTCCCTTTTCTCATTACTGGGCATTTCTTTAGGGCCAGTATTGCTATACATACATGTTCACGCAGACACCATTTATGGGAGGGATGGTTGGGACTTGTTTTGTTGGCTTACGCCTTCTACTTCCCTGGAAATATCTTTAAGGTCTTATTACTGGGCACCGAACACAGTGGAGGCCTTGCAACGATTACAAATATAGCAACTGTAATTTAAAGAAAACTTTTAAACAATCAAGTTTAGTGACTGAACTTTAATGCCACACCATTAATGCATTACTGAAGACTCCAAAGCAAAAAAAAAGGGAAAAACCTTTCAATAAGCTCTTCTTCCCCTTGTTTTCATTTATGGAATTATTGACTGCTCACTTTAGAACCACATTTTAATCATTCCAATGAGTGGAAAGTTATTCTGATTTAGTGAGAAGAAGAATAGCATAATTTTGAAAAGAGCTTTCACTGTCAAGTTTATCCACTAACATAAAAAAAAAACCAAAACCCAAAATATTACTACGATATGTGGCCAAGTAAAAAGTCTTTGGACCTGTTTTATGAACAATTTATTTCTTTTTAATACCTATAAGACTGACCATTTAGACATTTTAATCTTCTTCAAAACTTGTATGGAACGGGGGCAGAGGGCTAACAGTTGACTGAATGTATTACTCTGTGCTATTATTTAACCACTTCTATGAGTACAAGTTACCTCCCACCAGCTCAAAGCTTGTGTGTCCGTGGGCAGAGGGGCACGGGGTCAGGCTCACGCTTCCTCTCCCCCTTCAGGGCTAGTGCAGGTCTAAGTGTGTGAGCATCTAACAATGCCTCTGACTTGATCAACATTGACTGGTATGTCAGGGGTCATTCAAAACCGTTTTGATTTTGGTTCGATGTTCCTCGCTACAAGCCTGCTTCTAACAGTTTACACGGTAGGTCATTTCCCCTTTCAGCCCACCATCTTCTGATTGCAGACAAGTCTAGAGTTGGAAGAGTAAAACGTCAGTGGTGTTTCACTGAGTGATTTACTCACAGAGTAGTTTCTGTACGAGGCATCGTTGGTAGAGCTACGTGAAGTCAAGGTTCAAAAACAGGCAAAGGAGCTGAATTCACAGGATGGCAGAGACCCAGACCGGGGCTTTCTGTGACTGCCTGGTCCAGTTTTCCCACTTCCTCACTCCCATTGCATCGGTAAGAAAAAGAGACCTGGAACGATTACTTACTTGTTCAATATGTCAGAAATAAATCACCCATATTTTGGGAATGAACGAAACGTTTTGCTAACCTGATTTAGGGGCATTAGAGTATCAGACACACAATGTCCTAGATCTGCCTCTGCTCCTTACCACCACTTCCAGTCCATCAATTTCTGCTCGTTTCATCCCTTGCTTCTCTACCACGCCAGCCTTCAACTCGGTCTCTGTCATCCCCACAGACCAGGCCTCCAGTCTTGGTCCCATTTAAATCCATCTCAAAGGCAGATGGTCTCCTGATCAAATTCCTTCAAAGACTCCCCAAGGCCAGCAGTGGAAAACCCAGCTCCCAAACCTTCACCACCTCGTTTCCCACGTATCTCAATGTAGCAAACTTCAGCGCGCCTGAGAGTAACCTGGCAAGTTTGCGAAATGCAGACCTCCGGGCCTCAGCCAAAGAAGAGTTAATTCAGCCCCAGGTGGAGGACCAGGAAATTTTCAGCAGCCCTCGGGGATCTGCCCTCAGGGTGTATGGGGCACGCCTGGGGAGTGCTGCCCTCCAGTCCCACTGCTTGCAGGAACTCACCCCATGCACTTTCACTCCACTCTGGCCTCCCAGGATGTTCCTTTGGTCTGGAGCATCCTTGCCACCGTCAGCTTCCTGCCTAATCTCCACAGCTCAGGCTCAGCCCCACTCCCGTAAGCCCCACGCGCATTTGGTGTTCCTCTTCCTCTAGGCATGCTCACAGGTTTACCTCAGCATTTACGATACTATACTGACAGTATCTGTTTATGTTTGTCTCCTGCACAAGGTTTGTGGCTGTTGAATGAATAATGTCTGTTAAAGGAAACAGTGGCAAATGAAGTATATGACTAAATAATTCTGCTTCCAGACAGATCTTCCTTTAGGAACCGAGAGAGGATGTGGGTTAAAGAAAAAAAAAAAAAAAAAATCCTACCCCAATTCTCAAAATCCCGTGGAGGTTAAAGCCTTGGGCCCCGATGGTTATGCTGCCTGGGATCCTCCCCTGATACGTCACCTACTTGTTTTGTGACCTTTCTATACCTCAGTCTCCTACCTACTCACAGAGTTGCCGTGGGGATTAGGTGAGATGACAGATGACAAGCCCACAGCACAGGTCCAGGCACCAGGTAACCACTCAAGACATGTCTGTCTGCACGTGGCTAAAAGGCAGCGCCCCAATTGCTCTCCTCAGAGCAAAAGGGGAAGGGCGCTTGCACTGATACATGATATACACGGGGAAACCGTTTAGAGTGTCTACACTGCTTCCATATCTGGAAACACTGCCAAAAAATTCACTACCTGCTAAACAGCTACCTTTGGCGTTTCCGTATCCAAAGGCTGCTAGTGAGATTCCTGCTACCGTCAAAAATCATCTTACAGGGCTTCCCTGGTGGCGCAGTGGTTGAGAGTCCGCCTGCTGATGCAGGGGACACAGGTTCGTGCCCCGGTCCGGGAAGATCCCACATGCCGCGGAGCGGCTGGGCCCGTGAGCCATGGCCGCTGAGCCTGCGCGTCTGGAGCCTGTGCTCCGCAACGGGAGAGGCCACAACAGTGAGAGGCCCGCGTACCGCAAAAAAACAAACAAACAAACAAAAAAAAACATAAAAAAAAAAAAAAAAATCATCTTACAGACTCTAGGCAAAAATCTTAATTTAAATTAAAAAATGTGATTTAAATGAAAATAATTTAAGTATTTTAACAGTTTAATATTTTTTAAAGAAAGCACAGTTATCTTCCCTTCCCCATTATAAAATTCTTCTGTACTTTACATTCTTCCGTTACTTTACATTCCTGTTGTTAGGGGTGACATTACATATCTGAAGAGACATTTTCTTAAGTTTTCTTAATTTAGTCTGGGCCCGCTGTGCATCTTGAGAGTGGTCACAAGAGACTAACAGGGGTTAGGCAAAGGAAAGGGGCCTGGCAGGGAGGGCCATTCCAGGCAGAGGGAGCTGCTTGTGCAAAGAGCACGGGAAGCGGTCTGCAACAAACCACCCAGGCTGGGTTATGTGCTTCCAGGTGGGCCCCTCCAGCCTGCAGCCCCGCCTCGCTCCCAGCTCCTGTCCTGCTGCACAGGAACCCGCCAGCCTATCTGGTCTTACCAACACGTTCTGTTTCTTATTCATCTCTGTATTCCTAGGGCCTAGTGCCATGTTTGGACAGAGCTGGCACTAAATAAACGTTTGCCAAATGATGTTTCTTTAGCATAATAATTTCTGATAGTGATATTTTGTTCCCGTGCGTTGCCAAGAAAGAAACAGGCCAACAGATCTATCTTGCTCGCTGGGTATGTCCCTTGAGCACAAATCTTAGAAAGCATAATTTCACAAATTCAAGAAGGGACATTCTGATACCTGAATTGCATTGTCATAAGGCAACAGATTCCCAAGCACTTGATGTGAGAACTGCTTTATTGGTACCTCTTAAAAAACAGCTGTGTCTCGTATCATGTACAGGAATTCCTCTTTCGTGGCAGGGCTCCTAAATGTCACTGTTCCTCAGGGTTACCGTCTGAGCTCTTTACATACAGTACACATCTTTCCGAGTTCCAGGCCCACCGCCCCTTTTGTCTTTTGGACATCTCAAAATTTAAGAAGTCAAAAATCCGGGCTCCCCTGGTGGCGCAGTGGTTGAGAGTCCGCCTGCCGACGCAGGGGACACGGGTTCGTGCCCCGGTCCGGGAAGATCCCACATGCCGCGGAGCGGCTGGGCCCGTGAGCCATGGCCGCTGAGCCTGCGCTCCGCAGCAGGAGAGGCCACAACAGTGAGAGGCCCGCGTACCGCAAAAAACAAAACAAACAAACAAGCAAAAATCCAAACTCATCTTCCTCTTTAAACCTGTACCTTCCTCCCTGGTCCCTTGTTTCAATAAACAGGACCAGCATCCTTCTAGTTGTCCAGGCCAGAAACCCGAGTCACTGACTCTTCTGGTTCACCACACCATCAACTAAGTCCTACTGAGTCTGCCTGGGAGGCTCTCGCCCATACATTCACTTCTTCCCCACCTCCACTGCCACTGCTTAGCTCACCCCATGGGCTCTTACCTAGATTACTGGTCAGCCGATTACTATTTAACCTGTCTCCAGTTTTATTGCCTGCCCCCTTCCACTTGCCAATCTCTATACCACGTGCAAACAGAGTGATCTTTGTAATACCTGATCATGTAATTCTGCTGCCTGAAACTATCAACAGGTCTCCTCTGTCTTCGGGATAACGCCTAAATTCCTTATAGGTCAGTGAGCCCCCTGCTTACTTCTCCACTTCATCTCTCAACAACCGCCACCTAGCGCCCTATTTTCCAGCCATACCAAACACTTTACAGCCTCCCAAATACACGAGTGCCGCTGTCCTCTGCACCATCCTCCACCTTCTTCTGGAAAACATCTACCCATCCTTTGGTTCCCAGCTTGCTACCACTCGCTACCACTGCCTCCAGCCCCAGCCTATGATTAAGCTCCTTCTGTGTGCTAACTAAACTCACAGAAGGTGCCTATCATCCAATAGGTAACTGCTTTTTCAATCTGTACCAACCAGATGCTATGACAGAAAGGACTAGGTCCTAATCATAACTTTACATTTACAAAGTACGTAATCGGTGAGTGACTGGAATTAATATTTCACTGAGATAAGAAGCAAACCTTATAAAATGGGCTGTCTTTTCTGGGAATCCAGGCCAGACTATTAACTAACTTGTTAACAGACGACAGATAAGGGCTAAAGGTACCGCACTGTCAGGGCATTTGCATCTTTGCAAGGGAGCCTGTCAGTCCATAGCTCAACTGATTCTGAAATCACTGGGATGAGCCGGAGGGGGTGTGAACAAGTGACTAGGGCTGGTGGAGGGTGGGTGGAGCCCCATCATCTGACACCCCACCATCCTCGCTCTTGAACCCTAAACTTTAACTTCTCAACAAGTTTTGACTAAGAGGCTCCCCCTATGAATCTCAGACCTTTCCCCTAATAGATGGAAGTATATGTATGAAATCTTGAAATCCTAATTCCAAAAAGCTCCCTCACCAATGTAAAAAAAAATGAAACTGAGAGGGACACTTAGACCAAGCAACTGAGCTCAAAATTTGATTGACTTGATACTGTAAAATTTAGCAAAAAACTTTACCTCATTTATAAGTTTTTAGACGCTAACGAAAAAATATAACAAAATGATTTGTTAATCTCTGGCACAACGGATCATTTTTAAAATACTAGAAAGTGAATTAAAAATTAATTGTATTGTACTTGGCTTGAACAAGTTTCTTTTGGCGCACAGGGAAATCCTAAGAAGATTTGACTTCAAAGAGCTGTACTATTTTCGAGGCAATCTTGATTCCTTACACATTAATTAAATTTCTGATAAAGCAGCTTATTCTGAATTGAGCATATTATACAAATACACGTGAAACACCCACTGAAACAGAAGGGCAAAATTATTAAAAGCTGATTTGGTTGTACTCCCAAGAGGCCATTGGACTAAGGCTGAGTGACTTACATAAATACCTTTGGCATTTGTTGGATCCCGTGCCTAAACACAATGTTCATATTTCATCTATAATAAGAAAAGCATCTCAAAGATTTGCAAGGCACCAGTCTTGCAAGCGTCCAGTTTGGTGTCTTGAGTAAAGTGAGATTGGCAGAGTCAGCTTAATCCATGATGGAAAGTTGTGAGCGGGGTGCCTGGCAGCTGCCGCTCGCAGGCGCCTCCCTGCTCGGTTAGCATGCGCACAGAACCCTGCCCCTGGCCCCAAAGCAGAGCTTCTCCAGGGCAAAGCCGAAGTTCCTATGGAGCACACGGGATGGAGCCTGAACCCAATCACACCTCCGCCTTTCCGGAGAACAGTTTGAGCGGGGTGCTTTCCACTACGTCGAAGCTGTCGTGAAAAGTAGCGGCTGCCTTAATGCTCCACATTGACTACATCAGGAAGGTGTCATATTTCACAGCTAAATGAGATGGAATCTGCCGAAATCTGGACTGTCTGGAGCAAACTCAGATTTCTGCAGTTAAAACCGGGCCAACGTGTGTCCCCCAAGCCTAGGATATCATCGCCCTGGACTGTTTTTTTCCCTCCAGTCTTCACAGCCGGTTTCCACCAAGCAGGTCTCTGCAGAATTGACTATGACCTCACATGCCACTCGTGCCACTCCTACCACGTCCGGCATCTTCTCCTCGCCCTCCGTGTTCCAAGCGGAGAGCCACGCCTACATGGTTCAGGGTTTAAAAAGGAATGCTTCTAATGGCCCTAGAGCCTGGATACCTGTGTGGTTCTCCCATCATGGTGGCCCAAGACTGAGTTTCATTAAATCTGTATTGCTTGGACCTACCTGTTAATCACTAAAACTCAGGCTCGCCTCAATGCCTCAGGGTTTTTGAATGGGCCTGGCCCTGGGAGGGCTGGCTGAAGAATTTTTTTAAAGAAATATATTTAGAAACGAGATGGCCTAAGAATATTTTATAAGGTGCTCATGATACAATGTGTTCCCATTTCATGTGTTAATGACCTGTTAAGCCACCAGGTGATATAACATCAGAGCTGAAGGAGAAGGAAGAGCAGAGCAAGGGCTTTCTCCGTCTTCCCAGTTCGGCCTCTGGACGAGCGTTATAGCCAAGCTCTGCCCCCTGCTCAGGGGCAGGACAGGGCTGACGCCTAGGTTATCTTTGTGGTTTCAGCTGTTCTCTCCACACACCCACAGAATTCTCAGTGACTGCTTGGCCCCTTAAGAAGTCCTGGGCCCCGTGATAGGAAGAAGCATGTCTTTCTTTCAACAGCCTGGAGAAGAAGGTGAGGAAATTAGAGCGGGTGCCTCACTTGCTCCCACGGGAAATGGGCAATCTTTGGTAAAAACGACAAACATGTACTTCAAACTTTGATGCACAATACAGAAACCACAACACACGTAAAGGGTAATGGTGACCGACACTAATATATCCAAACAATATGAAGATGAAGTCTTTGTTATCCTCCACTGTCTTCAGGATCAGGACCCCAGCCTAGCTTGATAGAAACACACGGGGCCATTTCCTTACTCATTTTCTCTTCAGCCTTAAAAAATGTAATTGCCTGTTGACAATATACTGACTCCACACCGACTGAGGCTGGGAAAGAGGTGAGTCTGGCTTGGCCCTATTTCCGCTTCCCAAGCCTTCCTTCCCTTCCTGCTTCCATCTTTACCTCCATCTCAGGCTGGTTTCTTGGTCTTCTATCAACCTTCACTTTTGGGAATGGTACTTGTAGGATCGACACGTTTTCTAAAACATTAACTAGACATAGGGATTTACAGGTTAAAGTCCCATGACACTCACTCTTTCATTCAACCCTTAAAACAACCCTCCTGTGAAGAGAAAGGCAAACGTCAGCCCCCACACACAGAAGCTTTTCCGCACCTCAAGGCCTGAGTGCTTTAACCAAGCCTCTGGAATCTGCTCATAGGCTGGTGAGAGCAGGTGGAAAAGGGCGACAGGCAGCAAAGGCAGATATGGAAGAACACGGGAGACACAACTGAAAAAAAATAACTGATGCCCTTCTCAGCCATAAATTCCCACATTTTAGGTGATTTGCCCCTCAAATTTCTTTACTTACTTAACAGTCTCTTCATTAAAGTGACTTATGAGGCATTACAAGGAGTCCGCCTTCCTATGAAAAATCACTTGTGCTAATAGTTGAAAATTAACCAGGGCCCCAGTAGAAGAAACAAAGACATTCATGGAAAAGGTAACCTAAAATTGTTTTTAAAGATGTGATACAGCCACTAATATTACAGAAAAGAAGATAAAATATAAACTATAATATCGATTTTCAAAAGAGAAAGAGAAACCTTTTATCCAACAGAATTTAAGGACCTCAGATTCCTTGCCCTTTACAATAACTCGGCAGATTGAGCTTTTACCTAAAATTGGTGGTAATAAGTTTAATTTGGATCCATAAAGTGCACTGGCTCATGGCTGACTTTGGGCTTTAATAGGTGTGAATGTAGTCAAGTAATTTTGTGAGGGACTGTTCCACTGAACGTTATTATTTGAGCTAAAGAAAAATGACCCCAAAAAAATGGCTGGACAAGAAAACCTTTCAAAAGGAAACAGACAGCTGAATATTCAGCAAACAGATTTTTAAAAAGACAATAAGCTCTTATGTTCTGACTTATCACAAATTTTGGTGATGTCAACTAAGTAGGATAGGCCAATGTTATTGTAGTTAGTAAAAGTTGACTTCCTGGAAGTCTCTTATCGGACACTCACAGGTATCACTGGACCAGCTCATGACGAATGGAATTAACCTTGTGGCTTAACTAGAAGCTGTTATTCCCTGGCTATGCTTTAGTTCTGACACTTTAATGACGTTGACCTAATTAGGGAAAAGGGCACCTCTAACACATACTTTTGCATTTTCTGCACTTCCTTGACTACTGCCAGATTACAGGGTGATGAACTGTGAGAGCTAGGTTTCCTGTCTGAGAACTGCGGTTTAAAAATGTCTGGCAAAATGGAATTAGAAACACTGGCAGTGTACGTACCCAAAGTAGTGAGGATGTGATTCACTCATTCATCAAATATTTACTAGAGCTCTTATAAAAGTACCCTGATCTCAACTAGCTGCTGGTAATACAGAAGTGAGCCCAGCTGCCTTCGGGGCCTGGCTCTCCAGTCGAAGCTGGAGAAAGAGATATTACACAAACATACTGAAATACAATGACGATTTAGACTAACGGGGGGATTTGGACTGAGGGGGTGGGGTGGGAGGGGCAGGAGTGGGGAAACCCTCTGTGAAGAGGCTCTATGTCTAAACCAGAGTGGGGAGCAGCCCGAGGGGCTGGCCAGGGGAGCCGGGCCTCGGTACCAGCCAGAGGGAGGGGTGAGCAAAGACTCCCCTGAAGGAAAGCTGTAGTGGCTGAGTCATTCTGGGCATGGAGGAAAGGGGGAGAGTGCCATGAAATTGGAATGTACCTTTTTAAAAGAGAAGCATGGGAAATATATTTTTCCTGTAGGGTTAAAAAAAAAAAACCCTGTCATTTTAATATGTAAGTCCCAAACTGGCAAACAGGGAATCCAGTCTCTGGTTCTGCAAACGGACAGAGCAAGCTCACCCGATCCCTTGATGCTGAAGTTCTCCACGTGCTATCTGGCTGCTTCCATCCCCCAAGCACAGCAGGGCTGGGCAGGGGACAGCACATTCCCTGTCTAGTGCTGCCGTTACCACCTGAAGTGGCACTAATGGTGGGGGAGAGGTTGGGAGCAGACAGCTCCACCCTACTCGTCAGCCTGACCCACCACTGACACTTCACAGTGGTCCTGGGGGATTCCCAGCCCATCACCCAACTAGCTGCAGTGAGGCTGGCCACAGAGTTAGTGAGTAAGGGTCACTATCCCACTCCTCTCTATCCTCCCTTCTTAGTTTTCTTTCTTCTAATCTGATAACAATGAAGTATAAACAAATACCTGTGGTTCTCAGATGCTTTAGGCCAGAGCTCTCCCATCCTTTTCAACACACCTCTTCCACCCTTTAGCATAACTACTCCTTCTAAGGCCCAGATTCTACAAAGCTCTTCCTCTGTCTACACCCCTCCCTAAATTATCTATTCGTTTCCACGGAAGTGTGGTTCTCAAAGGGTCACTTAAATGCCTCAACCAAATGCCTCACCTTAAAATCCCTCCTTAAAATATTTTTCTCAAGGAACAGTCATTTGAACATCTGTCTTAAGGAATTATTGGAGACAAGAGTTAGCGGAGTAAAAAATGACCAAATGAGAAAAATGACTGAAATGACAGGGACAGTGGGGTGACCTTGGGCAGAGCCTCAGTCTCTGCCTCTGAAAATGAGGAGCTTGAAATGTTCAGAGTTGCTCCCCTTTCTCTTGCACATTCTTAAAAAACAAGGTGGAGACATTTTCTCAATCCCATGTGATGATTTTTACTCTCTGGGCCAAGACAAGAGGAGAACAAAATATTTTTTAAAAATCTTATTAACATAAAATCATATAAACTTTTGGAATTAGAACAGACACCTAAAGAAAGGTTATAGGAGTCGGCAAATTATTAGCATCCCTTAAAGTTTTAACTCTTTTTAAAAAATTTTTATAAAGTTTTAACTCTTTGAGTGCTAGCCAAACTTTTAACTCTTCGAGTGCTAGCCAAACTAGCTAGGAAACTTTCAGTAACTACTGATTCTACTGCATTATTTCTACCATCTACTACCTCTTCTCTGTCATCCTCATATTCCCTGATCTATAAGAATTAAACAGGGGTCCATAATAAGCCTTCAGAAATAAGCCTCCTGTGTTTACTGGGAAGATACACCACTCCGTCTGCAATGAAGTAAAGGAAAGATCCACAGATCTACCATGTTTTCCTGAATCTCTGGGCCGAAGATGGCTGGTTCCATGTCTCCTGATTTCCCTGAGGAGACATCTTCACAGAAGGTAATTATTTTCCCTCAAAGCTAGGCTTTGTTTCCAGATAAAATAAGGTGATGGTACAAAAGCAGATCCAGGGCTTCCCTGGTGGCGCAGTGGTTGAGAGTCCGCCTGCCGATGCAGGGGACGTGGGTTCGTGCCCCGGTCTGGGAGGATCCCACATGCCGCGGAGCGGCTGGGCCCGTGAGCCATGGCCGCTGAGCCTGCGCGTCCGGAGCCTGTGCTCCGCAACGGGAGAGGCCACAACAGTGAGAGGCGCGCGTACAGCAAAAAAAAAAAAAAAAAAAAAAAGCGGATCCATTTCCCTGGGATTTCAGAAACAAACAAAGATCTCTGTAGCATAAAAAATAACAGTGATACAATAATAACACTATCAGGGAGGCAATCTGAAGTAGTCAATAACCATTGACAGATCATCTCCCTTTGTTGCTAATGTTGAACTAGTGATTTCAACAGTGGCCGCTGCCAGGAGTCTTACTTTCTAGTTCTTATTCTGCCATCACTGGGGCCCGGGAAGGGGAAGAGTGTCTTTATGTTCTTAAACTTTTGATATTTTTAAAAGCAAAACCCATTAAATTAAAACCATTAATAAAAGCAAAAACCACTAATTACAACTGCTAGAAGGGTCAGGAAGGACTGAGCAAGTTGCAAAACTCTGTATCTGAAGTAGTCATTAAAGCAAGGAATCTGGAAAGACACTAAACCAGTGAAAGTGAAATATAAAAGGTTAATTGGGCGTTAAGAATTTTTTTTGCCTATCATGTCATCAAAACAGTGTTTTTTTCCTTGTGGTAAGAACACTTAACGTGAGATCTACCCTGTTAAAACGTTAAGCACACACTACAGTATCGTTAACTACAGGTACAATGTTGTAGAGAGCTGTAGAACGATTCAACTTGCAGCTTTATACCTTGGAACAGCAACTTCCAATTTCTCCCTCCCTTCAGGCCCTGGCAACCACCATTTTACTGTTTCTATGCGTTTGACCATTACAGATCTCGCCTATAAGTGGAATCATGCAGTATATTTGACCTGTGACAGGCTTACATCACTAAGCATAATCAACTGAGCATTTTGTAAGCACCTAAGTGAAATCTTTATGAAGGCGTTAACTAGCTAGAAGTACAAGCTCTCAAGCTAAATGTCTGTTAATTATATTTTAGTATATGTGCTGCCGAAGCGAGCACAATGTCTGTTAATTATAAACTATTATAACACACTACTCCCAACTACATAATACCACCCCAAAGGACTTTCGACAGAGAGACTGTGCCTAGAACTTGGATAAGAGTTTTACGATACCGGTAAAAATCAGAGATCTCTGCATCACAGCTTTTCGTTATGTAGGTTCCTCCAATTTAATCATAAAAGTCAATAATTAAAGCAAGCATAAGAAAGGTATTTGCTAGAATGTCCCGCAAAGGTTTATCTTCCACCTGCCAAGATTGAATTACCTCTAGTATTATCACTAGGTGAAAACAAAAAGGAAGAATCCAAGAGCACATTTCAAATTAGACACTAGGGCCTAACGAAAAGTATATCAATTCGCTCTAAAAGTTATCAGAGGGCCATGGAAGCTGGCAAGGTTAGATGTGCCAAGTATCCTATCTACAAGCAAAGTAAAAAGCAAGTAGACGCAATGCCTGGTGATCAGAGAAAACCATGATCTACCATAAAAGATGCTCAGCAGATAGGAGAGACCGTTCTTGAAAGTTTGCGCCAATTAACGAGCAATATTAACTTTAAAATTGGGTTAGTTTGGGATAAACATGGAAATCTTGAACACTTTAATATCATATACATCTAAAAATAATACAAAACCAAGACTGCCTCCACTTTCCAATTAGCGTTTCAGACACTCAGAAGTAAACAGCAGCCATAAAATAGGGGCATTAAAAAAAAAAAAGAATTTCAGGGCTTCCCTGGTGGCGCAGTGGCTGGGAACCTGCCTGCCAATGCAGGGGACACAAGTTTGAGCCCTGGTCTGGGAAGATCCCACATGCCGCGGAGCAACTAGGCCCGTGAGCCACAACTACTGAGCCTGCGCTCCACAACAAGAGAGGCCACGATAGTGAGAGGCCGGCGCACCGCGATGAAGAGTGGCCCCCGCTTGCCACAACTGGAGAAAGCCCTCGCACAGAAACGAAGACCCAGCACAGCCATAAATAAATTAATTTTTAAAAAAAATTTCAGAAGTCTAGAAGTATTAAGTTGAACAATATGAAATCGCCATTTTCTGTACATCGAAAAGTTTGAACATCAGAATTTTCACATGGTTCCACCAAAGAAAAGGGAGGGCTCGTTAATTTAATGGTAAGAATAAAAACCTGAAGACATGCTAAGAGTTCGTGGTTTCACAAGGAGGTTTACTTCAATGCGAGGATAGTACTGAAGCAGGACAAGGGTTTTTAATGTTCTACGATAAACGTTATGTCTCAAATCACGGAAAACTAGGGCCAGTCAGTACCTGCTCAAATGAGCCTAATAAAATTTTCCACGTATAACCGTCCCGCTTTCTTTTTTGATTAACATATGACATCCAACCCTAGTAAAATTCTATTGCCAGTCCGTTTCTCCATGCCCTGGTTGGATGCCTGAACCTGGCTATCATGGGTAGAACTTCAGGGGCGTGCCCACATATACCTCACTTCTCAATCTACTATTCACCACTGTGTCCTACTCACTCCAGCCCTCCTCTGCCACTCTTTCTTTTAACCTTGGCACACTGACAGTCCCATCTGTCTTTGTCAGGCTCTCCCCACCCCCTTCCTTTCAATATACCAGTGATCTAGTCTTTCTTGCATAGAATGGGGGGATTCCGCTGAGCCTCGGTCACTCTGCCTTTCCCATGTAGGTAAGCTTTGCTGTTCAAAGAATGTCTGCTGGATTCTGTCATGTAGCTTTACATTTCTGCCTTATCTGAATCCTGGTGAGTTTCTCAAAACCAATCTCACCTATAAGGCATCAATAAACAGAATTTGAATGTTATAAATTAGGATAATTTTCTAAGGCAGAGTTGTACACACCTCCAACTTTAATATTAGAATAAAGGGACTCACCTACACTAGGTGGGTTTCCATGTGGATGGTATTTTCTTTGCAGCACACAAAAGCACTGTGCTCCCTCTGGAAGTATTTCAGGGGTACTTTTCTTTCTTAAAAAGGTAACTTTCTGGACTCTGGGAAATGTACACAGGCTCTGAGTCAACTCCATCACGTTCAGTATTAGGGAAGTAATTTATATGAGGAAGGGAACCGCAATATGCCTTTGACATTTTTTGAGGGCAGAAAGTTTCAGAAGAGTGCAGGTACGTTTCTGACTCATTCTATTGGGCTTAATCATTTTCCACCTTTGATTCCGGCAGTTGTAGAACCTATTTGGTGATGTCACCAAAGGACTGACAAACACATTATTTGATATTCCACTGTTGCGAAGGACCCGGGCAGAACCACCCATCCTGTGCGTACATACCTTGAATTTGCTATTTCCACTTTGGTTCTCGCCATGGCGGCTGCCCTTTGCGCGCCTTCGATCGCTCTGTCCACCTTCTCCCTAGTTTTTGTGTTTCTTATTGGTATAAGCTGCTTCCTTATTCCACGGACCAGAATATTATTTTTGTATTTTCCCTCTTCCTTAGAGCCGTCGGGAAACACGGTGCAGCCATACCCGTGCCTCTTGTTATTTGCCCACTCGCCTTCATACTTCATGCCGTTGGAGCGCTCGCTGATGCCGAAGCCGGTGCGCTTGTCATTCTTCCACTCGCCCATGTAGGTTTCCGTGGTGGTGGCGTCCACGTGGTCTTCCACCGGGCAGAAATCACAATCTACGTCGCCGAAGCTGATGGTGGAGTTGGCGTCGCTTGAGCTGATTCGGCTCATGGCCGCGTCGCTGCGGACCGAGCTGCGCTTGCTGGAGATGGAGGACTTGGATTCGGACTTGCGCAGTTTCATGCTTCCCAAGAGGGAGCCGCGGCGGAAGAGGCCGCCCTTCTTCTTGCCCGCGAGCTCGGCGTCTGCATGGAAGTTGAGCACGAAGCCCCCGCGGCTGCCGGCCGGGCTGTCGGCGGCTGCCGCGGCGTCGTGGAGCACGCTGCCGTTGCTCTGCTCGCTGCGCAGCGAGGCCAGCGACGTGCGCAGCGGCGAGCGGATCACCGTGGCCATGCCGTAGGGCACGCTCTGGCGCACGCCGTAGCCGTGTCGCATGCCGCCGGCCCACTGGCCCTGGTAGGTACCTTCGAGAGACCGCAAGAGAGCACAGCGTAAGTCTGGGGCCGAGGGGGCGCTGGCGCCTGCGAGCGCGGGGCGCGCACGGCTAGAGCCCTGCGCGCAGGCCCGGCGGCCCAAGGTGCAATCCCAAACATTGCCAAGTCAACTCTTAGGGATGCTTTTAAAATTCCATTTGTGAATCCCGTCCCTGAGATGTTGTGCCTAGACCTTTTCTGTAATTGTATGTAGGCTTTTTGTATACAGCTGTGGTGGCTAAAAAGCGTGCACTGTTTACCTTTGGGAAAACTGAGATAAGGCCAGAGGAAAACTTCCACACTTAGCATTACGGAATTCATCTCAGGGCAAAGGCGTGCTTTACAGTGTCCACTAAAACTTTGCTGACACCAGATCACTTTTTCAATGAATATTATGCCTTCTCAGGAAAAGGATAATCTCTAATCGAAAGCATTTGTTTTCAGTAAGTTTTTCTATTAAATAAATTAGCAGAGACGTTTAAAAATTAATCTGGAGCAGCTTTTTAAATAACCTTAGGAGGAACTGAATGTTAAGATTAGGGAACTTAGAATTTTCTCTTCTACATCAAGTTCATTTCCTTTTAATTAAAGGAAAATTTTAAATTAAAATATCCCCCAAAAGAAGCTATGTAGAAATTTTAAGATGTAATTACTTCTTTATTATTCCTAACTCACAATATCACAGAACACCAATCATGATAACAGTCTGTCTTGACTTCTTTCAGTTTCTGATTATACCGAGCTACCTTGCCATTTTATATTGCTGTGAAAAGATTTCTATTGCATGGCATAGTTATTTTTAAAATACCGAGAAGTGCTGCTTATAGTTTTATATCATCGTGTTAACAAGGGCTGATTATTGCACTTAAAAGTTAAAGCCATAATGGCTCCAAAGTCAAAAGTTTTGACTAATTTCAAGACTACCATCGCTTTCTGTTCATTCTGATATATTTTTGGTATATAAATAGACAGTAGCAGGGAGACAATGAAATATGAAGTGGGTCTGGTACTGTGAATGTCATATTCTGGGTAGGTCTTAACATCTTAACCTGACACCTAAGAACTTCTGAGGAGGTGGGCATAAACCCCAAAGGATAAGATAGTCAAATAGAACATTTCAGATCAGGAAGCTTTCTACTGAATATTAGCCATCTCCAAACAGGGAAGGGAACCGAATTATTTCCTTAATAATTATTTCTTTAACAGGGAAGGAAATGAATTATTAGGAAATTGCAACTTACTTTCCCTTTTCCTGATAGATAAAATTTTAAGTTCTAAGATAAAAGTTATACAACCTGACTTACACGCACTAAAACTACCTTATTTTTAAATACGTTGTTTAAATAAGCAAGGAATGCTATAATTGTATCCTTCTACATAATGACAAGTTAATTTTGCTAGAACAACTTCCAACATACTGTTTGATATCAAGAAGTATTTACACTTTTAAAATGCAACCATACAGTCTTAGGAATTCCTAACACTAAAGGGAAATTAACAGCTAGTTTCCTTAAACTGCTATCTCCAAAAAGTATTTAGAATTTCCAACGACGTATTGCTTGAAAACTCTAAGTGGTTTAAGGCAACAGCAATAATTAGAAATTTAGGTTGTTGCTTAAGTGTCCAGTTGAGAAGCAGAACAATGGCATTGGCTATATTCCCATCCTATTCTGTTGAGGAACAGTATATGGAAGAATTCCTCCACAGAATGGCTAGAAACCAATTTACAGTCAAAGTGTTAGTGGCTCATCTGAAATTTAAAACAGGTTTAGTTTAGTCAATGAACCTAGCAAAAAAAGGGCCTCTAGTTCTTTATGGTTTCCACCTGCTCCCTGCTGCCCAAATAAAGTGCTAATTAGTTCCTCGCAATCCCTTAAATATAGATCATGGGTTTGAAGTTATGTTCTATGATTCCGTATCTGGGAGCTGATTTTCTAGATATGGCCATTTTCACTAAATAAGCTTGTAGTGGAAGGCATCCAGTTCAGAAAGAATTCCAGTCAAATTTAGACTTTATTATGCCAAACTCAAATCTACATGCTGCGAATGGGTATGTGCACGTGCAAGTATGCACATAATCAACAAAACAATGTGTCTTCCTAGATATTTTCAATAGCTTCACGACAGGTGAAAAAAGGAACCACAGCAGGATCAGAATTTGCACCAAATATTCTGGGCACCTAGACTTGGATTTCATGAGCATGGTACTAATTTATTCTTAATATTCAGGGGGTTTCTAGTTCAGTAACACTTCACACACAAATCACTAATAAAATAAACCGAGTGATACTTGTCAATGGAATTATGGCTTCCTTCCTCTAGTTTAATGCCACCACAAAATACATGGAATCAGATTTTCCCTAGGTCTGAAAGGGTAGCTAGGGATGGACTTGGGGTGCAGAGGCAAAAAGTAAAAATAGGGGAAGTGATATGTCCTGTTTTGGCCAAAATCTTTGTATGAAATAAGTTGTAGCAATACACTTCAATTTAGACCCCCATTTTATGATTCAGGACTTTCTAATTAACTGATTGGCATACGAAAGAAAAACACAGAGTAGGAATGCAATAGTGATTTTTAAGAGTTTTTTCTCCCCTTCCTAATTGGTAGCATATTAGATTTGTTTTTGGTAGAAAAAGAACCACAGTCCTACAGTGATGCCAAATTTTGCGGTTTTTAAAAAATTCTTTTAAAAGTTAGTTTTAAAACAAGATGCTGATTATCTACACTCATCCTAGACACTTATTTGAGCTTCCACAACACATACATAGAGGACCTTTACTGTGCTACATATATATATTGATTGCTAGGTATAGTGAATACTCTAAACCAAGAGATTTTGTTTAATGAGTAGTAACTTTGAAAGAAGACATTTATTTTTAGCCTTCCAAATACTGTGGTAAAAGAACTATCCATGGCCTTCTTGAAAGGTTATAAAATAATGCACACATTTGAAAGATAAGTTTTGTATTCCAACTTTCGAGCATGGAATTTAGTTATATTGTAGACCCGGGGCCTCCAATAAAATCCAATCACAAGCTAACATGTTTGTAAGGCTGTCAACCTAAGGCACTCTATGCCCATTCAGAACATTTAAGGGCCCTAATTACCATGGAACTTGAAACTCATGCAGCCCATATACAAGTATTAGAGTAAGTTCCCCCCCCCCCCCCCCCGGCCTTTAATCCATGAGAACCATATCCTTCATTTATACTGTAGGATGAAAAGATGTCCTTTTTAGCAAATCCTACCATTCTGCCGTTTTGCATTTGAAACATGGCCCAACTGTTCTGAGTAAGTGAAGTGTACAAATTGTATAAGCTTTTATATAAGCAGTGGCCTGACTGGGGTTGCCGTGGGCTGGAGAAACTTTTAACTGGATCCCTTTAATATCCTCCAACTCTGAGCTGCAGAATCCTAAAAGGTGACCTTGCTTCCTACAACCCTCTTCAACTAACTGATTATGTTTAGTATAAGAAAATGTATTTTGCCGAAGCATAAGACATGCATGCTTCTCAGTTTATTACAAAAGGAAATTCATCAGATTTTGATACCTGTTTCAATAATATGTTTCCTGGTTGGGGGGAAAAAAAAGGGAACTCTGCCCTCTTACATAGAAAATTTCTTTTGCAAATATTGTTTAAATATTAAAACAAGGTGAATTTTTGCTCACAGCCAGCATACCATTTCGGTCCTACACCTTAGTGCAAACCGGCGATTTCGTACTGCCATTCTCAGGAGTAAAGTAGCTGTTAACTTAGCAACTATACCTTTCCATTGTATTTTTTAAAACGTAGACTCCATTGTTCATTTCTAAAGTGTTTTCCTCATAATTTGTCCAGCTATCTGCAGCTCAACAATGAGTACCTTCTTTTGATGGAAAACCAATACTTCAAGAAACCGAATGAAAAACAGAAAGAAACCCCCACATCCTCCGAATTCCACCTGCATCAGGTGGCCTCTCCACTCCCATAACTAGGAGGTTTCCAAAAGCACCTCAGATAAGGAACAATTCCCCAACATCCTAGTTAATGGGGTTCTGGCTTCTATCTTTAGGCTACTAGAGGACCAGAAGCGAAATACGACTCCACGTGAAACCAATCCCAGGAGCGGTCCGCAGCGACCGCCAGCCTCACAAGCCCAGGGCGTTCGCTCTAACTCCACGGGAGTGGTGATTTCAAACCCGCCCGGGAGAGGGAGGGATCAGGAACGTAATGTGACGGGCTCAAGTGACAGCGTCCCCTCTCCAGCCCAACCCTCCCGGGCGCGCTCCCTCCCGGTGGCAGCGCGGCGCCGGCCAGGTATATTCACGCCTTGCTCCCCAGGGTGTGCACACACCGCCCGCTCCAAGAACCGGGTCAGATCCAACCCTTGCGCACCAGTCGCGTCCCACTGCACCCTCCCGGGAAGAGCGGGCGCGGGAAGAGGGTGGGAGGCTTTCCCAGGTGTTTTGGCGGGTTTCCGGACACGTGCGCCTCGCGTCCTCCCCGCTTCCCCGCAGTCTGGGCAAAGCCCACCGCACTAGCTCGCGGAGCAGCCGAGCCGCCAGCGACGCCGCTCACCTCCGTCCCCGTAGGTCTCCACGCCGTACCCGTCCTGCAGCCCGTTACTCCAGGTACCCTCGTAGCGAGCGGGGGTGCACAGGCTCTGCCGAACCCCGTAGCGCCCCTTGAAGCCATGTGACCACTCCCCCCGGTACATCCACTTGCCCTTCGTCTCCACCCCCAGCCCGTGCCGCTTGCCCTGCGCCCAGTAGCCCTGGTAGGTGTTGCCGCTGGGCCAGGTGTAGCCTCCGACCACCTCGAAGCCGTGCGACCAGGAGCCCGAGTACTCGCCCTGGCCCTTGGGCCCCGTGCAGATGCCATGCCCGTGCGCCTTGCCCTCCTCCCAGCCGCCGCAGTAGGTGCCGCCATCGTCGAAGTCGAACCTTCCGCCCGTCATTCGGGGGGCAGCCCCGGCGCGCTCCCCGCGGGGGCACGGACGCGGGCAGAGCTGGGCACGGCAGGGTGTAGCTCGGGGGTGGAGGCCCGGCGGGCGAGCTCACGACAGCGCTCCGGGCAGCTCGCGCCGCCGCTCGGCTCCAGTCCGACGCCGCCTCCGTCCTCCCCTCTTCTCTCGCCGCTGCCGCCGCCGCCGCCGCCACAGCCGCCTTCCTCCTCCTCCTCCTCCTTCGCCGCCGCCGCCGCCGCCCTGGCCAGCGCCGCGCGCGAGAGGACAGCCCGGGCTCCGGAGCGGACCTTCAGCTGCTCCCACCCGCCCACGTGAGCCGGGCGCCGCCCCGCGCCCGCCCCTCTTCCCCTCCCCGGGCGGCGAGGCCCGGCCCCGCGGCGCTCCCGCACCGCCACCCCCCCCGGGCCCTGCCCCCAGCCCCGGGAGCCGCCGCTTCCCCGGCGGGCGGGCTGGCTCGGGACCGGCCGGCGCACTCGTGTTCTCGCAGCGGGATGCGGGTGGGAGAGCGATTGTGCCCAGGGCCGCGCGCGAGTCCCCGCCTGCCTGGAGGAGGAGGCGAGGCCGCGTGTGTGGAGGCAGCTCGCGGGCGGCGGAGGCCCAGGTGTTTGTGTTTGGGGTTTATCAATGTGGTGACGCGCCCATAAGTGCGGCCACGTGTGTGTTGAGGGAAAACTCATATGCGTGTTTGTCTGCATGGGGTTCGTAGTTGCATTTTTTCGGCCTTCCAATTTGTGTACTGTTGCGTTTGTCATGCTCAGCTGTCACCGTGAATTAACATCCCCCAGATACATGTATGCATGTGAGATAAGTCTGCCACAGCCTAGATATAATTGTGCAGAATGTTCTTTTACACCTACCCATTTCAAAGCACATGTGTTTGCATTTATTTAATGAATATACAGGGGGAGAGCAATGCAGTTTGAAAAAGCACAGAATAAACTGGTGAGTTTTTTTGTTTGTAATAATGAAGAGGGTGTTTTTAACCTGTCTTTGCAGGGATATAGGGTATTTGCTTCTACCTCAGAGCCTGCTCCCTCTAATGCCTCATTTATTCTTCTAACAACCCTAGAAATTCTTCAGCCCGGAGCTGTGTACCCAAAGGGCAGACGGCTCAGTCTGTGTATGTTGTATAAGTGTCTGGAATGTACACCTGGTACCTCTCCACTGGCATCCACAGTTTAAGAAAGTAAATAGAAGCTTTCAAGGAGGAATATGGTAAGTAAAACACTGCTCTAAACTTACAAAGAGTCCCTGACCTACAAAACTGGAGACAGGTGTCAGCTGATCTACTTTCCAGCTGCAACACTGCTTTGTTGAATTCACTTTAGACAACTCTTTTAAACTTTTAAACCTCTATTTCACCATCTTCCAAATGGGAATGACAAGATTTACCTTTCACTTTCAATGTTAGATAATAACTGAATATACTGTCGGTGTAGCGTAAAGCCAAACATCAGAGATTCGTTAATAGGCAAGTTGCTAAGTCAGTATTGCCTCTGGGGAGAGCAGGCACTGGTTTCACCCTCACCCTTAAAATACCCACGGGAGATACTTCTCTGTGGTTCATAGCCAGGGGTCTTGGGTTAGCCTCTCAAGGACACTGCTTTGCAGAGCATTCATGGTGTTCCTTAGGCTGAGAGGCTTTTGGATGGCATAGTAAGCACCAGAGGCTGCCAAAAGTTCTCTCACTAGGTTTTGATAATCAGATAAAAATATAAGGACAGGTGTCAGGGAAGGCAGCGGGGAAAACGGAGACTAAACTACACAGAAAAGGAACTGAAACTGACCTTGATTGTCTCTAGCTCAGGACTGGAGCTGGCCTTTCCTGCTTATCTGGCTGAAATACTGAAAGAAAAATCTCAGTTTACACAGAACCAAATCACCAAAGAGAATTAGAAACCCTTCTCCATGGCGCTGCCTGCGGAGTTGCCAGGAATAGTGCTTACCCTAGTGGCCTGAAATAATTATGCACCTTGCTCAGCATCTTGTCCTGGGCTGGGGATTGATTTAGGCCACTGGGAAAACGAAGGCCCAGGATTTTGCAGCTGAGCCATAATTCCATTTTTCTGGATCAGGAGCTAGTGTAGACAGTCACATTGCCATCTGTTTGGGGGGTCTTTTTGATATGCGAAACTGTGTGATTGCTCAGGCCAACATATTTTTTTTCTCATTTTGAACTGGATTTCTTCATAGAGTAACTTTTGTTTCTTTGCCTTTTTATTTTCGACCCACCCATGTGTGTTAGGATCTACATATATGAACATTTAAGGGCTAAACTTGTGTTTGCAAGCATGGTGGAAACATTTAATGCTTTTTTACTTTTCCTAATTAGCTCTCAGGCAAATAATGGACTTTCTGAAATACACAGCACAGAGTAAGTAAGTTTCTGGATCTATAATGGATGTGTAGTCCATCCATGGTAGATGGACAAAGGGCGTCGGTGCAAACACATCTGGGAAGAATATGGAGATCTGGGGACAGTAAAAGATATGCCCGTTTATCCCTTAATCTTTTCCTCTTGCTATCCCTAATAGATGTCTTCCTTGGAAGGACCCTTCATTAAAAGAAAGAATCCACCACCAGGTGTCTGCTATTACATTTCAATTCATCAGTCCTAACTCAACTCTGCCACCGACTCTCTTCACGGGGGAAAATTAGTATTGAATTTTTGGTAGTTTTTGGCAAAAAGTCATACATACAAAGCATACAACCCATGCTTCCATTTACCTGCTGTCATCCCGGTGGAATGCTTCCCCAGTCTGACTGATATGTTCATTAACGTCAGTGTTCAGGTTCAATGGCAACAGTTGGAGAAGACAAGGGAACGAGAACAGGAAGAGGAAGAGGTGCTGAGGACGGTGGCACAGCACGTAGGAGGTAGTGGAATAACGCTGTAGTTTACTAGTTGGGGTTAGTAATGTCCTCATTTTCCCTCTCACTCTGAACCTTTGCCCTGGATAAGGGGGGAGTTGAATTTAGCTTTAAGAGGAGATTAGTAAGAAGAGAATATGAATGTTGGTTTGACAGGTGGGGTGCGGGAGGCCATTAAAGCCCAGGGGCCAGCAGCTACGCTAGCGCTTGGGTTTTCTCCACTGTTCAAAACACGGCCTTGTAGATTTCCATTCTAGAAAATTTTGTAAGAAAAAGTAAGCCATTTGAGTGTGAATGTCTAGTAACAACATGTTGGTGAGGATGTTTTGCTTAGAATTTTATCTTTTTTTAGTAGAAGATGTGTTTAAAATTTTATTCGTGATTTCATTTTATTTACATATTAGAATTAGTTACTGAGAATTTTTAATAAAACTACAAATGACAGAAAGCTAATCTGGAGGCGTATGCTGTCCGAAGTGTGCTTATTGATTCAAAGTGTGTACAAAAGCAAGTAGAATTTAAATTACTTGATTTATTATATAAGTCAAAATGAGTTTTACTACTATTATATATAGGACGGACAAACAACAAAGTCCTACTGTATAACACAGGGAACTATATCAATATCCCATGATAAACCATAATGGAAAAGAATATGAAAAAGAATATATATGTATAACTGAATCACCTTGCTGTACAGCAAAAATTGACACAAATTGTAAATCAACTATACTTCAGTAAAATTTCAAAAAGAGTATTATTAGCATATTTGTGATAAAAGATTCATAAAAATTTTAAAAACTTGCCCACAATAAAAAAAAAGTTAAGAAATATGTTCATAAGCTTTGCAGATACCATGAAGTCAGAAGAGGAAGTGACTTAATGAAATTAATGATCTTCACAACTTTGAAGGAAATTACGGTATGCCAGATTATGTGATAAGTTCTTTACGTGCATTAATTCATTCAAATCTCATAATAACCCACGTGAGTAGTACTAGTGTTATAACCATTTTACAGAAGAAGAAAATAAGCTTTAAAACAGTTATGTGCCCAAGATCATTCGAGGTAGAAATGGTTGAGCTGGAATTTAAACCAAGTCTGTCTGATTCTCTTAATTACCACTCTTTATTAGAGTGAGGGTGAGAACTTCCAAATGGAGGAAGGAAGCAGGCTGGGTGGAGAGCAAGAAGGGGTGGTGAAGATGACTTTTATTTATTTTTTAGAATAGCTGCCCAGGTGACGGTGATGCTACTGGCTAGAATTAAAGAAATGGAGGAAGAAGAGTAAATTATAGAGGTTGGGAAGATAGGTTCATATAGGAAAAGATGATCCAGAAGTATATCTCAGAGATGTTCAATAGGCAGCTGGGGGCTTCCCTGGTGGCACAGCAGTTGAGAGTCCACCTGCCGATGCAGGGGACACGGGTTCGTGCCCCGGTCCGGGAGGATCCCACATGCCGCGGAGCGGCTGGGCCCGTGAGCCATGGCCGCTGAGCCTGCGCGTCCGGAGCCTGTGCTCCGCAACGGGAGAGGCCACAACAGTGAGAGGCCCGCGTACCGCAAAAAAAAAAAAAAAAAAAAAAAAAGGCAGTTGGTAATGCAGGTCAAGGACTAAAAATAAATTAGTTGATAAGTAAATATAGTTGTCCTCAGAATCTGTGGAAGATTGGTTCCAGGACTGCCCCTCCCAATACCAAAACCCACGATGTTCAAGTTCGTTACAGAAAATGGCACAGTATTCGTACATAACGTATGTACATCCTCCCATATTCTTGCAATCCTATCTAGAGTCACCTATAATAACTAATACAATGCAAATGCTATGTAAACAGTTGCCAGCACGTGGCAAGTTCAAGCTTTGCTTTTTGAAACTTTCTGGAATTCTTTTTCTTTTCAAATATTTTCAGTCTGCGGTTGGTTGAATCTGTGGATGTTGAATCTGATGCAGCATAAGGAAGGCCAACTGTAATCCCTGAGTTTCTCTTCTGACAGGTCTCTTTCAGTAGCCCTTCCCTTTGAGACTTGTACCATTCATGCTGGCCCACTCTGTAGGAAGCCGGCAACTGGCTCTGTGCTGTATTTTTCAGAAAACCCATCTTCTCTAGGTCACTCCCCTTGTTTATCTAGGACCAAAGGCTTAGCTGCTCTCCCCCTACCTGCTGTTGCCTGCCATTGTCCCAAGCAGCCTCATCCTGGCCTCACCATCCATCGTGTTTCTCAGCATCGTGGCCTTTATCTTAAAGTCCTCAGACATAGCGTGGCCCTTACTTTGACCCATACGTAGGCCAACACTGAAAACTAGAACTTGACAATCTCTCTCTTTGACAACACTCGCTGGTCTTTCCCATTCACTGAACAAGCCATGGACTCTTAGCCAAGTCTCCACTCCTTTGATGCCCTTCATGTCCTCCTGGCCCTTCCCTATCCTGCCTGAAGGCCCTAATGCATCCTTTCCTCAGCATTGTCCTTTCTATAGTGACCTCCTAGTTCATCTGCCTGCCCAGCCCCCAAGCCTAAGCCACAGTTTCTCATCCCCTGCTCCTAGGAAGCCCCTTCTGGAGAGAATCACATTTACCAGTTGCCATTGCAAATCATGGGTGTCAAGCCTCAGTCAACCCCTCCAACACTGCGTGGCCTATCTCTTCCCAGGCAACTTCCAGAAGCCCATCACCATCCATGAGCCCCTCTTTCTTTCCTACTTGTCTTCTCCCTCATGGAGGAAAAGAGCTAACCCCTGGGAACACCTTCCTTCTCTTCAGATTGGTTCTCATTTTCTTCCTTTCTTCACGACCTCATCCCAGAGGAAAAGATGTCCCTTTTCCTCTCCACGTTCTGGGTCAATTCCTTCTCTCTTGGATATACTTTAATTTCTTTTCTTCCCTTCAACAGAGGTGCTCGTGTGTCCTCTACGTTAAAACAGCCCTCATTTCCTGGTCCCGCTTTCACCTCAAGTCTCCTGTCTGTTCTGGAAACTGCAAACTTCCCTGAATGAGTAGGTTATGTTCAAGTCTTTCTTCCCCACCTCTCATTCTCATGCCACTCGATTTGGGTTCTATCCTCACCAGTCTAGTGAAGCTTGTTTAGCCATTAGGGACCTCCTAGTTGACAGATACAATGGCATCTCTTCAATTCCTATCCTGCTAGGTGTGGCAGCTGCCAGTTTGATATTTGTGAACACTTAACCTCCCTCAGCTTCTGTAAAACCCATATCTCTCAGCTTATCTCTCCTCTCCCTCTTCCTCTCCTACCACTTTAGCTGTCTCATTCCCTGTGTATTTTTCCTCTTATCCCTTTCTAATCTCCTAAGGCTATCTTTTGTTTCCAAAACATGAGCTTCATCGTACCCAAATTTCCTGTAATTACTGGATACTTGTTGGCTTATTTTATATAACTAGGCAATCCTGCCCTAGGGCCCAAGAGTCTAATTTAGAAATAGTCTAATTCTGATATAAAAACACCAGCTGAGCCTTATTTAAGTCTCAAGGGCAGTTCTTTGGTTTCTTCCCATGACTTGTCCCTTGTGGCTCTCTGCCTGCTCTTTTTAATGAGCAGTGGTCCCCTAGACTTAGCATATGTGTCCAATGATGAGGCTCACGGGGGCTTTCAGAAAAGTTCTAACAATGAAAAAGGTGAATGACAGGTTAAAGGGAGACTTAAAAGAGATAGTAAGCTTGAAGACACAGAGTAGACTGTTTCAGGTACTAGGTCTGTGCATTGAAGACCTAGTACCTGAAGCAAACCATAAAATGTATTTCTAAGTGTGTGTATATGTGTGTGTGTACGTATATCTATGCACTTGTATATACGATTACTCGGTTAGGTTTGGAGACAGAGAAGTAGCTCAGACCTTGCTCTTAAGGGTATAAAACATACCTAAAGAGGCAGGAGATAAAAACAAAAAATAATAAAAGTGCAAGGGAGACAACTATAAGTAGTAAACAAGCACCAAGTGTGATAAGGGTTCAGAGGATAGAGTAGTTTTGTGGGCTGCTATAGTTGAAACGATTCTCAGGAATCGTGGGCGTACTGTTTAGCTTTGTGGATAATGTAGAACGTGCATCCTCCCAGATATCTCTAAAGGGATGGTCTTCTTAAGAGACACTGCACAGAGGGAAGGAATGAGGGGAATTCATGACTGTGATTGGGAGAATAGAGGAGACCTCCTGGAAAAGAGGCCCCTGGAATTGAAGGAGAAAAGAGGATGAGTTCATCTCTCTCATGCAACAGTGAAAATCATAATGCTTTATTCTGAAAATATGGATGAAAGGCAACTCAGAATTTGAAATAACACAAATTGGGGGTGGGGGCAAGGGACTATAAAAATACTTGGGAGTGTTGCTATTAAGATGGTAGAAGTTGTGAAAATTGATGGGATAAACCATTTCCTAAAAAGGTTGAAGAGAGAAGGGCAGTACATCAACATCCATTCATGATAAAGACTCGACTCTTTCCAAAGTGGGTATAGAGGGAACGTATCTCAACGTAATAAAAGCTATTTATAACAAACCCACAGCCAACATAATACTCAATGGTGAAAAGTTAAAAACGTTCCCACTAAAATCTGGAACAAGATAAGGATGCCCACTCTCACCACCTCTATTCGACATAGTATTAAAAGTCCTAGCCACAGCAATCAGATGATAAAAAGAAATTAAGTGTACCTGAATTGGAAGAGAAGGAGTAAAATTGTCATATGCAGAATACATGACACTATACATAGAAAACCCTGAAGACTCCACACAAAAACTACTAGAAGTAATAAATGAATTCAGCAAGGTAGCAGGATACAAGATAAACATACAGAAATTGGTTGCATTTCTTTACACTAACAATGAAATATCAGAAAGGGAAAGTAAAAAAAAAAAAAATCTCTTTTAGAATTGCATCAAAAAAATAAAATACTCAGGAATAAACCTGACCAAGGAGGTGAAAGACATATATGCTGAGAACTAGAAAACATTGATAAAGGAAATTGAAGATGATTTAAAGAAATGGAAGGAGAGCGCATGCTCTTGGATTGGAAGAATTAATATTGTTAAAATGGCCTTACTACCCAAAGCAATCTACAGATTTAATGTGATCCCAATCAAATTACCCATGACATTTCTCACAGAGCTAGAACAAATAATCCTAAAATTTATATGGAATCACAAAAGACCCAGCCAAATTGCCAAAGCAGTCCTGAGGAAAAAGTACAAAGCTGGAGGCATTACACTCTGAGACATCAGACAATAATACCACAAAGCTACAGTAATCAAAACAGCATGGTATTGGCACAAAAACAGACATATGGATCAATGGACCAGAATAGAGAGCCCAGAAATAAACCCCCACACCTAAGGTCAATTAATCTTCGACAAAGGAAGCAAGAATATACAATGGAGAAAAGACAGTCTCTTCAGCAACTGGTACTGGGAAAACTGGAGAGCTACATGTAAATCAATGAAGTTAAAACACTCCCTCACACCATGCACAAAAATAAACTCAAAATGGCTTAAAGACTTAAATATAAGACAAGGACACTATAAAACTTCTAGAAGAGAACATAGGCAAAAGATTCTCTGACATAAGTTGTAGCAATGTTTTCTTAGGTCAGTTTCCTAAGACAGCACTAGAAATAAAAGCAAAAATAAACAAATGGGACCTAATCAAACTTAAAAGCTTTTACACAGCAAAGGAAACCATAAAGTGAAGAGACAACCTATGGACTGGGAGAAAGTCTTTGCAAATGATACGACCAGCAGGGGCTTAGTTTCCAAAATATACAAATAGTTCATATAACTCAATAACAAAAACCCAAACAGCCCAATCAAAATATGGGCAGAAGATCTAAATAGACATTTCTTGAAAGAGGGCACACAGATGGCCGATAGACACATGAAAAGATGCTCCACATCGCTAATTATTAGAGAAATGCAAATCAAAAACATAATGAGGTATCACCTCACACTGGTCAGAATGGCTGTCATTAAAAAAGTCCACAAATGATAAAAATGCTGGAGAGGGTGTAGAGAAAAAGGAACCCTCCTACACTGTTGGTGGGAATGTAAATTGGTGCAGCCGCGATGGAGAACAGTATGGAGCTTCCTTAAAAAACTAAAAATGGAGTTACCATATGATCCAGCAATCCGACTCCTGGGCATATATCCAGACAAAACTAAAATTCAAAAAGATACATGCACCCCAATGTTCATAGCAGCACTATTTACAATAGACAAGACGTGGAAGCAACCTAAATGTCCATCAACAGGTGAATGGATAAGGAAGATGTGGCACATATATACTGAGTAATGGAATATTACTCAGCCATGAAAAAGAATGAAATAATGCCATTTGCAGCAACATGGATGGACCTAGGGACTATCATACTCAATGAAGTAAGTCAGACAGAGAAAGACAAATATCATATATCACTTATATGTGGAATCTAAAATATGATGCAAATGGACTTATTTACAAAACGGAAACACAGACATAGAAACAAACTTCCCTAAGGGGAAAGGGGGGGAGGGGTAAGTTAGGAGATTGGATTAACATATACACACTACTGTGTATAAAATAAGAAGGTCCTACTGCAAAGCACGGGAAAATATTCAATATCTTGAAATAACATAATTAAAAAGAATATGAAAAAGAATACATATATATGTATAACTGAATCACTTTGCTGTACACCAGAATCTAGCACAACATTGTAAATCAACTATAGCTCAATAAAAAATGTTTTTTTAACCAAGAAGGGAGGTGCACAATATTGCTGAAAGCACAACTAAGGAGTAAGTAGTTGCCAAGTGACTGATAGCTGAAGGAGAGAAAAAAACAAATCCATTATTAGGCAGTAAAGAAACGCAAATTATAATTGGGGAATGAATGGTACCAAGAGACCTGGAATGGGATTTGAAACAATGGCCAATAATAGGAAAGGCTTCCCTCTAACTGAGCGACATTGGGGACTGTTGTATCCTTGCCAAGCGCTGCAGTCCCAATCCACGTATCACCTCAGCACACACACCTTAGAGCCCTGGGGGATTCTTCAGATACTGACTGCATTCCAAATACAGCTTAAATTCCTCTTCCTTTCCTTAAACACACTCTAGAATGTTTGTTATCGCTTGCATCTCATTTACTACTTTCACGTAGCAAGCGCTTTTTAAAGCTTACTGAGAAGGAGAAACACCCCATGGGGAGGCTGCAGGGGTGCACTGCTGAGATCTCCCCCCAAGAGAACCTGCGGCGAGGAGAGTACTTGGTGGATAGCCTCCAGCTGCGGCGACTTCAGATCTGTGGTGGGGTTTGCAGTCAAGGCCATGCTCTACCCTGGGACATCCCCTCCAAAGTAAAAGGCAAATCGCTGCATCTCGTGGCCTCTGATATACAACAACAACGAAAAGCAGAGGACCCGGTAGGCCTCCTGGATTCTGGAAGCAACACCACACTTAGAAACTGCTCCAGCCTATATGCTGAGCGACATGGATGGAAGGCTGGCAGCTTTGAGAGGGCTCAGAGCCGGAAAGAGTTTTGCAGGAGGCCCAGGCAAGCAGCCCTGCCTCTTGGGCCATACGATCAGGCAGATCCTTTGATGCTGGCATTTGGTGTCAGTAGTGAGAAAAGATATGATAGGAAGATTGTGGCAGGCCCCAGGGGAAGAATCACAGTGCAGGTCTGTGGAGATCTGAAGCAAGGCCATAGCGTCTGCAGAAGAGAATACAGAGCTTCTGAGAATCAGTTCCTTGACTTCGGCAAAAAAAAAAAAAACACGACTGCTTGACCATGGGACCCCAAATGACTGTTACTTTAGAATTTCCTATGATGAGCTGGGTCCTGTAGAACCTGCCAAAACAAAGTTGTACAGACCCAGAAGCAGTCTATTGTAAGATGAACATGGTATATCCAGGGTCAAGCCGAGCAGAACCAGAGGACACAAGTAAGCTGCAAGAACAGGTGGCCCAGAGCCCCATGTTCCCTAGAGTTGCACTAGCACCCCTTCCCCAGCTCTTACCTATGGGAAGATTACCAGCTAAAGAGGAAGAAAAGCCTGCACTTGGTTTATCGATGGACAGGCTATTATGTGGATGAAGCTGAAAATGAGTGGAGGCTGCATTACAGCCCCACTCAGGAGTGGTCTTGAAAGTATGCAGAGAGGGAAAATCTTTCCAAGGGGCAGAGCTGTGAGTGGTGAACCTGGTCATCTATTTTATGTGAAAGGTGGGAAAACATATGTAGATTTCTGGGCAATTGCCAACAGCCTGGCCATCTGGTCAGAGGCCTGGAAGGGAAAGGACTGGAAGATGGGAGACATGGAGGTTCAGAGTAGACGCATGTGGATGAACCTATGGGAATGTGTAAAGAGTTTTGTGCTACATGTCAATGACCTCCATGGAAGGGGCACCGAAAACCCAGGACTCTACCTAGACTGTCTCCAGCCAATAGCTGAGCACAGTGGGATTGCTAGAGCTGATCCATACCTTCTCAACACAGGCCTCCTCTGACAGGCTCATGTTTTCTGTGCTCCCCATTGACCTGGCTGGAACTTTCTTAGAGCTATTCTGCAGTCTGTATTTCCTCTACCCAACCCTCCTTCCTTCCCTCCTTCCTTTCACAGGTTTCAGACCTGCATTGTGACCCAAAGGCCACCGCGATGAAAAGCCCGCGCACGGCAACGAGGAGTGGCCCTCGCTCGCTGCAACTAGAGAAAGCCCACACACAGCAGTGAAGACCCAGTGCAGCCGAAAAAGAAAAAAAAAAAAGAAAGAAATACATTAGGATCTCTGGGGAACGTATGTGATGGGGCCTCTCTCAGAGATTTTGCCAGGGGAGGGTTAAACCTGGACAAGCATCTTTTGAAAATGCTCGACAAGGGATTCTTACCTGCACTCTGATGAAGTATTTGTACTAAAGGAATATTTAGGTTACTCCCATGGTGAATTCTGATTCAGTGGGTTTGAGTTGGGGCTCAGGAATCTGTGATTTTAATAAATACTCTGAGTCTTCAGGGAAACATTACTGTAGGGTTGTGTAGCCTCATGTAGGCTAACTTAGATTCCATAAACTGATAAAATAATTTCAAAGTTGCCTGATACCAGTGATCCTAATATTTCTTTCTCACATGAATTCTCTCTCAAAGTGCTTTAATAATTATAAACTGTATCCTTCTCATCATTTAAAAGTCAAAATTCAGGGCTTCCCTGGTGGCACAGTGGTTGAGAGTCTGCCTGCCGATTCAGGGGACACGGGTTCGTGCCCCGGTCTGGGAGGATCCCACATGCCTGGAGCGGCTGGGCCCATGAGCCATGGCTGCTGAGCCTGTGCGTCCGGAGCCTGTGCTCCACAACGGGAGAGGCCACGACAGTGAGAGGCCCGCGCACCGCAGAAAAAAAAAAGTCAAAATTCAAATGTGCTATGTAAGAGCATGCTTGCTAAGGATAAGTGTACAATAGATAGTGAATACTTATGCAATAAAAGAAGCTGTTAATGAGGTGACCTTGAAATCCAGAACTTAATAGAAATCTGATAACTCTAGACCAGATCAGTTGGTGGACTTGTTAAGTCTCCATTCCTTCCTCAGTGTCTCTGGAGTGTGAACTCAGGGAGTTGTGCTGTCTTTAGAGATCACTGGCCTTGAGAGGTCTATCTCTTTCACCCATCTTGGATAAGTGACAGGGCATAGGGCCTGAGTCTAGGGTTACCACACAGCAAAGTACCACTAGCCCCAGCTCCTGAGGTTTTCAGTAGTTTAGAATTGTAGCCTTGATCCTGCTGGCAAATTTTACATGGCCCTGGACTAGCTGGGCACTATGGCAGCCAGGCACACTGGCCTGCCCCCTGCTCCTGATTAGGGGCACCTGGATTAGCTGCTGTTCTTGTCCATCACTCCTGGGGGTAAAGCAGTATTGAGATAGGAGGGGCTTAGAGTTGAATACACAGCAGGAGAATGTATCCATGATCCTGGGACGACTACTTCCAGATTTTGAAAAATAATGTCAGATAAATGACATTAACGCTCTACTATTCTGAGTAAATGCTTGTTGACTGCTGAATTATATACATCTTAAGAGCTATTCCGTCCAAGAAGTAACTCAAATAATCTGTAGCCTTTAGAGTCACTTTCATACTGATAATGGCATATGTCCTGTCTTTGATTGGTGTCTGAGGAAACTATATGCAAGTGCTTTTTCAGTCTGTGATTCTCTTTCATCTCAAAGGCCACGTTATTTTTCCTAAAATTTATCATCTCTTTGGAACCACCAGGTGAATGTAGTCCAATAATTAAAAGACTTTAAAATGTTAGGAAAGGTCTTTTCTCCCTCTTTGTAGCTATTTTAGTGATAAGAATGTGGTCTTCAGGATTTCCTTTTGTCCATTGACTCAACATATATATAGCGAGTGTCTTCTGAATGGAATGCCCTGTAATGAGTATGAAGTCATTAATGACCTGCCCTCATGGAATTTACAGATTACTGCAGGGCATAGATAATAAATCAATATATCATTGCAAATTGCTGTGCTACAGAAGAAAAATTAGTGCTATAAAAAAGGATGCCAAGGGACACTTTTGTTTAGATTGCAAGGTCAGGAAAGGCCTCCCCATCCAGCCAGCCAGCCAGCCAACTACCCATGCATCCATCCATTTATCCATCCATCCATCCATCATTCTAAGAGTTATGTCTTTCTCTGTCTGACTTATTTCACTAAGAATAATACGCTCTAGGTCCATCCATGTTGTTGCAAATGGCAGAATTTCATTCTTTAGATTTGCATTTCCTTGATGATTAGCGATGTTGAGCACCTTTTCGTGTGCCTGTTAACCGTCTGCATTTCCTCTTTGGAAAAATGTCTATTCAGTTCTTCTCCCCATGTTTTAGTTGGGTTGTTTGGTTTTTTGATGTTGAGTTGTATGAGCTGTTTATATATATTTGATAGTAATCCCTTATTGGTCATATTATTTGCAAACATTTTCTCCTATTCAGTAAATTGTCTTTTTGTTTTGTCAATGATTTTCTTTGCTGTGCAAAAGCTTTTAAGCAAATTAGGTCCCATTTGTTTATTTTTGCTTTTATTTCCTTTACAAGTAGACAGATCCCTCCAAAATATTGCTGTGATTTACATCAAAGAGTGTTCTGCCTATGTTTTCCTCAGGGAGTTTTATAGTGTTTGGTCTTATATTCAGGTCTTTAATCCATTTTGGGTTTATTTTTGTATATAGTGTCAGAGAATGTTCTAATTGCATTCTTTTACATGTAGCTGTCCAGTTTTCTCCACACCACTTATTTAAGAGAGTGTCTTTTCTACATTGTATACTCTTGCCTCCTTTGTCATAGAATAATTGACCATAGGTGTGTGGGTTTATTTCTGGGCTCTCTATTCTGTTGCATTGACCTATGTGTCTGTTTTTGTGCCAGTACCATGCTGTTTTGATTATTGTAGCTTTGTAGTATAGTCTGAAGTCAGGGAGTGTGATACCTCAAGCTCTGTTCTTTTTTCTGAAGATTGCTTTGGCAATTTGGGGTCTTTTGTGGTTCCATATGAACTTTAGGATTATTTACAATAAAGTGACAGGTAAGCTAAGCTCTGAAGGTTGAGTAGGAGATGGCCTGGAAAGTAAGGAGGAGATCAGCTGGAGAAGAGGAAACAACTCTGAGGTAGAAACAGCTTGGCACATAGAAGTAACTGAAAACAGGACAGTATGTTTGGATTTATTGAGCAAGGGAGAGGATCTTGGTAAGAGGTGATGGTGGGGAGGGAGGCAGGCACCAGGATGTGGTTGTGATCTTATTCAAAGAGCTCATAGGAAATGATGACTGTCTAGGTACTTCCCCCATAGCTGGGGGTAGGGCAGAGAAATGAAATGAGGAAGAAGTGTAGTATTGGACAGAAAATATAAAAAGGGTGTTAAACACCAGCCCCTCCTTATTGATTCTGATACACACCCTGAAGCAAGATATGACCCCCTCTGCTACAGAATAGTGTTTTTCAAATGCACAGATAGCTTTTGAAGAAAAACAAAAATTTATCCAGACTTCTTGCCCATGGTGGGTTCAATCATTTTATAAATATTTAAATATACATTCTTTGTATATATGTACTTAAATATATAAGCCATCAGATAAGGTATACCTCTGTATGCTTATAATTTATTTACAACATAAAACCAACATAAATTGAAAGCCAGTAATTTTGAAATTAACAACCTGAATTTAATGTGACATGATGTTTTGATGAAATAAAATTGCTGCTTGCATTTAAAAAAGTTATGGCACTGCCCACGGAGGCACAGCTTCTCCTGATTCAGCAAATGCATCCTGCTGGATGCCACTGAGGACTCCTCTATAGGATTTCTTAGGAAGTCTTTCTTTGTACAGAGTGCTGGTATAACATTTGGCTATTGCTTGGTGGATGTACATCATTTACATATTAGATCTGCCTCTCTTCTCATTAGTCAGAAACAATTAAAGTAGAAAGACTCAATGGCAAAGTCTGCTTGAACATAAACACAAGATTAGCCACCAAAATCAAGTGACACTCCACAGAGATGAAAAATCTAGAGAAAATTACCAGACTCCTTAGAATACATAGGTGAACTCCCATAAGTGTGTGGACTTTTGTTTGGAAAATAGTTCTAAATATGAGAGCAGATTATTCCCAGAGACTTCCTAGAGGAGAAAAAAGGGCACTATTCCTTCTCCCATAGAGCCATGGAGACAGGATAAATTGTTCCTTCTAACATTCTAAAAAGGGATCACTGGAATCTAAGGTTTGGTAGGGTCAAGAGGGATCATTAAGATTTGAGTGAAAGGAGAGACCAGCTTGGGTGTGGTCACAAGTCCCTGTGGTTCCTGCTATGGTACTCAGGACAGACAAGATTAGAAAGACATGACTGAGATGCCTCTGCCTCCCAGATGTTTCTGGTCAATTGGCTGAAAAAGGCTTATAGCACTAGCCTCCCAAGTCAGGTGCACAAACCTATGGGGTGTGGGAAGAAAATATTAAGAGCCCTGGGAGACCTGAGCCCTGATCTCAGGCATATAAAGAGCAGCTCTCAAAGAAGTGTGAGTGGGGGCTCTGTAAAACTGAGGGCTCTCAACAGTTTGTATAATTCACCAAACACGAAGAGCAGCCAGGAAAAGAAGTGTGCATTTTCTGATAAGGTAGAATATCATGTCGTCTATCATTGTAAGTTGATCAGGTTAACATATATGAAATGTCAACTAAGGTTAAGTTTTACTGTTCCAAGGTGTCACTAGTCTTCCATTCATCAATAATATCCATTACTTCAGGGAGAGGGGTGGGCAAGGTACAAAGGACTAAACTGGAAACTTCCAGCTTGAAAACAAATTTTACGTAAGAAAAGGTATACAAGATGCCAAGCCAAATATTTGTAAGATTCAGGCTTTGCTAAGAAAAAGAAATGGTTTGTAGGGCTCCCCAAAGCCATCAGTTGGAGACTTAACACAGGGTTTTTACGGTGGAACATGGATTAGAGAGGATGTAGGCTATGACATCAGAGCAGTTTAGAGGGGTCTGGGAGAGGATGAGTGGGAAAAAAATTCCCAGACATATTCCCAGATACACAGAGAATCTGAGGGCAGAAGGATTGCGTATTCTACTTCCCTCTTGGACATCTGGGGAGAAGGGTGGCAACACCTCATCAAACGGTTGGAAGCAACACAGGACAGCCATGTTAGGATAGAGGGGATGGAGTGGATATTTGGGCAGGCGGCCTGAGATGGCCGTGCAGTGGACATTGATGTGCTGCCCAGATACCCCTCCTGGGTCAGGTACTCGTTCCCCGGCTGCTGTGAGTCCTGGCAGCCGACGCCTTGCAGCTGAGTCCATCTCCAAGCCTCGCCCTTCGCCAAAGAAGCCCTCCTAGCCCAAGGTCAAAAGAACTCCCTAAGGCAGCATATATCCAATGACTGGTCCATTGTTGGGGATAGAAAGGTCTAGACCCCTTGCCTCTGTTGGAACAACTCTGAAATGCCCTCCCACTTCCAGAGCTCCCAGTACTATCAGCTTCTTTGCAAATGCCTGGCAGTAGTAACTTCTCTCTCTGCTCACCCAGCTTCCCTCGTTCCCTTACAAGTGTTGTTCTGGAGAACATTTGCCAATAAACCTTTTATAGGTGCATCTCAAAGGCGGTTTCCTGGGGAACATTAGCTACAACAGGCCTCCTAGGTCTCACTAGCTCTGGGGCTTGGGGGTTGAAATACGGAGGAAGCCAGAGATGAGTTCTCCTGACTTGATATTGTTGAGGATTTTGAGCAGGTGGACTGCTCGTGGGTTTCCTTGGTGTGGTGAGAGGTAAGGCTTTGGATGGGTGTTACAAAGGCAGGGACTGGTTGGGAAGGTGTGGTTGAATTTCAGAGGATCAGTCAGAGCGAAGACAGAGTCAGCATAGCGGGGGAGGGTTGGATGGCTACATGCTGCCCATGCCTGATGCTGGAAGGACTGGCCAGCTCTGAAACCTTCAGCACATGCAGAAAGGCCAGGGCTCAAGTTTCGAAGATCCAGCTGGACAAGACATCTCAGGGGAGACTATTGAGAATCAGGGGATTGTTTTCAAACCCCCTCTCTTGAGGTCAGGTGAATTGTAAACCACCAGAAAATTAGATCCATTCCCCACCTTCCCTACCACCACCAGAGGGAAAGAGAAGAGTGACTGAATATTTCCCCCAAAGAGATCTGTATTATATTAGAGTGGCTAAGTTACCCTGAAAGGGACGAAATTAAGAGTTTTTCCACTATCAGTGGAAATGAGTCCCTACAGCTGTTAATTTTGGTCCTAGAGAAATAAAACAGTTCCATTTTTACACATCTGAGGTGTGATGGTACAGAAATATGCAACCGAAAGGAGGGAAGAAAGACCAAAACCATACCAGGGCAAAAAAGCCATCGTTGTGATATGTACTTATATATATATCACTTTAACAGGAAGAACTAGGCCTTGTCGTAAGGCCCTTTACTGAAATACTTCTATAGTTTACAAGAGTGCACTTTAAATATCCCCCTGGATACTGGAAAGGTATTTCCCAGGCAGACAGCCAGAAACCTCTGAGTCTGCAGCACAATTGCCTGTAGTGATTTTGAGAGGGAACGGTTTGAAGACCAACTACAGTTGAGGCAAAAGAAGCATGCTGGAGGGAGGTTAAACGTCCCTGCTTGAGGATGACAGCAAGCCTCCTGTTCTCAGCCTTTTCGTTTTTCTGACTGTGTTTGCATATATTTTTTTCCCAGTTAATTCTCACCTGGGAGGAGGTTCCTCTCATCGTCCTAATTTTGCAGACGAAAGGAGGCTTATAGAGGTTCCACAGCTGGCTAGCCGGGACAAACCCCGGCAGTGGGCTCCAGAGCCCATGCGCCCACATCTGCAACCCACTGCCTCCTCTAGAATGTTCTGCAGCCTTGTATGTTACAGGGTGGAATTGCAGCAGGGCTCATGGAATCTGAAGTCACTTTTGCAAAGCTAGAGACCTAACTGCTGCCAAGCGCAGACGATCCGCCAGGTGAGCGCGAACGCGGAGTGATTACAAGCTACGGCGAAGATCTGACCACTCGGTAACGGACAGGGGTCCGTGGTAGAGTCAGAATCCCTCTCATGTGGTGCACCATGTAACGCATGTGGTAACTAGTTATTTATGTATCTAAGTTCTTCATTTAGAAAGTCTGTATACAGTTACTTTCTAGGAGCCGTGTCACCTGTGCCCTGCACCATTGTATCCTTAATAAGAGTTTCTGAGGCTTGTCATTTAGTCCCTTTCGCGTCACAAAAGAGGAGTGTCTTAGTAAGGAGGAGTATGAAGCAGGCGAAAAGCTTCAAGTGTTCTGGTAACATTTGGATGCTCCCAACACTCAACAGTGGAAAACTCAACATTTGCCAAATTTCCAAGCCGTGTTTATCAGCCAGATTGTCACTGCCGCCCTGCCCTCCGCCCGTCCATGTTTTCTTTCCTTAGCAAAGATACCACCAGTAGCAGTTCATGATAGTAGTGGGGTGCTAACAGTACACATTTAAACTACAGGACCACAGAACGTGTAGCTTTTCAAGCCATAAGCGAATAGATTTGGGAATACTGCAGAACTTCTCGTTTTAACTTTCCTCCTGATAGAATCTATTTGTATCACTGGTTTTAGCCTTGCAGACTTGGAGGGCGTGGTGAAAGATGAACGGGCAGTGCTCAGCCACAAGGGGAGAAAAACGTCACCCAGCCCCCAGAATAGCAACAGCAATAAATATGGTCATGTCGCTCTTCTGCTGAGGACGAAACGACAGACAGGATCACATTTGCGGCACCCAACGCCTGCTGGCTAGGGGAGGCTGGCTCAGGGGTTTGGAGGAAACCTGCATGCACAAAAGTTGATGCTGACAGAGCGGCTTCATTTTGGAGCTGTGACTTAGCACGCAAAGAAGAGGGGCACAAACCCCACCGCAGAGCGAAGGCACCCTTCTGGCCACATGGGGGTCCATTCTAAATCGGCTCTCCTGACAGCTGGCTCAGGGCTCTGCAGAGCTGAGCCCAAAACTTCCCTGCATGTCTGCCTGAGAACTTGCTGTTATCTGCAGCTGCCACAGCCATCAAGGCACATGCGTAAGGAGGAAGGTGAAAAAGAGGGCTCTCGTTGGTCATCAGTTTAAAGTGGGGCCCATAGGATTTCAGCCCCTTCGTTGTACAGAATCAGCACCTGTGCTCCAGGAGGTCTTGGAGGAAGTGGCATCTCCCTCCCTTCAAACCTCCTCAAGTCTCCCTTTGCAGATGAGCCCCCCTGGGCTCTCACCATTTCTGTGATTCCGAGTGCTTCATCTTCCTGTGTCCCTTTTCAGACACGTTTCAATTTCATATAATTTATGGCCATGTCTCTGGGTGGTTGTGGATTTACCATCTTTACATTCTTTTGCCACGTGGAATTGGCCAGATTGGGCTTTTACATTTTCATAACTTGCATACAGCAGTAGTCTTTTAGGCTGAAATCAGTTTAAGCTAATATATGTGTACCTGATTTTTTTTCCATGTTTTGAAAACCAAAGCATCACCTGAATTTGACCAGTTTTCCTTTTTCTGCTAAACTTCCCTGCTCTAAAAGGATATAATTTCTTATAAAGCCCAGCTCCTTCTCTCTAGATCTCTGTGGTTCACTTGGTCTCTCCAGCCAGTTCCCAATGTCACACAGGGGGTCACTGGAAACAGGTTCACTGTGGCCACGTGTCACCTGTCTTCCTCATGGAGCTTTAACAGGCACAGATTCGATTCCACGCTTTCAGTTACATGCTTAGGATTTAAATGAATCTTTTCTCCACGGATCACAGTATTGCCTTCATTCGGAAAATACAGCACATAAAAAATGAAAGGAAATGTTGCTTTGGACTTTCGTATCTGAATATAAACTTCAGCACTGTGTTTTATTGTCACTATTATGCTTCTTTAGGATCTTATTAAGACCAACAAGATAAATGAAGTAGTTTTTATAGCACTAGCTCTCATGTTTGTTCTCTCGACATCCCTGGTGGCGTTGGGTGGTTAAGAAGAAAAATCATGCCAGAGTGTTGAAGTTGGTGCCAAAGGAACAGAGATGACTGTTTGGTGCCTGGTATCTGCTGCTGCCCAGAACCTTATCTTGTCCTATTTATACATTCACAAAGCAAAATCTGACTTAGAACAATCCTTGAAACATTAGCATTTTCTTTCTTTAAAGCTTATGATTCTGAGTTTTAATGCCATTTTTCTCATGTGAACAGGGACAATGCAGGCATAAATTAACTTCTCTGCTTATTATTTAGTGACTAAAAGAACACAAAAGCAAGGACATTGGAAGAAGAAATTCCAATGCATTATTAAATATTCTAATTTGAATTACCAGGCTAAATGCCAAATGATCTTAAATCCCTGGAAAGATTCCTTTAAACATAAAACGAAAGTGATAAAAGAAGGTGTCCTGGAAAACTACTTGGATCATTTATTGGGAAACAGGAAGAAAAAGGTATCCTCCACCGAGAGAATGGCAATTCTGTGGTTATGATGAAAGGGTGATTGGTACATAAGCATACTGTAAATTAGCAGGAAAACATTAACTTTAGGAGACATAACTAATCAAAAGCTGCGGTTTCAGACATAAGCAATAAGTATTCTCTGTGGAATACACTTTTTTCACATCTAAATATCCTGGAGGCTTTCATCAAACATTTATGAATAGGTCTCTTTATTATTGTAACATGAATGAAAGAAATGTTAGGCTATTATTCATATACCAGTAGAGCATACTGAGAAGCGACTCCTTTTTTTCCTCCTTAATTTCTTTTGTCCCCATAAGCGATATTCACATAATATTAATGTAATCACCAAAGTATTCTTTTAGTGATGTACTCCAGTGAGCACAGCCTGAAGTCCAGAAATGAACATGTGGGGCTAAGCCCCCGTTTCGACACTTACTTATTAGTGTGAGTTTGGGAAATTTCCTGACCTCTCTGTGACTCAATATCCTCATCTATAAGACAGGGA
Organism: Phocoena phocoena; assembly: GCF_963924675.1. NCBI lineage: Eukaryota > Metazoa > Chordata > Mammalia > Artiodactyla > Phocoenidae > Phocoena > Phocoena phocoena. The sequence continues at coordinate 18,670,535 of NC_089235.1, forward strand.
TGATATATCTCCCTGCCTTAAGGGATTTTGCAAGTGTTACAACAGAATCCACATATCAAGTCTTCAAAATAGTTCCTGGTACACAGTAAACACTTCAAAAAATATCAGCAACCGTGTAGTGCAAATGAGTCTTTGTTTTAACTGTATACTGGTCCATATTCATGAATTTATTCTGAAATGTCCACCATTCATGTATTTATTCTGAAATGTCCACCAGCAGAGATGGGTAAGAGTGGGTGGACAGATATGTCAAATCCTTTCCACCAGAAATACGGCTAGGGTGAATTCTCTACTAAAAAATAAAGAGTTTAGTGCACCATCAACATTAGTAGTGATTCTTCGAGAAACTAGGAAATTAATAAAATTACTATAAGTTTACAGTAACCTCACAGTGAGAGCCTCCTGAATTAGTAAGTTGCACTTGGTATTAAATATGACTCTTTGCTCCGGGATGCATTTTGGAGTTTCAAAAGCAAGTCTGGGCCATTCTAAGGTTATTGAGGCTTTTGCCTAGAAGCCTGCAGAGAGTAATCTACATTTTCTGAGGGGAAAGCAGAGGAGTCTTGGCATCTTGCGCCTGTAAACTCTAACTGGTGGCTTGGCACCATGGGGTTTTACCCGGCTATTTTGTGGAAGTGGTTCCAAATTATGTAACCTTTTCTTCCAGATACCATAAGTCAGCCTTTGGCTTTCATGCACTATTTCTGCTCTACCAGTTTTACAGATGTGGCAAACTAGGGACTGAGAGTTGAGATGGTTCGTCAGTTACACACTAAATTGATAGCTCTCAGACTTAACGTGCATCAGAAAGACCTGGAGGGCTTTTAAAAACACCACAGCTGGGCTCCACCTTCAGAGTAGAATGTGCGTTTCTAACAAGTTCCCAGGTGATATTGATCTGCTTGTCAGGGGACCACACTTTGAGAAGCACAGTGATAAGTACAGAAGGCAAGTTGATTAGAGCCCTGGTAAACTAGTTGAAACCATCGCAATTGTTTTAAACAAATCAGTGTATTGATATTTGAGGAGCTATCTTTTGTCTTATTCAATTGGATAATTCGTTTTGTAGTTGCTTGAGAATATCAGATAACAGGAATTGTTCACACTGGAGGTAAAAATTCTCAAAAGTAATTTCTAAATAAGGACCTCTCCCCTTTTTTCTTATGTATATACCAGTTACAAATCTTACGCAATTCACGTGGGTCAGTCAGGCGGAGCAGGTCAAATAGCTTTTGGGTGCTTAGTATTAATGTTGCTGTTATCAGGAGAAGTGGAGATATTCTGTGTCGTTTTGTTTTGTTTTACATATGTATAAGGTTTTTTTCCCCTAATTTTGGAAAATTTGGTTTTGAACTAGATAGCTTAATGAGTTAAATATATTCTCTGGAGAATATCACCATTTCTGTTTTCTAATTTGTCAAGGGGAAAAAAAAAAATGGCAGGGGATTGATTATTCTTAAAAAGATAGAGACCTCTTGTGGTCATTCATAAAAGTACTTAAAAAAACCCAGAAACCTAGAGTGTTTCAATTTGTCAAAAGGTTTCAAGATCTCTGGCTTAGCTGACATGCATTAAAAAAATACAAAAAAATATGAATTACCAAATACCTGTCAAAATAGATAATATAATAGGACTTTACATAATGATAACTCATAAACATATACATCATTCAGCTATAACAGATCTATATGATAAATTAAAAGTTGACAGAAGCATAAGACATAAAGGAAAGTGCACAAATCATAATTGTTTAGCTGGGAGAATTTTCCCAAACTGGCTATATCTGTGTATCCAGCATATCTGGTAGATTTTAACCATAATTATAGGTAAGTTGACTCAGGCTCAGAGAGCGTATGTGATCTGTTATTTCACAATATCAATCAAACCCATTTTAACTTCATTCACTCAGAAACACTTAAATGAATAAAGAATTTCAATAAAAATGAACATAAAAAACAGTCAATTTAATGAGCCATGATCCACAGTCCAGGTTTGTAAGTATCACATTTTGTCAAATAAAATTACCTTTACACATAGAATTTCTAGAGCAGTGGGCTAAATAGGCTATAATTTATTATTACTATTGTTGTTGTCATTGTTTGCTGTTGCTCTCGTTTGGTGGTGTTTATCTACTCTTTTTCTCAATTAATAAGCAGTTTTGGAACATCTTTTATGTGCCAAGCACTATTTTTTTTTAACATCTTTATTGGAGTATAAGTGCTTTACAATGGTGTGTTAGTTTCTGCTTTATAACAAAGTGAATCAGTTATACATATACATATGTTCCCATATCTCTTCCCGCTTGCATCTCCCTCCCTCCCACCCTCCCTATCCCACCCCTCTAGGTGGTCACAAAGCACCGAGCTGATCTCCCTGTGCTATGCGGCTGCTTCCCACTAGCTATCTGTTTCATGTTTGGTAGTTTATATATGTCCATGCCTCTCTCTCACTTTGCCAAGCACTATTTTGGATTCTTGGGGATACTAAAATGAATAATATGGGGTCTTTGACCTCAAGAGGCTCAGAGTCTAATGCACAAGAAAGACATATAAGCAGTAGTTTGATATGGTAGTTTGTGTTCCAATATAAGTATCTATGTGGACTACTTTTTAAGAAAGGGGCTATATTTTCCCTAGGCTGTGTAAAGCTTGAAAGTCCACAACTTTGTCTCTTTGGTGTAAAGCTAGCAGTGTTGTAGAAAGTAATACTTGACTAGTAGTCAGAAAAGTCGCGTTTGGGGCTTCCCTGGTGGCGCAGTGGTTGAGAGTCCGCCTGCCGATGCAGGGGACACGGGTTCGTGCCCTCGTCGGGGAAGATGCCACGTGCCGCGGAGCGGCTGGGCCTGTGAGCCATGGCCGCTGAGCCTGCGCGTCTGGAGCCTGCGCGTCCGGAGCCTGTGCTCCGCAACCGGAGAGGCCACAACAGTGAGAGGCCCGCGTACCGCCATGTTTGAATGTAGCTCTTTCACTTACTAGCTCTAGGATTTTGGACCAGTCACTCAGTCATGATGGACGGTAGTTACCTCACAAGCTATCATGAGAATCAGATGAGACGGTAAGAAAGTGGTCAATGAGTTTTAGATGCGAAAATTCTACATTGTGCATTTTGCTTATACGGTATTATTGTTAAACACTAATGCAATAATCGAGTCGTTCAGTGTTTACTGGCTCATGGTTCTGCTGCTGGGAGGATGTGCTAGAGAAAATGCTCAGTGTTTAACAGTGGGCAGATAGATGTGTGCACATTTCTTCCTAAAAAGAGTGAAGGGACTGAAAAGGAAATAAGGATAGTGGGGTTTGAGAAATGGGGAAGGAAAGAGAACTGAAGCTGGTTGGGACAGGAAAAGGTACCAAAAGGAGATGAACATACAAACTTAAGCACGAATTTACCTCCAGTTCTCCTGATCATCGTCACCGTCAAGACAACTTTTTGAATACTAAATAACATACATACATTCAATGGTGTGCTGGTAAATATTTAACAACCAACTCTCCAGAAAAAACCCCAAACACACGGTAGATAGCCTTGGTCAATTTCCGTAGTGTAAACACTCCTGCCACAGCCAATTTTAAGCTACTAACATGATATCACTGAACAGGGAGATAGGGAGAGAGGCACCCACCCCTATATATGATTTCTATCATACAAATATAATAGACATAAATAAACTCAAGAGTATAGATAATGGTAAACATAGCAAAATAATTTGAAAGTGATGTTTTGAGTATTTGCTAGCTTTATTTTAAAAATAACTTCTTAAATGCAATTTAATTTTATTTAATTTTTAATAATGGCTGTGTTGAATATCCAGCTTGCAAAATTTCTGCAAATATAACCATCAGCACTCTCGAGGCAGTATGAGCCAGTGGCAGCAGTGGGTAGATTGGTAATTGCTCTAGTACGGTACCAGTCAGGGTTACGATCATCACCTCTTCTGGGAAGCCTATCTATGTTAGGTGCCTTTCTCTATAATCCCGTCATAATCTCTTACATATCAAAGCAATTACCACACTGTGTTGAAATCTCATTTTTCTACCTCCACACTTGAGTTCCCAGTGACTGTGACTTTTAACTCCCTATGTTCTGCATCTAGCACTGTTCCTGGGACAGGTAGAGCTCAACAAAAGCAAACTGAAGAAATAAATTGACCTGGCTCTGGCTCCTGTTGTCCCGGAGCCTGCAATCTAATGTGATTGATGTACAAAGACACATCACTACAGAATACACACAAAATTTAGTAGAAGCTCTGAATAAACATGTGAATGGATAATAAGGCTTTTATATCACATAAGAGTGGCTTTTATGAGGGTGGAAAATAACAGAGATTACGGATCAATCGAAGCAGATGTAGCAGTTCTATTTTTATCCCTACCGTGATTTCAAAACAAAACAAAACGCCAACGTGTTTCCTTATCTCATCTATTTAATAACATTCTTTTAATGTTCAAATATTTAAGAAGTAAAAGCGGCACATATTCATTATAGAAAAATTACAGAATATAGAAGCATAAAGAAATAAAGGCCACCTATATTTTACAAGGTTGATGTATTAGGGAGGATAGGTTAAGATAATAGCACCCGAAAAGCACCAAATAACAGTGGCTTGAACAAGATGCTTTATCTCTTTTTCAGGTAGAAATTTGCAGGTTTGCAGACTGAGGTTCATGTGGTGGTTCTGCTTCCCAATGTCCCAAGGACAGCTCAGGGCTCGCCATCCCTGGGGTGCGGCCCCATTCGTCATAATGCAAGTCAGCATCCAGCCTCCTGGTAGCAGGATGGAGGATGGCATGAAGAAGAGGCACAAGGCCAACTGCCTCCTCCTTCAGGAAGATTCCCAGAATTTTCCCTTTGGCATGTCCATTACATCCCATTTGTTAGAAAATAGTCACATGCCACATTTATCTACAACGGAGCCTGGGAAATGCAGTTTTTCTTCTCAGCAGCCATGTGCTTGGCTAGAATTTCTATAACCACTGAAGAAGGGGAACATAGATATTTAGGACCAGAATTCGCTGCAGTTATTTCCTTAGTTAAATTGCAAAGAGAGGAGTTAATAGAAGTTGTGCCCACTTTCAAGGTTATTGATGCATATTGATAATTTTCCTTTCAGAAGCTCTGTATGCATTTCTACTTCCAAGGACATATATGAATACTTAATGTTAAACACCAATACAGTAATCAGTCAATTCATTGATTCCTATATGGCTTGGCTGCTGGGAATATGTGGTGGAGAAAGTACTCAGTGTTTGATAGACCCGGGCTTTATTTTCAGGACTCTTTCAGCTGCAAGTGACAGAGGACCTAACAAGAATATTGGGTTTATTCAGATATTGAGGTGATCGAGCACATTAAGGAAGGGAATGGATAGTATACATTTGGAATCTGAAGTTAGGGAATTAAAAATGAAGTTCTTGTGAAAAGGAATGGGAGAGGAGGATTATACAGTAGTTGTAAACATTCTGAGGCCTAAAGAGAGAGCAGCAAGTGTGATATGATGCCCTGTTAAAATCACGGAGGGGCTTTTCCACATATACTTTCATCAACTGCTGTTTTTCAGGCAATGTGCTAAGTGCTTTATACACAGTCCCTCACCGAATGCCCATGTCAATCATATATTTTTATATGCCTATATGTTGCGCATGATGAAGTGAAGGCTCAGGAGAGGTCAGGTTAAGGGTGGAGCTAGAATTTAAACCCCACTCTGATTGATGTCACAATTTTGCTTTTTCCTCTTCTATTCAGAAGAGTGAACCGATAGAAAACAAATTTGGTAAGGATCACTTCTGCTGTAGCATTTGAATTAACTTAAGGGTATAAAGAGACACTATAAAAATCTTTAAAAATTATACAAGAATTAGAGAGAGCAACAAATAAAGTGTTGTAAAAGGCAGGAAGGACCTCATGAGAATTTTGTCTCTTCTAGGGGGCCTTTTTTGACCTGAGTTGGATGCCTACCTCTCTTTTCTCTTAGTACCTGTGTTTACTCTAAGACTGAGAGTTCTCATCTCCACCGTGGTTGTCTGTTTATTTTGTTGTCTCTGCCACCAGACATATCTTGGGTGCCAGGTATCAGGTCTTATACAACTTTGTATTACCAGGGCCCAGTACAATGCTTGGAACACAGTAGGTACTCAATAAACATTTGCTGGATGAATTATACAAGCATTCATTTCGTGGTCATATTAATACATATTTACTGAAAGAGAAATTTTGCTAATTTACTATTACGTTAAATTTTGAGAGGTGAAAAGTAACAACTAGATTAGCATAAAATTATGATTTTGGCCATGATTATAAAGAGAATGTTTATAAGGCAGCTGAACTTGTACATAATCTGGAGTGTCTACAACATGCTAGGCTGTTCTGAGTGCTTAACATTGTATTTAGTTATTTATTTCTCACAAAAACCTTATGGGGGGAAATAGAATTATCTCTACTTCAAAAATTGTGAAAATTGAAAAACTAGGAAATGAACCCAAGTCGTTCTGCTCTAAAAATTCTGTGTTTAATTAGAAGATGCAAACTATTATATATAGAATGGATAAACAGCAAGGTCCTACTGTATAGCACAGGGAACTATATTCAATATCCTGTAATAAACCATAATGGAAAATAATATGAAAAAGAATACATATATATATGTGTGTAACTGAATCACTTTGCTGTACACCTGAAACTAACACAACATTGTAAATCAACTATACTTGTTTTAATATTTATAATATAAATATTTTATTATATTGCAATAAAATAAGTTTAAAAAAATTTTTAAATGGGCAAAATATTTTCTGTGTTTAACTAGGCTATTTTAATTCGCCATTGTTTATGAGATTTACTATTGTTGTTGTTATTACATGACCGCATAATAGCATCTTCTAATGAAAACTCATAAATCTTTATCCTGTTGTTTTGTCTGTAAACCGGGAACTTCCTTTCCACCAAAGGCACAGACTCTCCAAGAGGACCCCTAAGTATCTTGGGAAATTGATGCTTTTATGCCTGAGCAACCTCTACTCCATCTACAAAACCGATGAATAATTTGCAATCAGTATTTCCATTACTCATCTTAAATAATCAGGGACTCATATTTGAGATCGTTTTCCCTAAAAAACGTCCAATTGCACCTCCCAGGTGACTTCTGTGCGCAGACTCCCCCCGCCCCCCGCCCCCGCAGCTTTCTCGCCCACGAAACTACACTTCCCAGCGGTCTGTTCGTTCATCTGCGCGAACTCTTCTTTCTCGGAGCATCGGGTGGCATCCTGGCAAAGCTAAGGGCGCTTTGCAGGGCGCTGTGGCTGGGAGAAGTAAAGGGCGGACAGGCGAGGCCCTCCCGCGCTCGCGCGTCCCCTAAATGGCCCGGAGGCAGGACGAGCAGAGAGGGGGAGCGCCATTGATGGCGGAAGGCAAGTCGGACGCGGAGGTTAAACTCATTTTGTACCACTGGACGCATTCTTTCAGCTCTCAAAAGGTAAAGGCCTCAGCCGGGCGGGCGGTGCGGATCGGGTTTCAGCACCGGGACAGCTCCCTCTGGGTGTTGCTCCGGTAAGCCGGCCCACTTAGAAATAGGCCTCCGACGCCCTAACCCCGGCGGGCGCTCCCTGAGGAGCGGGGGTGCGCCTTGTAGGTGAGCAGGGAGCATCAGTCTGAGGTGCAAAGGCACTACCAGTCGTGAAATGCAACAAAAAAGCATCGCTTTCGGTATTTGGGCGGGAGGCCTTGTCTCCGGGGCCGTGGAGAGCGAGGCAGAGGGAAGCGCCTTCCTGCAACCACGTTGTCTAGGGTTCCTTCTTTTACTCTTGGTCGCATTCACTCTCTTCAACAGGCCTAGCCTATCTGTTTCAGGTCCTTATTATGGGGAGGACACATCGTAAGGTTTAGGACACCGGGAAAGTAGTAGTGATTCTGAATATAGCCAGAATCCTTTTCATTACTTAATTATCTTTCCTCACTTATAAGAGGAAGACGCTAGAATGTATCTCACTTGTTAATTCCAGGAATAGGAAGAGTTGAAAAGAATGTTGAAAATATTAATAACTCAGGGAAGCACAAAAGAGCTGCTTGGTGGTATCCAGGGATGTCATTTAATTAAAAGCCTCCACGCGTTGTGGTAACCAGTGTGAACTCTTCCAGGTGCGCTTGGTAATTGCTGAAAAGGCATTGAAGTGCGAGGAACATGATGTAAGTCTGCCCCTGAGTGAGCACAATGAGCCCTGGTTTATGCGTTTGAACTCAACTGGAGAAGTGCCCGTCCTTATCCACGGGGAAAACATTATTTGTGAGGCCACTCAGATCATTGATTATCTTGAACAGACTTTCCTGGATGGTAATGTTAAGGCTATTTGTGATTTACTTTCAACACAAATATATGTCTTCCTTCCTTCCCTCCCTTCCTTTCCCCCTTCCTTCCTTCCCTCCTTCCTATTTCCTCCCTTCCTCCCCTCTTTTTGGTTTCATGATGGTGGTTTAGTGCCAACAACCTTTTCCATTTCCATAAGCACACAAATATAAAATGGGTCAATAGCATATATTTTGTAAAAGCCATTGTAACTCCATTGAAAAGGTTTCACGTAAACTACCAATTTTAATGTTGGAACTTTCCTTTTAAATACACTTGCAAAAAAACCCTGCAGGTGTATGGTTTGTGGTAGTGATTTATTAGCCTTGAAGTCAAATTCATAATATTGATTTTAAATGAACAGTATGAAAGGAAAATCAGTTTCATTTAGTCTACTAAATGGTTCTACCTTAAAAACAATAAGAGGGAAAAAGGAATAAATCTTAGGCGAGGGAGATTAGAATGTTGGTATACTTGGAGATCTTTGCTCTTGTTACGTCTGTATGGTTTGAATTTTTATATCTTTTGTGAGGAATTATAGGGCTCAAATTTGTACAGTGATTTTAAGTAATAATCATTTACTGATAGCCTGTTTTGTGTCAGACATTTTATAATTTCTGTTCTAGTCAGTCTTCAAAAAAAAGCAACCTGAGATAGGCATGGTAGACTAATTATTCCCCTTTTGTACATGAGGAAGGAGAAACAGAGTGGTTGCCTAAGGTAACAGCTATTTTATGGCAGATTAGGGCTGGAACGCAAGCCTTTCAAATCCGAACCTTCCTATTACATGGACCATCTCTCATAGTCATTGCCACTTACACATTGTCTTGCTTCTTCCGAATAACAAGCCTTTGAGGTAAACTGTAGCTTCAATATTTGCCCAGGATTACACAGCTGATCACCGACAGAACTGAGAGCAGAACAGAGGGCTCTTAGCTAAGTACTCTTCTGAAAAAGAAGTTGCACGACAAGATCCAGTTACTCTTCATCTGCCACCAGTTATGTTGATGTTAATTGGGCAAGATAAAACCAGAATATAACCCCAAATTACTGGAAGCTGAGAAAGGAAATTATAAGGCCCCAAAAAGTCTGAGGTACTTAGAAGAAAGATAGGTATAGGACCTAAATGGGGGCTCGGGGGAGTTTACCCCAGGGAATTAGATTAGCAGTGGGCTTTCCTTATTCTTAACCCAAGTGTTTAGTTCCCTGAGATTTTGATTGGAGGTGGCCACTGATCTAAACTGCTTTTCCATCCATCATTACTTGCTATTCCTTATAAGTCTAAATGCTGGGGACTGCACAGAAAATGGGGGCTAATTGATTTAAGACCATTTTTCTCCATCTTGAGCTTTTTGGAAATGGACAAGTCTGTTGAATAATAATTTGTATTTCTTGGGAGAAGTGATTATAATAATGTGAATAAGACAAAATAATTGCATAAGAATTCTACTTTAAATCATCAAAAACTTTAAAAGGATGTAGCAAATGAAAATCATGTTTAAATCTTTTGTTAGCATCCCTTGAACCACTATTACTACCATTCTCCTCCTCTTCGTGACATTATCTCTCTTGTAAGATATTCAGTAATATACAGTATTACTTTACAGTATAGTAATGTTAATGATTATTAGGCTTCATCAAATTTCTTTTAGGCTTTTTCTTTGACTATATAATAGCAAAACTGAAATGCATTCGGAGTCCTACTCAAGGTGAATACTGACCTTTTCTTACTACTATTTATTGAATCAGAGGAGAAGGTACTGTGGGCTAAACATCAAGAGGAAAATATGGAAACTAAGGACTTTAATTCTGGTTGTACCAATAGAATAAGTAGACAATCGAGAATTCTAGCTCTTAATCTGAAGCTATCGCAAACTGGTTGCATATCTTTGGTGACTTGACTTTTCAGTTTGTCCTCTTGGATTAGGTGATATCGTTTTATCAGTTGCAGAGATAAAGCAAGTCCAATCAACTCTTATTTCACTCTTTCCCGTTTCCCAAGGAGAGTAGTCATTCAACTGGAAAGGGTAAAGGAAGATTAAGATTAAGGGAACTAAAACCCATGGTAGCTATGAAGACAGTAAGAAAACAGTTATATAAATGCAGGCGTCTAGTCTCCAGATGAAGTTGTGTCAAAGTGTTAAAATAAAAAACAAACATGTAAGCATTATCACAGTGATCATTGAGATAATTTGTATTTATCATTAAGAACTCATGGAGATTAGGAAAAGGGCCAGACAAGAGAGAGACAAATGTTATCCCAATTGTTAACGAGAGGGGAGGCTGAATTCTAATCCTTGCTACTTAACACGTATTCCATGGACCAGTAGCATCGGTATCACCTTGGAGCTTGTTAGAAATGCAGAATTCTAGACTCTACTGCAAGTCTCTTGGATCAGAATCTGCATTTTAACAAGATTCCCAAGTGATTCATATATACATAAAAGTTTGAGAAGCACTACTACAAATTACTGTGCATTAAATAATTGCTTAAGCTTTAAGCAGTGCTATAAATTACTGTCTTTAAGTGTGGCAGAGTTCTAGAATGTGTTGTCAAAAAAATTTAAAGTATATATTTTTTGAGTATCTCGATGAAAAGGAAACAGCTTAAGTTTTACATTACTGGAGAACGTCTTTAACACTTTAAAAAGTGAATCTATTAGGTGCTGGGCATAGTTCTACATACAGTGTCTCTTGATTTAAGCGGAGCATTTGATGTTAAGTCATATGATATCCCTGTGGAATGAAGGAGCATATATGGCTAGATGAAAGTAATGCACATTTTCCGACGAATAAACCACCATAATGAAGAATGTTCATTTATGAATTTCTTATACCATGTTACTTGTTTAGCTATATTTTCTCATTTCACTTATCCTATGATAATTTTATCACACTTTAATTATTTCAATTACTTGTAGACCACTGTAAGCACCGCGAGGTCAGAGACAGTGTCTGTTTCATTAACAACTGTATTCCCAGTGCCTGGTATGGTGACGTTCTTTAATGGGAGCTTAATAAATACTTTTTTTTTTTTTTTTGCGGTACGCGGGCCTCTCACTGTTGTGGCCTCTCCTGTTGCGGAGCACAGGCTCCGGACGCGCAGGCCCAAGCGGCCATGGCTCACGGGCCCAGCTGCTCCGCGGCATGTGGGATCTTCCCGGACCAGGGCACGAACCCGTGTCCCCTGCATCGGCAGGCGGACTCTCAGCCACTGCGCCACCAGGGAAGCCCAATAAATACTTTTGAATGATTGAAATGAATGAGTTATTGAAAACAGATATCAGCCTGGACAGGGATCTCTACTGGTGTTCTTTTAGGCTTCTATTCTCTGACTGAGTCTAACAATTCCATAAATGATTTGAATAAAGACATCTAAGAAACACTATTATACTTGCGGATGTGTAAGCTGTGATAGTTAAAATGATGACTGGCTTATGAAATGCTTCTCATGGAACAATAAAATGGAACAATAACTAAGATAAAGTTTAACAAGGCTAAAAGTAGTATATGAATTTTGTTTTAAAAAATCAGCTGCATTAATGAAGGATGGGAGACCTGGCCTGCTAATAAGTTACCAACAAAATCCAACATTGAAATAAAAGACTAGTGTGATTTCAAGTTGTTTCAAAAGTATAGATTCTGTCTAGAACATGGCAAATTGTGACCTGCTATATTTGAACTGGTTGGAACATGCAGCATTTTGACCAATTATGGATGGAACTTTGAGGAAAGGTGACAAATTAGAATGATAATGAGTGAATGGATTTCATGAGGTGTATAGTTGCCCACGGTTATATAAGAGACTTTAATTAAGTGTATCCATTCATCTAAAGAACAGAGTGTAGTCAACTGGCATCTCCTTTGCTCTTATTTGCTATCCTTTATTAGTCTATCAACTGGGGATTGTACTAAAAATGATGGCTTGCTGACCTGTACACCTTTCTCAACCTTTCTGTATAATCAGTATTTACATATTTACATCCTTTTGGTATATCATAATCTCTTTTAGTGAACTGTAGCTTGGCCACCAAATAATAAAAAAAAGTGAGCATGTAATCTCCAGATTATCTGGAAAATTAAAAATGTAAATCGCTAGGAATCTGGCATCCCAATTAAATTCAGATTTTTAGAAGTAAAAAAAAAAAGAGAGCATGAAATAACTACAAAATACTAGAATATATACTGTTTATTACTGCCAATCAGTGGTAACCTGGAATCAAGGATGTCATATGGTGAATATTGAATTTTGGTAATTTAATATATTTTATAACAGTTCTCTGAAGACTATGTCCCATGTCTTATGTCTAGATATATCATTTTAAGTATTCTTAGGAAAAGAATTTGGTTTGGAAATAATCCAACTATTCTGGTATATATTAAAGTATCACATACTAAGTCTGATTAGGAAATATAAATTTATTTTATAAATATAGTTTTATCAATATATATTGAAAATCAACTCAGATTTTAAAGATAATATTCATTCTGAAATTACTGTTATATTAAAAATATAGTTATTTATGTAAGGAATTTTCAATTATTGTTAAGGTCATAGAATAAATAATTTTGTATGTTACTAAAAGGGTCTCATATATAGTTGAATAACATTATACACTTTTTCGCACATCTACTGAAATTGCAGGTTAGCGCAAAGTATTGTAACTGAGTGCAGAGAAAATATGGTATATGGTAAGGAAAAGAAAATGAGTCTTTAAAACTCATGATTATGCCAATAAAAGTGGTTTAAAAAAGTAATTAAAAAAAAAACTTTCTCTGATTTGTTCAATTTTAGGGAACAGGACGGGGTGTTAAAATTACAGAAGTCCTGGTTCTATATTATGTGTATACAATAATTGGAACAAACTATCTGATCTAGGAATTTTTGCCCCCCAATTATGAATGTTCCTATAAAAGTTTTAAATATACTACCAATTAAAAAGTAGTTAAACATTTAAGGTATAAAATGTATTGACTATCTTGCTACAAATCTGGCTCTGTCTCAGAAAATTCTGGATGTGCGTAATGAACTTGTGTAATTTGACATCGTGTTTTTTCTCTTCTGTGTTTAGATTTGATCTTCCTAGCTCTGAAGTTATGGCAGCCTTGAATTGTAGTCAGTTTGTAACCATATCTTTTGCTTCAGGTCATAATTTAATTGTTTACCATTATTATATTTTTAATAGCCTGGTGTATGACCAGTTGCAGGGTACAATTTTGTTCAGCTACATGCTGCATATTATCTTACGTACCAATGTCATCACTAAGTGATCTAAGTAAAATAAAAAATCGGCAAAGGGATAGAGATAGAAATGAAGTCTAATCTATTCTCATTGAAGGAAGACCTGACAATTATTCAAATAGACCTAGGGGCTATCTTTCTAGAAAATAGCCATAATAATGCCTCCTTTATCTGCCATCACTGGGGAGTGTAGGAAATCAAAGCAGCCAATTTAGGAAAATAATTAAAACGTATGCCTTTAAGCCCCTAGATTCTTTTTAGTTTTTGCTCTTGGGGAAACTGAATGTAATTTTTTTAATGGCTCAGGGCCATTGTTATTCTACCCAACAGTACAGGGACTTGAGAATATATGGAGCTGTTGGTCCCCATTAAATGGTTACAGAATGCTTTTATTGTTTCTTTCTGATTTAGAATTTTGTTCTTTTGTTTTCTCTCTGTTGTTTATCACATCTTTCTGCTTTATGTCCATCTGCCTGTTTCTAATTTGCTGCCTAAATTTAGGTGCAGTACAAGACCTACCTTTGTCCCTACTCACTTCTACAACGTCAGGTCTTATGCCAATGTACTTATTTATTCTTCCAGCTTAGTCACTGATCCTGGCTTCCACTACTGCAACCTTCCACCCCAATGAAGAGTTCCCAGAATTATTCTTATTGCCTGCTTCTCAAACCCTGTAACCCTTCTATTGCTTTCTAACTCCTGATTGAGGTAGAATACCAAGAAAAGATTTTCTCTTTTTAGTATCGTAACAAAAATGCTTTATGGAAGGACTGGAAAATAAAATGAGAATGCGAGGGAAGATTTTCTGTATAATTCAAAGGAAATTCCCAGTTGTCTTTTGAAAAACTCTCTTTCCAGAGGCGCTGGACACTTTTGTGTGCTGGTGGCACATTGGATGTGTGATACTGGACAGGGTGTCCTTGAAGAGAGAAAGTGAGCTTGGAAAAGAACGTGGGTTCAGTGGGTATCTGATTTTCTGCCTGACAAAGTGTTTTAGGAGATAGTTATATAGTAATGGAGCACTGAGTAGAAGATTACTTTCGTGCATTCAAATCTTTGGATTCAGACTTGGCCAGATGGACCTTCGCCAGAAAGCAATTGGATGCTGTTTTTCCTGCTTTTATTCTCTTGCCCAGGAAGGAAGTCGTATGCTCTTCTGAAGACAAACCCCCGACCTGGCACAAGAAAGCAGCCAGAGCCAGTAGCTATAAATTTACCCACTTGAGAGGCATTTTAAAATGCCGTATCATTTATGGTTATTAACCTGTGGTTCTTGGACCCCCCAGAACAGTGGTCCTTAAACATTTTGGTTTCAAGGCCCCTTTGTCTTAAAAGTTAAGGAGGACATTTGAGAGCTTTTGTTTATGTATTCTATCTATCAATATCTATCAAACTAGAAATTAAAATTGAGAATAGTTTAAAATACAAGAATATACAACCCCACATTCCATTAATGCCAGAGTGATGGAGTTATCACATGTTGTATAGGCTCTGGAAAATACCATCGTACACTCAAGAGAGAATAAGAGTGAAAAAGCAATTAACATCTTAGTATTACTATAAAAATAGCTTTGACTTGTAGACCCCCTGAGAGTGTCTTCAGGAAGCCCAGGGGTTTTTAGACCATACTTTGAGAACTTTTACCGCTAGTGATCTGTGAATAGAATTCAGGACATTTGATATCTTAGAGGGGAAAAAATTACATCTTTATTTTTCACTAATTTCAAACAGAAATTTATCATTTCCTTTCATTTCCAATGTAGGCATAATCCAAAGCAATATCAGGAGTGCCTGTGACTTTGTTCGTATGTTCATGTGACTGTGATGTGTTCATGGCATATCAAGTTATTGCAGATATCTTAAAATATCACTTATGCCCATCACTACTTTGAAATTATGGTAGTTATTAGACCTGCTGCTAGCTTTTGTTAGTGTATTAATAAAAAGACACTCATATTAGTATTTTATAATTTAAAATTACTTTGATAGTTTATTTTAATATAATCAATTTCCTTTGCAATCCTATGTCTTGTATTTTATGCATTTAAGAACATTATTTTGAGAAGAGGTCAGTGGCACACAAAAGGTTGAGAACTCTTTAGAATTTCAAGGACCTTAGAAGGCCTCCAGTCTGTTATCCTCATGGGAATGTTTACCATGCGTTGGTTGGGATCCTGGTGATATTCTGAGATCCTGAAAAGTCAGCAAGGAAGTGTGCTCTAGTGGGCAAATTCACAGTTGACGACCAGAATGTAGCTGAAGAATGTAGCTGACCCTTCATTCTTGGTCATTCTAATGCAGACTTCAGAATTGGACTCCCAGCAGGGAATTAGACATTTGCCCACTGGTTTGAGGAGTAATCCATATTCTTTTTTCTTAGAGAGTCAGAAATAGCCTGTTGGCTTAAAATCTTATATTACTTGGTCTGGCATTATGAGATCTTGCCTGAAATCTTACTCTCCAACCAACTCTGAATTGTCAACGCTTACGAATGAGCGTGTGATGCTCAAAAGGATTCCACATTAAATAAATAACTCAAACTAAATGAGTAAGTGAATAAGCAAAAAATAAATGAGTAGAGTTGAGGTCATTCTTTTCACCTGTTAGATTAATAAGCTTGTTGGCATTTTTTTTTTAGGGGAAGTCTGAGAGTCAGAAGTGGGAATAGATTCTGTAGGGACTTAGCCCTGACCTTTGGATCACATGGTTCATTTTTATTCTTCTTGAATAGTGTCTGAGAAGTAAACCCTTTGAAGATGTTACAATGATATAATAAAACAGAGCATTGCATTAGGAGTTAATGACTTTGGTTCTTGGTCTGCCTCTAATTAGCTGTGGGATCTTGGGAGAATGTCTCAGCCTATATATCTCAGTGTCCTCATTAATTGCTACAGAGCTTCTGCAGCTCAAATATTCTATAATAACTAGCAATTTGGGAATATATTAATTCATTAATTGAAATTTATTCAACACCTACTATGAGCCAAACATTATATTGGGCACTGGGATTCAACAAAGAACAATATATCGTCCCTGCCTTTAAGGAGTCTATAGTTTAGAGTTTAACCAGCAAATGAAGATTTATGTAGAGCCCACTTTCCAGAGATAAAATATTAGAAATTGCTGGTGAATTCCACGAAGATTATCAATTCCCATTCGCATAGCATCAATGGGCTCACTCTTGGTATTAACTGGAACCTGGGAAGGTGTAGTCCCTGATCATCTTTCCATAATGAGCCTTCATTCACTTAACCAACATTTACCAAGGGCCTAAAATGTATGAGACACTATGCTAGACTCCGGATCATACATTCCTTGCCCTGAAGGGGTTTATGGGGCAAAAAGATACAAACTAATTAAGGTGATAAGGGCTATAATGGAGTATGTACAGAGTATTTTGCATGTACAGAGGAAGGCACACTTGACTTAGTCAGATGTTGGTAGTTGTGGAAGGTTGGGAAAATTTCCTCAGTGGAGTTGGCATAAAAAACTAGACCTTGAGAGTAGTGATTTGCAAGGTGGAGAAGTGTGATCGTGATTTGGGAATCTGGTCTGGTACCTCAGTCCAATTCAAATTTTGAATGTCTGGGCTGGAGAGATATCATCCTTTAAATCCCTTCATATAATACTGAAAATGTTAATGTAGAGGGGCTGGAGTTTTTTGTTTCTTGCTTTTGGATGTAACGTCTTGTTTGTAACTTTTCCTTCAATGTTTGTGTATGTGTTTGTGTGTGTATTTTAGAAAAAACACCCAGGTTAATGCCTGATAAAGGAAGCATGTATTACCCACGGGTACAACATTATCGAGAACTGCTTGACTCCTTGCCCATGGATGCCTATACACACGGCTGCATTTTACATCCTGAGCTAACTGTGGACTCCATGATCCCAGCTTATGCAACAACAAGGATTCGCAGTATGTAAAGATCTTAAAGACCTGGAATTCTGTCTCAAGTTTCTTTTAATTCATTTTTGAGACCTAGCACACCTCAGGAAGACTTGGGGGCAGGGTTGTTGAGTCTGCTTCATGGACGTGCATGTTATATATCGATCCACGCACCAGTCAGATGAATCTGTGCTTCAGCTGTTCAGCTGGACATTTATTGTCTACAGGACCTGATTTTCCAGCTCTTGGCCTTGAGGGCCAAGCTTAAATAAAACTCAGAAGAGTGGCCTGTGGAAAAGTAGAGAACGTAACATGTTCTCATGGACAAATGGACTAGGAAATAAGGAAACCCGGGATCTGCTGGGAGTTATGGGCGACTGAGTTCACATTTCTGGTCCTTAATTTTTGTTTCATTATGTGAAGAGCTGGGCTACAGGCTGTGTAGCCATTACTCTTCCTCTGAGTTTAGTTATCGGAGATTCACTGAGGTTGAGCTGTGACCTCCAGCTCTCTCCTTCCTTCTGCCCTGAGGATAGGGAAGGGTCAGTGCGTGGGATACAAAGATACAAACAACTAATTAAGGTGAGGAGGTGTGCTCCATGGCCCAGGGGATTGGAAAGGGAAGGGGGCTGTGATCAGACTGGGGGTTTTGACCAGGAACACTCACACCCAGAGCTTCAATTCCAGAAAGCGCGTTCTTTCTGTTGCATCATACCTCGCCTTTACAGTTCTCTTACTGACGCTACTTTACTTTCTTTTCGACCCCCTCCTCCTTACTCCTCTCCTCTTGCCTTACCTGCCCTGCTCTCCCTCCTTCCATTTTTCTCCTCCCTCTTCCAGCTTCTCACCTTCCTCTTGTTCCTCCGCCTTCTCCTCAGAAATACTCATTATATGACTTGAAACAAGTATTCTGACTATATTTCCCTAGAGTAAATATTTCTCTAAATAAGGCTTTTCCCTTCCCTTTCCATAGAAATTTATTACAGAAAACTTGGAAGGTACTGAAAGGTAGAACTAACCTGTTCAAGCACTTATGTGCTGGGCTTTGCGTTCAATGCTTTTCCACGGTGCCTCCCGTTTCATTCTCAGCCTGTGTGGCAGATACTCTGAGAGCTCCATTTTATTATATTATTTATTTATTTATTTACCCAGATTCTATTTTTATTTCCTGGGAATTGTTAATCAGCTTTGCCATGACAAGGTTCTACCTGTCTTTCACTTTAGCAGCTCCCACCTACTGAGATAAGCGGCAGGGTCCTTTGATGCAGAGGAACAATGTAGAGGTAGAATCGCCCTTTTAAGAGGATAATGAAAGGATCAAGACGGGTGTTTAGTTTTCTTCTTTTCCTGATTCATTCTTCTTAGTAATATAATAGCTGAAAGGTCACCCTTATAGTTCAGGAAAGTCAGAATGTTACAAGTGAGAGAGGATCTTAAGAAAAAGAGCAGAGTCACTAGGAAGAAAAGAACAACTTGTTGCTCCAGTGTGTGTGTGTTTGTGTGTGTGTGTGTGTGCGTGTGTGTGTGTGTGTGTGTGTGTGAGAGAGAGAGAGAGAGAGAGAGAGAGACAACGTGTGTGCATAGGGGGTCTCATGCATTAAACTTTTTTTCTTTTAACAGAGTGCAGTATTTATTTATGTAGACTTTGTAGTTTTTTTTTAACATCTTTATTGGAGTATAATTGCTTTACAATGGTGTGTTAGTTTCTGCTATATAACAAAGTGAATCAGCTATACATATACATATATCCCCATATCTCCTCCTTCTTGTTTCTCCCTCCCACCCTTCCTATCCTACCCCTCTAGGTGGTCACAAAGCACCGGATAGCTCCATTTTAAAAGTGAGGAAACTGAGGCACACAGAGAGGGAGTCTGAGGCAGAGGAAGGGCATGACCCCCAGGGCTTATGCTCTTACCATTGAGTTTCCCTGCTTTTCTTTGTTTCTTTTATGGAAGGGAGGAAATAATTTTCTGTTTCAAAAATGATTTTGTCATCAGGTCAAATTGGTAACACAGAGTCTGAACTGAAAAAACTTGCCGAAGAAAACCCAGATTTACAAGAGGCGTACATTGCAAAACAGAAGCGACTTCAGGTAAGTAAACCGGGCTGTCCTCAACTGACATCCGCTGTTTGTATTAAATGTTCTACCTTTTGTACAGTATCACTATTTTTTAGAACATATTCTATGAAATACCGCAAGTCACCAGAACACATGTTACCTTCGGCTTATGCTCTGCTTTTAGAAAGAATTTTTCTTTATTAGATTTGATATTCAGACCTAACGACAATTGCTTAAAAAGCAGTCATCGCTCATGCTGGTTGCCAAGGAAACTTATAAAATGTAAAAGCAAGTTAATAAAATATTGTAGGAATCTGTCATTTCAGGTATTTTTCCACTTTGAGGCAGCTAGACCTCTGTCTATGACTTTTTTATACCAATAAAGCTACCGGCGAGTTTTTTTTTTTTTTTTTAATATATATACCCTACATACCTTTCAGTTTTTTTCCTTTGTACCTTTTGATCCCCTTCACCCATTTCTCCAACCCCTCACCCCACTGCCTCTGGCAACCACCAGTCTGTTCTCTGCATCTATGAGCTTGGTTATTTGTTTTTAGATTCCACCAATAAGAGAGATCATATGGGATTTGTCTTTCTCTCCTTGACTTATTTCACTTAGCGTAATGCCCTCAAGGTCCATCCACATTGTTGCAAATGGCAAAATTTCAGTCTTTTAATAGCTGAAAAATATTCCATTCTATATACACCAATCACAATTTTTTAATCCCTTCATCTATTGATGAACACTTAGGTTGTTTCCATGTTTTGGCTATTGTAAATAATATTGCAATGAACATAGGAGTGCAGATATCTTTCGAGTTAGTGTTTTCGTTTTTTTTTGGCTAAATACCCAGAAGTAGAATTGCTAGATTATATGTTAGTTCTATTTTTAATTTTTTGAGGAACCTCCATACTATTTTCCATGGTGGCTGCACCAATTTACATTCCCACCAACAGAACACAAGTGTTCCCCATTCTCCACATCCTTGTCAACACTTGTGATTTCTTGACTTTTTGATAATAGCCATTCTAACAGGGGTGAGTTGATATCTTATTGTGATCTTGATTTGTTTTCCCTGATGATTTACAATGTTGAGCACCTTTTCATGTACCTATTGGCCATTGTATGTCTTCTTTGGAAAAATGTCTATCCAGATCTTCTGCCCATTTTTAAATTGGATTGTTTGTTTGCTATTGAGTTATATGAGCTCTTTATAGATTTTGAATATTAGCCCAGATATATGATTTTTAAGTATTTGATCCCACTTAGTAGGTTGCCTTTTCGTTTTGTCGATGGGTTCCTTTACTGTGCAGAAAGAAGCTTTTTAGTTTAATGTAGTCACACTTGTTTATTTTTGCTTTTGTTGCTTTTGCTTCTGGTGTCAGATTAAAAAAAATCATTGCCAAGACCAAGTCAGTGAGCTTACCACCTGTGTTTTCTTCTAGGAGTTTTATGGTTTCGGGTCTTACTTTCAAGTCTTGAATCCGTTTTGAGTTAATCCATTTGGATGTGTCTGCCTCCTGAGGAGCAGGTCTTTGCTTCATCGGTTAGAGTCAGCCTTTCTCTTTCTGCTGATTCTTTCCTCCAACAAACTGTGTAAAGCTTCTCCCATGTTGAAAATCTAGCAAACGTCAGCACTCCCAATCCTGCCTCTACTTCCCAGCCTCCTTTATCCTACATAAGCTAAAAAAGTGAGCTTCTCAAGAGAAACGCCTGCACACACAGCACTCCTTACTCTGTAGCTGCTCTATTTTTTTTTTTTTTTTTTTTTTTGCGGTACGTGGGCTCGGGCCCAGCCGCTCCGCGGCATGTGGGATCTTCCCGGACCGGGGCACGAACCCATGTCCCCTGCATCAGCAGGCGGACTCTCAACCACTGCGCCACCAGGGAAGCCCTCTACCTGCTCTTTAACTCACTGCATTCAGATTCCTCTCGCATCTCTGAGCCCTCAGTTATTCATTTGTTGAAAGCTGCCAACGTTCCGTTCTGGAGTTGGGCACGAGAGGAGTCTCTTTGTGCCTCTCATATTCTTTGCCCTCTCTGATCATTTGGTTCCACAGGAGTTGCCAGTGAACAGTGTGTCTGACCCCTGGGATATTTTCACAGCCAGGGCATTTTCTGTCAGGTTTGCTTTTGCTTTAACAAAGTTATTCTATTTCTTCTCATTGTCGAGAATAAACAGGCTTCAACTCTGTAAGAGTTTGTATCTGCTCTGCTCTACGCTGATTACTTTTACAGGCATAAATAACCTATAAGTTATTTCTGTTGATTAGTCAAAGCTCCTTGACCACGACAATGTCAAATATTTGAAGAAAATTCTTGATGAATTGGAGAAAGTCTTGGATCAGGTTGAAACTGAGTTGCAAAGAAGAAATGAAGAAACCCCAGGTAGGTTCTCATTTGTGTCCTTTTTCTCTTTTTCTGGACATCAGGAGTATTTACGGGAACATTCTTAGGTCTCACCAAAAACATTCTGTAATCTGTTTTTAATTGTTGGCACTCATGGGCAGTTTAAATTATGATGGCAACAATACTAGGTGTCAAATTCAGCAAGACCCAGGTGTCTAACTGTAACTCTGCATCTATGTGAAATACGACTGGTGAAGAGTTTTTCTGCACAATCTAAGTTATGCTCCCTGGCCTGTTTCACAAAGTTTAATTAAAGTAGTTAGTTTGGTTGAATAACCTGAGTACCTGCTTGAACGCTCCCTCTAGGTTTTTCCTTAGGCAGGGAGAAAAACTGCAAATTGAAGTAAAGTATAACATGGGAGCCAGCCTGTGCATGTCCACCGGCTGCACCTGTGAACCTGGCTTCCCGATGAAGCCCAGGTGCAGACATATGGCCCATTTGCACTATTCTGATTGACAACAAAGTTAAAGACGATTTTACCTGAAACTTGCTTCACAATAGAGACTTTCTAAATAAGTAACTAAAAGCGGCAACTACTGAGTGACATATGGATTTTCCTTAAGTACACCTGTCATTTTCTTAACCCAGAAGGAAATATCTGTTAACTCCTTTGGCTTGGAGGCTCTCCACTCCTCAAAATGATAGACAGGCTTTGAGCTCAAGTGGCTCTAGTGGCACCTAGGGACCCAGGTGCCGATGGCAAACAAGTCTCCCTTAGCTTGGGATACATTTGCATGGACTTTTTTTTTTTTTAAAGCATAGAATTACTTGCTGAGTATTGTCAAGAAAATGTACCATGGCCTTCATCTTTTGCTACCCTCACCCTTGCCATCAAGACTAAGACCAAAGATGCCCACCAAAGTCTATTTGAACAGTGCTTGCCCCTTATCCTCCATGTCCCTTTCTCTAATTAGAAGAGGGCCGCCAGCCATGGCTCTGCGGGGAATCCTTCACCTTGGCTGACATCTCGCTTGCTGTTACACTGCATCGACTGAAGTTCCTGGGGTTTGCAAGGAGAAACTGGGGAAATGGAAAGCGACCGAACTTGGAAACCTATTACGAGCGTGTCTTGAAGAGAAAAACATTTAACAAGGTTTTAGGACATGTCAACAATATATTAATCTCTGCGGTGTTGCCAACCGCATTCCGGGTGGCCAAGAAAAGGGCCCCAAAAGTTCTTGGCACCATCCTTGTGGTTGGTTTTCTTGCAGGAATGGGATATTTTGCTTTTATGCTTTTCAGAAAGAGACTTGGCAGCATGATATTAGTGCTCAGACCCAGACCAAATTATTTCTAGGCTTGTGGGGATCTGGTGGCGGCAACTCATCTAGCCATTCAACTAGACCCTTCTCCACTCTTCCAGGCCCAGTGAAGAATGACCCTGGGCAGCTAGTAAAAAGCATAATTTACTTTACTCTTTGGCTCGTTTATGCAGGGAGAGGAGGCAATGAAGATGGTTTTGTGGGCTGGTAACTTTGAGAGGACTTATTTGCAAATCTGAACTAATTCCTCCTTAAAACATGTGCAAAGTCAAGATATGTGAATGCTGACAGGTAGAGAATAGACCTTTCCCTCAAAATGTCAGTTCAAATTCTGGGTTATTTTGGGGGAGAAGTTTATTATTATGAGCAGACAGTAATAATAACCTATGATTGCCCGTAGCTCTTCATCTGAGACTATCTGGGTGTGTTGAGTGTTGAATAGTTAGAAGTATTTTCTCCTGGAATCCAGAAATCATCTTTGTTACTCAACACAGGAGTTCAGATAGCAGCAGGGCACAGCAGTGCTTCCTACTCTCACTGTTAGCTTTAGGCAGAAATAAGGGAGGCAAAGGGACAGAGAAGGGGGAAAGGGAGAATGAAGTCTATATAATGATGACAATAGAATGCAACTTCCAGGTGCCTCCGATGCCACTCATGGCTGCCTGTCCCCTTAGTAAACATTATATTCGACTACTTGTGGCTACAGCCCATGCATCCTCCTATAACTGAGGACCTTGGAAAAAGAGGACTGGGGAGTTACTGCGGAGAGTTGGCTGGAGAAAACCCTGGGCTTTACACTTATAGCACCTAATGTGACCTTAGTGTTAATTTTAAATGCACATAAATCACAGTCACTAATTTATTAAAATTAACTGATTACCTACTTGGGCATGAGATGCCTACTGGAACATGTGTGACTAGCATTTACATGAAACTCTGAAATTTCCTCATGGTTCCCCAATTCGAAGGTGCCTGTGAGATATCACTCCTGTGGACTGTTGTGAACAGTCACTGGGAGTCTTTGTCTCTCCAGCCCTTTTGTGCCCACAGGTGGCATTTAGGTGAATGTCCCAGGTAACTGCTAGCATGGCATGTGGCTGGGGAGTGGGTATTTTGTTGATCTGGGAGTGTTAAATAGGCTCATTCTGCATTTAGGGAGGCTGGTGTGTTAATGCAAAAACTGTTGTCTAAACCTTGCATCTATTTATTGTCATCAACAAAGCCTTAACAGGTTACAGGGGAAGGAGAAAATCTAGTCTTGATCCTTGGCAATCGATTTAGGGGAGATGAAATAAGTCGATAGATAGTGATTCCACCTATATTCCTTCATGTATATCTGGGCACTGTAGGGGGTGCCTCAGTCCATCTGGAAGGGAAAAACCCTGTGTGTCCCATGAACAATAATGGAACTGCAAGATACAGTTTGTGCTCAGGAAGAATCTTTCCTGGTGACAGGAAGGTGGAGTTACTCTGGAGTTGGCCAGAAAGGTGTGGGGAGCAGTGTTAGGTGTGACGGGAAGCATGTATGGGGAATGGTGAGCTAAGGTTCCAGCGAACAGCAGAAGCCTGCTTGGACTGCCTCAGATGGGCTGTGCAGATGGCCAAAGAATGTACCTACCAACTTTTTCATTAACAGGAAACAGTCATACCTACTAAACAATGACTTTTTGATGGTAAAATGATTCTATAATTCATGAATCAGTTGTGTTAGAAAATATTGTTGAACTGGATACTCTCTGTTTCCAAAAAACTAATAAAATCTCCAGTGTAAACTCAATCCAATAATAATGAACAGAGTGGCAGCTTTTATAGTGTCTTGATTTTGAACCTCAGTGCATTGTTGTATAGACTGTCTGAATTTGTTTCTGGGACATTCCAAACCATGTATTCATAAAAGAGCCACAAAACTGATTATTCAGTAGGTCAGAGTGTTTCAGAGTTCTTTATGTCATCCTTTTATGAGCAAGAACTCAGACATGAAGAAATTGAAATTGGATTTTTACAAAAATCTACAAAGGAGGATATTTACCTATATAAGGGTTGTTGATTAAGAATAAAGATTCGAAGTCCAATGCTGGCTTTTCATTAAATTTGTATTATTACCGATCAAGAGAAAATCTACTAAAAGTATTTATGATTTTCAGATACAGTTTCATTGGAAATAGGCTTGTGTCGCTATTAAAGGTGATGCATTTGTGGCAATTTCACTTGTTTCATGGATACCCTTGAGTTTATACTTTTAAGATATTTGTTTAGGGGTAAAATGACCACTAGGTGTCGCTGTTCACCCAGCAGTCTGAAATTGGGCTTTCTTTAGGTTCAGCAAGTCTTCTGAAATGTTACAAGTGAAGATAAACATTAATGACCTTAGTTTCTGAAATGAGGGCATCTTCATCAGATCATTCATCTGTAAAAGAGCTTGAGGCATATGTAGCATTGACGTCTAATGCTTGGAAGGGATAACTGTACCACACAATGTCAAGCTAAAGTGCTAAACATATACTATTAGCAAAATAGGCACATTTATGTATTTTCTCTTTCACGATCATTGGTGGACTGGCCAGTGTGTTCCTCAATTTCCAAAATTTGTATAAATTAGAAAAATGCCTGAGGTACTAAATTTATGTTGGCTATTTATGTCTTAACACAAATGCTATTTTATTGTTATTGCTGTTACATGCCTTTTGGGTCTAATTTCCTTAACTGCAGATAGTTGTAAATTGCTTGCTCGATTTTTAGTCATTATTGATATTGACACCAGAGTTGTAGACTTTTTGGTGTTGTTGAATGTAATAGATCAAGATACTATTCTGCCTGTAAGATCAATGAAATTAATTGGAAAATAAATGTGTCCTGAAAGTACTAATTTTGTAATCTTTTTTGATAAATCAGATTATGTTTTCCATTTAATGTCAAAGCATAATGTCGTAATTAAGGTAAAATAAGCAGAAGTTAGGTGTTCAAAATATTTAGCTATAGGATGTCATATTTTCCTTGCAACATAAAAGTTACTGACTCTCGATTTATTTAAATACACATAATTTTATGGTTAAAATGAATGGTGGCTTAAAGAATACCATATCGATCCTGATCATTAACAGGGTTCTTTTGCAGCCAGCCACTTAACAGGGTATATAGCATGAAAATGGTAAACACAAGAGTTTTTTTATTTTTTCAAAATACTTTTGTTACATGTTCACTGGGTTTCAAATACTACTCTTTTTATGATATTTATGTATATTTTTGATATAGCTAATTCTTTTCCTTTTACCGAGTCATGGATTATGAATATTCAAATTACTATCCATATTTCTAGCCTTGGTGAGCTTAGCCATTATTCTAATCATCAACGAGAAATTGAGTACTACTTCTGTTTTACATTGAACAAAGCCAACTAAATGAGAATCGAATTGATCTCATTTTCCCTAAGTTTGCAAACAAAAGGCAACAATTTTGAACACCATGGAACATCATGGGCATGTACCACTCTATAGTCTGCTCAGAAAGAAAAAGCACTATGGTAATGACAGAAGAGTCAAATTAATACTGTGAATAACTTAGTATTTAGACATAGTCTTCATATTTTATGCCAAATATTTGGCCCATTTATATTATTGTTCTCTACTTAGTCATACTAGAATGTCTCAGTTTTCTAATTTTCCAGAATACCTGTGGTTTACTAAGTAGGGTAGTAGATTCCAAGCCAAGTGAAGAAGTATAATTTCTAGGGTGGAGATAATAGTTTTGTTTTAATTGTGTATTACATTATGAAAATGAAGAGAGGAAAAGAGAAGGCGAACTCACGTTATGGGTCAGAAATGCAGTACATTGATGAAAACAATATACTTTATTACTTGTGCCTGAGTTGAGCCCTGGATTTTGTCCTAGGAAGAAGATTGACATGTGTGTCATGAGGCAGTGGGGTAGAGCAGGCTGTGAGGTGCAAGGTGACACCACCATGTGGAGTTGGAGACAACTCATGCTTATTATGGGCCTTAATATACTCTGATTCAAGTAGGGTGGCATATCTCATCCATAGTACCTTGTCATAAAACTCCTTTGGGGAATAAAAATAAATGAAATTGAGTTATTTGTAGTGAGGTGGATGGATCGAGAGACTGTCACACAGAGTGAAGTCAGAGAAAAACAAATACCGTATACTAACACATATATATGGAATCTAAAAAAAATGGTTCTGAAGAATCTAGGGGCAGGACAGGAATAAAGACGCAGACATAGAGAATGGACTTGAGGACACGGGGAGAGGGAAGGGTATGCTGGGACGAAGTGAGAGAATGGCATGGACTTATATATACTACCAAATGTAAAATAGATAGCTAGTGGGAAGCAGCCACAGCACAGGGAGATCAGCTCGGTGCTTTGTGACCACCTAGAGAGGTGGGATAGGGAGGGTGGGAGGGAGACGCAAGAGGGAGGGGATATATGTAGACGTATAGCTGATTCACTTTGTTATACAGCAGAAACTAACACACCATTGTAAAGCAATTATATTCCAATAAAGATGTTAAAAAAAAAACTCCTTTGGGAAGGATAGAATTTTTTTTTGTCTTAAACCTTTATTCATTATTTATATATTGGCTACTTAATTACAATGTGCTGTCATTGAACTCCCTTACTAGGAAAAGCCAGTAATATGGGTGAAAATGTAGAGATGCTAATGAAATGTAATTCAAAGTGTCAGGTAACTTTTGAGGCATATGGCCAGCGTGTATAACTTTCTATCAGATTAAGCTATCTTTTGAATGTAAGGTTCTGATATACAATAGTCACACATACATATCATCAAATATGCATTATATCAAAAATATAATGATATAATTTCAGGGATTCTATATTTATTAAGTTCAGTGCTCAAACGAAAGTAAAGGTTTGCATTA
This sequence comes from Phocoena phocoena, assembly GCF_963924675.1. NCBI lineage: Eukaryota > Metazoa > Chordata > Mammalia > Artiodactyla > Phocoenidae > Phocoena > Phocoena phocoena. Next base: position 18,698,628 of record NC_089235.1, read on the forward strand.
AGAAACTTAGATGAGCTAAAAATTACTAGCACTAAAAGCAGAGGTGGCTATGTTGTAAAAATAGCCACAAATTCTTCCCATTTCTCCACTCATTTCCTTGCAATCTTACCTTCAAGAAATAGCATCTGCAGAGCATGATCTGTTAGGCTTACCAGAGAGTAACCTACCAGAGATATTAGACATCATGAAGTCCATTCCAGGCAGAGTGGAGGGCCTCCTGAGCACCTCGTTAACCCCCCAGGCAGAACCATGCCCTAATAAAAGCCCTAAGTTAGACTTGGGCTCTTCAATCTTGGCGCTATTGATATCACACAACAGATGATTCTTATATGGAGGGGCTTCATATGCTGTGGGATGTTTAGCGGCATCCCTGGTCTCTACCCACTAAACGCCAGTAACTCCCCTTTGCTCCCATGTTGTGGCAACAAAAAAATGTCTTCAGATTTGACAAATGTCACCTGGGGAGAAAATCACCTCCTTTCAAAGACCACTGCTCTACACCCACCCTAACAAGGCCTAAAACCAAGCCCTGACAAGATCTGCAGGGGAGACAGATTTTGGAGGTTGGGTCCTGCCAAGTTAGAGGTGCTTGGGGAACGTCTTGGATTTCCACATATCCTCTGTAATAAGGCATAAAAGCGAACCCACGCGATATGAAGGGTATTAGCCAGTAAATGAACTGCCTACTAGAACAAGTCAACGTCCTTTAGAGGAACGATAACAGAATCCAGAGCCTGTAATGTATCACTAACAATGTCCAGTGCACAGTATAAAAACATTACCAGACATGCAAAAACAAAAAGTAATAGTAAATAGAAACAATGTGGTATGACTCAAATGTTGGATTTAGTAAAGATTTTAAAGCAACTAAAGACCAATAGATCTACTATTTGCTGAGTCTATTATGTGTCAGGAGCAATGCTAGGCCCTTAACACATAGTATCTCTTATTCTCAAGAGAACTTTGTTCTCATCTGCAATTTACAGATGAGAAAACCAAGGCTCAGTGAGATGTGGTACCTGATGCAAGCTAATACATCTATTAAGTGTGAAAGTCAGGATACAGGATCTGCATCTAGATCTGATAGTCAAGCCTATGCCCCAGACAAGCCAGCCCATTCTCACAACTTCCACACTTCCCATTGTTGTTCATGTACATCTTACAAATCAATAATTTCCAAAGTTAATGCATGGATAAATATTCTTGGCAGAAAGTTTTTTTTGTTTTTTTTTTAAGAACAGAAGTCTCGAAAAAATAAAAACCAATAGATCTTTTAATTCTTTTAATAGAATTAAAAGAAAATATAGTCTGATTGAGTCAATAGATAAGGATTCACAGCAGAGAAATAAAAACCATAAAAAGGACTAAATGGAAATTCTAAAATAGAAAAGCACTGTAACTGAAGTGAAAAATTCATTGGATAGGCTTCACAGCAGATAGGAGATGGTAAAGGATGGACAAAGGAACAGAACTTCAGGGACACATGGATAATATCAGCTGGTCTAATATATGTATTATAGGAGTCTTAGAAAGAGAAGAAAGTAAGAATGAGGCAGGAAAAATATATAATTAAATAATGCCAAATTTCCTCAAATTTGATGGAAACCATTGACTTACAAATCTAAGAAAATTGAACTCAATGAAAGATAAATACCAAGAAAGCTGCACCTAGTCACATCATAGTGGACTGCTGAAAACTAAGCATAAAAATAAAATCTTGAAAGCAGCCAGAGGGGAAAAAGGACATATAACATACCAGTGAACAACAATAAGAAAGTTTGCCTAGTTTTTATCAGAAACAGTGGATGTCAGAAGAGAGTAGAAATGTCCTGAAAGTGCTGGCGGGAAAATAAATCCTCAGAATTCTATATCCAGAGAAAATATCTCTTAAAAACTGAGTGAAATAAAGGCAATTTCAGATAATGGAAGCTGAGGGAATTGGATCTTGCAGGCCTGCAAAACAAAAAAATTCTAAAGGCATTCTTGAGACTGATGAGGGAATGACACCAGATGAAAACCCAAATCTACACAAAGGAGAAAAGAAGTTTGCCAGAAGTGGCAACATGTGGATGGTATAAAAGATTATTTTTATCACTTCATAATTTCCTTAAAAGGCACCTGACTGTTTAAAACAAAAATGATAACATTATAAGGTGAGTTTGTAATATATGTAGAAGTAAATATATGACCAAAAAAAGCACAGAAGTTGGGGGTGTTGGATAAATGGAATTATAATATTGTAAGGCTGTTAGATTTGTGGAGTATACATATGAAATGTGAAGAGGGGTGTGTCAAGTGTCAAGTAACAGGTGAAAAGTGTGAAGAAGGAAGTGTTGTCAAGTGTAATGTGTGAAATTGTACAATTTTGACTCTAATAAATTAAGAATGCATTGTTAGCCCTGACAGAACACTAAAAATTCTAAAGAAGAGCTAAGAAACCAATAGAAGTAATAGAAGTAAGATATCAATGAAATGAACAACAGAATGACAAAACAGAAGAGACAAATGGAAAACAAATAGCAAGGTGGTAGACTTAAACACACTATAGCAATAATTATATTAAATGTAAATGTAATATAAATTATATTAAATGTAAAATGTTCCCACTGAAGGTCAGAAATTGTCAGATTAGATAAGAATGGAAGACACAAGTATATGCATCTATTAAAGATGCACTTTAAATTTAAATATAAGCATAAATTGAACATAAAAAGACAGAAAGTAATATACCAACCAAATGGCACAAGAAAGCTGGTGTATGTTAATTTTAGAAAGAGTAGACTTTAAGACAAAGCATTTTACAAGTGATAAAAGGGACATTTATAAGTCAAAAGAGGACCAATTCATTAGGAAGACATAATCATAAATGTATATGTATCTAATAACAAAGCTTCAAAATTCATGAAGAAAAAATTGACAGAACATATGAAAAAGAATAATGGAAGTGTTGAATACCACTTTCTCAGTGATTAATAAACAAGTAGACAAAAATTAGTTTAGATATAGAAGATCTGAGCACATTCTCAACCAACTTGAGCTAATTGACATTTACAGAACACTGTACCCAATAACCATGGAATAAACATTCTTTTCAACTGCATATGGAAAGCTCATCAAAGTAGACATGTTAGATCATAAAAGTAATCTCAATATGTTTCCAAAGATTTGTAAATTACAGATTGTATTCTATGACCACAATAGAGTTGTATCAGAAATCAATAACTAAATTATTTAGAAAATGTCAAAACATTTGGACATTACATAACACATGTCTAAATAACCCATGTCTCAAAGATGAAATCACAAGAAAATAATAAAATATTTTGAGTTGAATGATGGTAAAAATACAACATATCAAAATTTGTGGGATACAGGAAAGGTAGTGCTTAGAGGGAAATTTATAGCTTTAAAAGTCTATAATAGAAGAGAAGGAAGGTTTAAAAAATTTGACATGTTTCCACTTTAAGAGGTAAAGAAAAAGGATAAATTAAACCTATAATAAGTAGAAGGAAAAATAATAAGTAGAAGGAAAAAATCACAGGAAAAAGTAATAAAGTCAGCACAGAAGTCTATGATTTAGAAACAGAAAAATTAACAAAGCTCAAAATTCATTCTTTGAGAGATTAATAAAATCAATAAGCCCCACAGGACAAACCAAGAAATGAATAAATATAAATTACCAATATTACAAATAAAAGAAGAAATACTATTATATATCATACCGATTTTAATAGGAAAATAAAAGAGTATTAGGAACAAATTGTGCCAACAAATTTGGCAATTAGATGAAATGGATAAGTTTTTTGAAAAATACAACTTTCCAAAAGTGACTCAAGAAGAAGTGGACAATTGGAATAGCCATATAACTGTTAAATACATTGAATTTGTAATAATAATCAAAAACTTTTCACAAAGAAAACTCAAGGCCCAGACAGTTTCACTGGTAAATTCTATCATGCACAAAGTAAGAAATAATACCAATCATATATAAACTCTCCTTCAGAAAGTAGAGAGAGGAATGTTTCCCAAGTCATTTCATGTGATTAGTATAAGCCTGATACCAAAATCTGACAAAGATTTATAAGAGAAGAGATCAGAGACTGTTATGGACTGAATGTGTCCTCCTCCACCCCCTGCTCAGATTTGTATATTGAAATCTTACACTCCTGATGTGATGGTACTAGGAGGTGGGGAGGTAATTAGGAATAGATGAGGTCGGGAAAGGGGTCAGAGTTTGCTTAATGTCTGCTTTGCACCATGTGAGGATACAATGAGAAGTTGGCTGTCTACAACTTGGAAGAGGGCTCTTGCCAGAACTCAATCATCTGGTATCTTGATCTTGAGCTTCCAGCCTCCAGAACTGTGAGAAATAAATTTCTGTTGTATAGAAGCCACTGGTCTATGGTCTGTTATAGAAGTCTGAATTGAATAAGAGAGAGGCAAGTATCCCTCACGAACACAGATTCAAAAATCCTCAACAAAGTACAGGCAAATGAACTCACAAATATACACAAAAGATTTACAACTCCATTATGGCCAAGTAGAGTTTGTTTACAGAATGCAAGCTTATTTTAATGTTTGAAAAGCACACAACATAATTAACTACGTTAACTGAACAAGGATGAAACATTATATGATCAACTCAGCACATACAGAACAAGATTTTGGTAAAATTCAACACACATTCAAGATAAAACCATTCAGCATAGTAGGAAGAGAAGGAAACTTTCTCAACCTGATAAAGGCATCTACAAAAAACCCAAGTTAATATCATTTAATGGTGAAAGACTGATGTTTTCCCTCTTAGATCAGGAATAAGGTAAAGATGTCACTGTCATCACTTCTATTCATTATCCTACTGGAATAAATAGTACAATAAGGCAACTTCTAAAAGAAATAAAAGATATAAAATCAGAAAGGAAGAAAAAAACCTGTTTCTGTTTGCAATTGATATGACTATATAGAAAATCCTAAGGAATCTTCTAAAAATCTTAAAAATATTAACTGAAGTCATCAAGGTCACAGAATGCAAGATCAATATGAAGAACTCAATGTATTGATATGTACTAGCAATATACATTTGAAAAATGGAATAAAAATTCCTTTTACAATACGTCAAAAAGATAAAATACTTAGGTTTAAGAGAGGATGTGCAAGACAGTTACACTGAAAACCTCAAATATTTGATAAGAGAAGTTAGTGAAGATCTGACTCAATATTGTTAAGAAGTCCATTCTCCCTAAATTTATCTATAGATTCAGTGAAGTGCCAGCTGACGGCCAGTGGCCCTTCTCCCCTTTTAAAAAGGAATTGATAATCTTATTCTGAAATTTATATGAAAATACAAAGGACCTAGAAGAATGAAAACAATTTTGAGACAGGACAAAGCTGGAGGCAGGACTCACATTATCTTTTTACAGTCTCTTCAAAAATGATGCTGGAACAAATAGATTTCTATATAAAAATATATATACCTCAACACTAATCTCAAACAGTATACAAAAATTACTTTAAAATATATCACAGACTTAAATATACAAGCTACAACTATGAAACTTCTAGAGGAAGATATAAGAGAAAATTTTTGCTACTTTGTGATGAGCAAAGACTCCTTAGAGAGAGAGGACACAGAAGAGTACTCATCATAATAAATGATAAATTAGACTTCATCAACATTATAACTGCCTGCTTTCCAAAAGACACCATGAAGAAAATAAAAAGGCAAATTACAAAATGGAAGAAAGTATTCACAATATTTGTATCTAACAAAAGACTTAAAGCCAGAATATATGAAGTATTCTTACAATGCAATAATAACAAACAAATAGTTCAATTCGAAAAGAATTGAATAGACTTCATAAAAGAAGATACATAAATGGTCAACAAGCACATGAAAAATGCTCAACATCATTATTCATCAAATCCAATGAGATAGTTGGATTCAACTAGAAATAAAATAAACCAATCATTATGCCAATACAGAAGCTATTAATATTATACAGTCTAATCCAAATCCAAATTAAAACCACAATGAGGTACTACTTTGTATCCACTAGAAGGGCAAAAATTAAAAAGACTGATGATACTGATTCTTGACAAGGATATGGAGCAACTGGAACTTTTATAAATTTTCAGTGAGAGGTAAATTTTACATCCACTTTGGAAAACAGTTTTGCAGTATCTTATACATTAAACAGGTACTTAACATATCTAACAATTCCACTCTTAGGTATTTATCCTAATGGACTGACAACCAATATCCACATTTATGTACAAGGCCTATACACAAATGTTTATAGCAGCTTTAATAATACTAGCCAATTATTGGAAACCATTGAAATGTACATCATAGATGGATAAACTGTGCTATATTTGCACAATGGGATACTATTCGTCAATAAAAAGAATGAACTAATGATATATACACTAATATAGATGAATCTCAAAATCACATTATGTGAAATAAGGCATGGGCTCACACATGTGACTTAAACCCAAGAGTGAACATCACTAGCCAAGAGCCCTGAACTTGTCCTGCATCTGACGTGAATGACAGTCACCTCAAATCAGTGTGTCAACACTGGTGAACCAACCTCATGTGATCCTGTGAAAGAAAAACTGCACTGGTCAGTAGGAATGATTTGCCTCGTAGGCTGCTCTCCTAGAACTGGGTTCTGATCTGGAGAGTCCCATAGTTGCGGATTATGGGGTTCCTCAGGGCATCTGGTGACCCTACATGTAGGCTAGGTAGTTGGAGAATGTCCCAAATGGGAGAAAGAGGGATGTGAGTCCAGGTCCAAGTTTGAAGTTCTCCACTTGCATGGAATTGCTGGTCATGGCCAGTCCCAGGCACCTGAGGAGAACTTAGAAAAATGTAAACATATCCCTCTAAAGTGCAGGCAATCCCGGGGGTTACCTTGGGGTGTACCCTGGAGGTACCTAGACTGCTTGCTTGAGTTAAGGGGAATACTGATAAGTGAGATGTTTGAGAAGTTCGGGAGTGGCTATCTTGATTGACCAGGCTTTACAGTGGAAGATACTGCTATCAAACTATCGGTGTCATCAAACTGGTATCAGTTCCAAAGAATTCGGAACTGACAGAGGCTAGTTGGCAGCATTTAATCAACAGAGTAAAAGGTACACATAATTACCAAAATGAGGAGCAACTGGGAGTCATAGTCCTTGACCCACAGGGACCTGTTGGGCAGCTAATAGACCATGTGTTGTCAGAGGAACACTATATGGGCAAAACCAACTAGAGGGTTACTTGGCTTGTATAACCAGAAAAAATTGAGTGTGGTTGAGAAGTCTAACAGTTGTTGTTATGGAAAATCATGATCCTTCACTCAGCTTCCAGATCTAAAGAAATTCTCAGACCCCGAGTTTGTTGTCTGAAGGCGATACTATGTCCCTTTGAGAAACAAACTTGCAGTTTCACCACAAGAGTGCATGACAAATATTTCTTTGCCACAAATATTTCTTTGACAAATGTTTCACCAAGGTACCTGTGGCCAGGCCCACCTCTTTCATTACAAGAAAGTATAGAAATGTATACAAAAAAAGTTATAGGGCAAGTAAACACATGGTAGCTGTTGGCTCACAGCCCATCCTTTTAAAGCCAATGTTGAAGTATTTCAATTTAATTTACTTCTTTTTTCCTGGTAAAGTCTAAAGTCATTGGAGATTTTTCAAAAGATAAAATAAGAATGATTTTTCTTTAAATATTTTCAACTTAAAGTCTGTGAGATTGAAAATATTGCAATTAAAATATTAAGTCTTGACTTATAATTTCATGTGATCAAATTACATACCATAAATTTTCTATTCTAAGCATTGTAATTGTTTCCTTAATTTGAATGTCTTTTTCTTGCTTAAGGTTTTCCTTTAACAGGTGCTGTAGACTAATTGTGTGTATCCCTTCCCAAATTCATATGCTGAAATCCTAACCCAATGAGGTGCTATTAGGAGGTAGGGCCTATAGGAGGTGGTTGGGTCATGAGGGCAGAGTCCTACCAGTGGGATTAGTACCCTTATAAAAGAGGCCCAAGAGAGCTCCCTTGTCGCTTCTGCCATATGAGGTTACAATGGGAAGATAGCCATCAAGAGGGAAATGGAACCTCATTAGACACTGAATATGCTGCTGTCTTGATCTTGGACTTCCCAGCCTCCAGAATTGTAAAATAAATTTCTGTTGTTTATAAGCCACCCAGTCTACAGTATTTTGTTATATCAGCCCGAATGGGTTAAGATAGAAATTGGTACTGAGAAGTGGAGGTGCTGCTGTTAACAGATACCTAAAAATGTGGATGTGCCTTTGGACCTGGGTAATGAGTAGAGGCTGGATGAGTTCTGAGGTACACGGTAGAAAAAGCCTCCTTAGTTGTGAGCAGAATGTAAAGGGTGATTCTGGTGAGAGTCCAGAAGTAAAGGAGGAAGGCTATAGAGAATCTTAGAGAATACCTTGGTAATCTTAACAGATTTTTGATAGGCATATGGACAGTGAAGGCCAATGTGATGAGGTCCAGGTGGAAATGAGGGTCATGTTATTGGACAATGGAGGGAAGGCCATCCTTGTTCTAAAGTGGCAAAGATCTTGGCTAGATTATGTTTGTGTTCTCATGTTTTGTAGAAGGTAGAACTTGTGAGCAATGGAATTGAATATTTGGCTGAGGAAATTTCTAGGCCCGGTGTTGAAGACATGGCTTGGCTTCTCTTGATTGCTTACAGTAAAATTAGAGAAGAGAGAAATGACTTAAAGATGGAATTGTTAATCAGAAAGTATACAGAATTATTTTTTTCAATTTTTCCCTTCTGTTTATTTTTTCTTCTTTCCAAATTTTCTAGAATGAGCATGAACTAATTTTATAATCATAAAAGATTAACATTTAAAATTAATTAATTTGAATTTACTCAGGACAAGTCTATCTTGAAATTAATTCAACATGATGATAGAGTAATGTGAACACACTTTCTTTTTCTTTGTTGTTGTTGTTTAAATTCTTTATTTCATTTTAACAGCCTCTTGCCCGGCAGGAGGAACTTGTAATGAACGCCCAGTGCCTTTGAGTTTGTTTTCAATTCATTTTTAAAGTCCTCTTTCCCCCAAGCTCTTCCTTTTTTTTTTTTTAACATCTTTATTGGAGTATAATTGCTTTACAGTGATGTGTTAGTTTCTGCTTTATAACAAAGTGAATCAGTTATACATATACATATGTCCCCATATCTCTTCCCTTTGGCGTTTCTCTCCCTCCCACCCTTCCTATCCCACCCCCATAGGTGGTCACAAGGCACTGAGCTGATCTCCCTGTGCTATGCGGCTGCTTCCCACTAGCTATCTATTTTACGTTTGGTAGTGTACATATGTCCATGCCACTCTCTCACTTTGTCCCAGCTTACCCTTCCCCCTCCCTGTGTCCTCAAGTCCATTCTCTAGTAGGTCTGTGTCTTTATTCCCGTCTTGCCCTTAGGTTCTTGATGACCATTTTTTTTTAGATTCCATATATATGTGTTAGTATACGGTATTTTTTTTCTCTTTCTCATTTACTTCACCCTGTATGACAGACCTCACCATAAATAACTCAACTTCATTTCTTTTTATGGCTGAGTAATATTCCATTGTATATATGTGCCACATCTTTATCCATTCATCTGTTAATGGACACTTAAGTTGCTTCCATGTCTTGGCTATTGTAAATAGAACTGCAATGAACATTTTGGTACATGACTTTTTTTGACTTATGGTTTTCTCAGGGTATATGCCCAGTAGTGGGATTGCTGGGTCGTATGGTAGTTCTATTTTTAGTTTTTTAAGAAACCTCCACACTGTTCTCCATAGTGGCTGTATCAATTTACATTCCCACCAACAGTGCAAGAGGGTTCCCTTTTCTCCACACCCTCTCTAGCATTTACTGTTTGTAGATTTTTTGATGACGGCCATTCTGACTGGTGTGAGGTGATAGCTCATTGTAGCTTTGATTTGCATTTCTCTAATGATTAGTGATGTTGAGCATCTTTTCATGTGTTTGTTGGCACATGAAACACATGAATATCTTCTTTGGGGAAATGTCTATTTAGGTCTTCTGCCCATTTTTGGATTGGGTTGCTTGTTTTTTGATACTGAGCTGCATGAGCTGCTTGTAAATTTTGGAGATTAATCCTTTGTCAGTTCCTTCATTTGCAAATATTTTCTCCCATTCTGAGGGTTGTCTTTCCATCCTGTTTATGGTTTCCTTTGCTGTGCAAAAGCTTTTAAGTTTCATTAGGTCCCATTTGTTTATTTTTGTTTTTATTTCCGTTTCTCTAGGAGGTGGGTCTAAAAGGATCTTGCTGTGATTTATGTCATAGAGTGTTCTGCCTATGTTTTCCTCTAAGAGTTTGAGAGTGTCTGGCCTTACATTTAGGTATTGAATCCATTTTGAGTTTATTTTTGTGTATGGTGTTAGGGAGTGTTCTAACTTAATTCTTTTACATGTAGCTGTCCAGTTTTCCCAGAACCACTTATTGAAGAGGCTGTCTTTTCTCCACTGCATATTCTTGCCTCCTTTATCAAAGATAAGATGACCATATGTGTGTGGGTTTATCTCTGGGATTTCTATCCTGTTGCATTGATCTATATTTCTGTCTTTGTGCAAGTACCATATTGTCTTGATTACCGTAGCTTTGTAGTATAGTCTGAAGTTGGGGAGCCTGAATCCTCCAGATGTTTTTCTTTCTCAAGATTGCTTTCACTATTAGGGGTCTTTTGTGTTTCCATACAAATTGTGAAATTTTTTTGCTCTGGTTCTATGAAAAATGCCATTGGTAGTTAGATAGGGATTGCCTTGAATCTGTAGATTGCTTTGGGTAATATAGTCATTTTCACAATGTTGATTCTTCCAATCCAAAAACATGGTATATCTCTCCATCTGTTTGTATCATCTTTAATTTCTTTCATCAGTGCCTTACAGTTTTCTGCATACAGGTCTTTTGTCTCCTTAGGTAGGTTTATTCCTAGGTGTTTTATTCTTTTTTGTTGCAATGGTAAATGGGAGTGTTTCCTTAATTTCTCTTTCAGAGTTGTCATCATTAGTGTATAGGAATGCAAGAGATTTCTTTGCATTAATTTGGTATCCTGCTACTTTACCAAATTCATTGATTAGTTGTAGTAGTTTTCTGGTAGCATCTTTAGGATTCTCTATGTATAGTATCATGTCATCTGCAAACAGTGACAGCTTTACTTCTTTTCCGATTTGGATTCCTTTTATTTCTTTGTCTTCTCTGATTGCTGTGACTAACGCTTCCAAATCTATGTTGAATAATAGTGGTGAGAGTGGGCAACCTTGTCTTGTTCCTGATCTTAGTGGTAATGGTTTCAGTTTTTCACCATTGAGGATGATGTTGGCTGTGGGTTTGTCATATATGGCCTTTATTACATTGAGGTAAGTTCCCTCTACGCCTACTTTCTGGAGGGTTTTTATCATAAATGGGTGTTGAATTTTGTAAAAAGTTTTTTGTGCATCTATTGAAATGATCATACGGTTTTTCTCCTTCAATTTGTTAATATGGTTTTTCACATTGATTGGTGTATACTGAGGAATCCTTGTGTTCCTGGGATAAACCCCACTTGACCATGGTGTATGATCCTTTAAATGTGCTGTTGGATTCTGTTTGCTAGCATTTTGTTGAGGATTTTTGCATCTATGTTCATCAGTGATATTGGCCTGTAGTTTTTTCTTTGTGACATCTTTGTCTGGTTTTGGTATCAGGGTGATGGTGGCCTTGTAGAATGAGTTTGGTATGAGTTTGGTAGTGTTCTTCCTTCTGCTATATTTTGAAAGAGTTTGAGAAGGATAGGTGTTAGTTGTTCTCTAAATGTTTGATAGAATTCGCCTGTGAAGCCATCCGGTCCTGGGCTTTTGTTTGTTGGAAGATTTTTAATCACAGTCTCAATTTCAGTGCTTGTGATTGGTCTGCTTATATTTTCTGTTTCTTCCTGGTTCAGTCTCAGAAGATTGTGGTTTTCTAAGAATGCGTACATTTCTTCCAGGTTGTCCATTTTATTTTCATAGAGTTGCTTGTAGTAATCTCTCATGATCCTTTGTATTTCTGCAGTGTCAGTTGTTACTTCTCCTTTTTCATTTCTAATTCTATTGATTTGAGTCTTCTCTCTTTCTTTCTTGATGAGGAGTCTGGCTAATGGTTTATCAATTTTATTTATCTTGTCAAAGAACCAGCTTTTAGTTTTATTGATCTTTGCAACTGTTTCCTTCATTTCTTTTTCATTTATTTCTGATCTGATCTTCATGATTCTTTCCTTCTGCTAACTTTGGGTTTTTTTTTGTTGTTCTTCTTTCTCTAATTACTTTAAGTGTAAGGTTAGGTTGTTTGAGATGTTTCTTGTTTCTTGAGGCAGAACTGTATTGCTACAAACTTCCCTCTTAGAACTGCTTTTGCTGCATCCCACAGATTTTGGGTTACCGTGTTTTCATTGTCATTTGTTTCTAGGTATTTTTTGATTTCCTCTTTGATTTCTTTAGTGATCTCTTGGTAATTAAGTAGTGCATTGTTTAGCCTCCATGTGTGTATTTTTTCCAGATTTTTTCTTGTAATTGAGATCTAGACTCATAGCATTGTGGTCAGAAAAGAAACTTGATACAATTTCAATTTTCTTAAATATACCAAGACTTGATTTGTGACACAAGATATGATCTATCCTGGAGAATGTTCCATGAGCACTTGAGAAGAAAGTGTATTCTGTTGTTTCTGGATGGAATATCCCATAAATATCAATGAAGTCTATCTTTCTTAATGTGTCATTTAAAGCTGGTGTTTCCTTATTTATTTTCATTTTGGATGATCTGTCCATTGGTGAAAGTGGGGTGTTAAAAGTCCTCTACTATGATTGTGTTACTGTCTATTTCCCCTTTTATGGTTGTTAACATTTGCCTTATTTACTGAGGTGCTCCTATGTTGGTGCATAAACATTTACTATTGTTATATCTTCATCTTGGTTTGATCCCTTGATCATTATGTAGTGTCCTTCTCTCTCTCTTATAATACTCTTTATTTTAAAGTCTATTTTTTTCTGATTTGAGAATTGCTACTCCAGCTTTCTTTGATTTCCATTTGCATTTAATATCTTTTTCCATCCCCTCACTTTCAGTCTGTATGTGTCCCTAGGTCTGAAGTGGGTCACTTGTAGACAGCATATATATAGGTCTTGTTTTTGTATCCATTCAGCCAGTCTATGTCTTTTGGTTGGAGCATTTAATCCGTTTACATTTAAGGTAATTATTGATATGTATGTTCCTATTACCATTTTCTTAATTGTTTTGGGTTTGTTATTGTACTTATTTTCCTTCCCTTGTGTTTCCTGCCTAGAGAAGTACCTTTAGCATTTGTTGTAAAGCTGGTTTGGTGGTGCTGAATTCTCTTACCTTTTGCTTGTTCGTAAAGGTTTTAATTTCTCTGTTGAAACTGAATGAGATTCTTGCTGGTAATCTTTGTTGTAGGTTTTTCTCTTTCATCACTTTAATATGTCTTGCCACTCCCTTCTGGCTTGCAGAGTTTCTGCTGAAAGATCAGCTGTTAACCTTATGGGGATTCCCTTCTATGTTATTTGTTGCTTTTCCCTTGTTGCTTTTAATACTTTTTCTTTGTATTTAATTTTTGATAGTTTGATTAATATGTGTCTTTTGTGTGTTTCTCCTTGGATTTATCCTGTATGGGACTCTCTGTGCTTCCTTGACTTGATTAACTGTTTCCTTTCCCATATTAGGGAAGTTTTCAACTATAATCTCTTCAAATATTTTCTCAGTCGCTTTGTTTTTCTCTTCTTCTTCTGGGACTCCTATAATAATGTTGGTGCACTTAATGTTATCCCAGAGGTCTCTGAGACTCTCCTCAATTCTTTTCATTCTTTTTTCTTTATTCTGCTCTGTTGTAGTTATTTCCACTATTTTATCTTCCAGGTCACTTATCTATTCTCTGCCTCAGTTATTCTTCTATTGATTCCTTCTAGAGAGTTTTTAATTTCATTTATTTTGTTGTTCATCATTGTTTGTTTTCTCTTTAGTTCTTCTAGGTCCTTGTTAAATGTTTCTTGTATTTTCTCCATTCTAGTTCCAAGATTTTGGATCTTCTTTACTATCATTGCTCTGAATTCTTTTTCAGGTAGACTACGTATTTCCTCTTCATTTGTTAGGTCTGGTGGGTTTTTACCTTGCTCCTTCATCTGCTGTGTATCTCTGTCTTCTCATTTTGCTTAACTTACTATGTTTGGGTTCTCCATTTTGCAGCCTGCAGTTTCCTAGTTCCCGTTCTTTTTGGTGTCTGCTTCCAGTGGGTAAGGTTGGTTCAGTGGGTTGTGTAGGCTTCCTGGTGGAGGGAACTGGTGCCTGTGTTCTGGTTGGATGAGGCTGATCTCGTCTTTCTCGTGGGCAGGACCACGTCCTGCAGTGTGTTTTTGGGTGTGTGTGAACTTATTATGATTTTAGGCAGCCTCTCTGCTAATGGGTGGGTTTGTGCTCCTGTCTTGCTAGCTTTTTTGCCATTGGGTGTCCAGCACTGGAGCTTGCTGTTCGTTGAGTGGAGCTGGGTCTTAGCATTGAGACAGTGCTCTCGATGATTGACATTATGTGGGGCTGGGAGGTCTCTGGTGGACCAATGTCCTGAACTCGGCTCTCCAACCTCAGAGGCTCATGCCTGACACCCAGCCAGAACACCAAGACCCTGTCAGCCACACAACCAGGTACGTGGGGGAATTTCTTGCCTTTTGGGAAGTTTGAGTTCTTCTGCCAGCGTTCAGTAGGTGTTCTGTAGGAGCTGTTCCACATGTAGTTGTATTTTTGATGTATTTGTGGGGAGGAAGGTGATTTCCATGTCTTACTCCTCCGCCGTCTTGAAGGTCCTCCCCTGACTCTATCGCAATAGTTTTGAATAAAGTCTTCCTAGCTTGAACTCAGTCCAGTGCAATTTCCTTTGACGAGTGACAGAAAACAGATAGTGACGGCTTGGGGATTGGGGAAGGTGTGAGAGAGAGGTATTACCAAGGGGCATGAGAAAACATGGGGGTGATGGATAGTTTTCGCCTGTGTTTATGGGTGGTGATGAATTCATAAGTGTATTCGTATGTCAAAAATTATTAAACTGTATATTTATTTATATTAATTGTACCCAAATAAGGCTGTTATAATTGCATGTATCATCTGACCCAATTATTTGACCTTTAAGACTGCATTTTATTAGAACAATTGCATATGAATACAGAGACATATGAATAAGGATGTGCATGGTAGCAGAGGTGAAACATAAAAACTGGAAACCATCTTGATTATCAATAAGAGAATTAATAAACAAATTATTTCACATCCATAATAACATGTAGCAATTAAAAGAGTAAGTAGAAAGATTGTCAAGAGTAAACTGAAGATTAGTATATGTGTATTACTATGTGTGATTCCATTTATGTACAGAAATATGTAAGCACATATGAAAAAATTTAACACTAAAGCTCTTAATAGTGGTTGAATCTGGAGAGGGAATTGGAATTGTGAAGGGGTATGTGAGGGAGAGGAATTGAACTTTTTACTTTACCTTCTGTGTTTAAATCAATATAGCTTGCATATCTTTGAGATCTCTATCCTCTGCTTTTTCCTTCATGTCCTAATATTGGCTACCATGCTGAAGTGTACATTAACGACTTGGTCCTTTTTTATTATTTTCCAGTTTTCAAAATAGTGGATTGGTTTCCTAGTATTCTCCAAAGATGAACAATGAGGGATTTTTGGTAATATTTTGCAGGCATTTAAACATATTACATATGTTTCAATTCACTGCGTTTATTATCTTACTAATGTTCATATTATTCTATCTTTGGCCACTATAAGTCTATTCAAGTTGGTTTCTGAGTTATTATGTACATAATATAATTTGATAGCTCCTTTGCTTTATGGTATGATAAAATGCTTCAAGCACATGTTTTACATTTCCTGCCCCAGACTTGGAATCAGCTCTTTTTTCAGAGTCTTGATCCCTGTTAATGGGAAATTGATGTGAGGGTTGGTTATTGTTATTGAGATGATATATTTTTTTCTAGATCCTTTCAGTGGATAGAAGTTGGTATGTTCTAAAAGCATGAAGTCCTAATAGGACCTATTCTTTAGCTAACACCTTGTTAGATATCTTGAGTACTTTAAAAAGGATATAGAAAATACTGTCACTGGTCCTCTGTAAGTTTACAGTTTAATTGGAGTTTACTGATTTTGCCTAAGAATTAAAAAATGTTGAGTAACATGCTTTGAATTAATCCAGAGTCTATCATCCTTTTTTCTACAGGTGAATACTGCTTTTGAGTTCTCTTCATAAGTGCTGGGTTCAGATGATTATACTAATGATTGGGACCTTATTTAGAAAAATAATTAATGAGGAGAAAATGGCAGGCTGGAGTTTTGTTGTCATCAGTAATCTAGATGAAATTGTAACAAATATTTTCTGTTTAGAATTCTATTTTTTTTCCTTCTGTGTACATATCTGCTTGGGAGTTTGAATTATCCAAGTGGAGAATTTTGGATTATTAATTCTGTCTACCTTTTATTTGAATTACTCTCTATATGGAATCTCTTCTCTCCAGCAGTTCTAAGGTTTTCACCTCCAGTTATTGAATTAAAAACTTAGAATTCATGGAATCTAAATTACATTTAAACAACAACAAAAGGAAACAAAACAAGAAAAATAAGCTTCTTCCTCAATTTGCTTACAAATCAATCAGCTTGCAAAATCTAAAATTTTCCAGTTCTGTTTACAAACCTGGGTTAAGTCTGGGTCTTTTCAGGTTATGGCTTTCAAATTAAGCAAAGTTTCACAAAACATGACATTTTGTTTCCCTTGGTACTTGCATACAAACTTATTTAAACAAATCCAAATCCAGAATAACCATTCAATATTTTGGCTGGTCCCTCCAGAATTGGGTCAGGAGAAATCTTAAAATCAATTCAAATTAGCTTGTTTTGTTAAATTTCACCTGTTTGCAGGTTTCTGTTGGCCTTCATCCCAACCTTTAACTCAGTCCAGGTTTATTTGAAAACCAGATTGCATTGACTTCAGAATTGACCCAAGCTTGTCCAAATGGATCCCACTCAAATAGCAGCCCAGGTTAGTCCAAAACTTATCTCTAGAAATCTCTTTTTTTTTTCTCTTGGGAGAGAAGAATCCAGCTGAATTTTGAGGAGTAAAACTGATTTCAGAAATTTTAGATTTAATAGCCTGTTTTTGAATTTTTACAGTATTTCCATCCTTAATTTAAAAATGTGTTTTTCTAGCAAAAGAGAATCCAACACCGTATATAAACCATGACAGAAGTTTTCTCATTTCTAAGTCTGTCTCTTTATCTTCCCCAGGTCTGGGGCTTAATCATCCCTTTAACTATATCTTCTGACATTCATGATCTGTATCTCTTTTCCACACTCTATATAATTGGAAGAAGTTATTTTTTCTCTTAGTTTTCCAGTTTACCAGTAATTTTAGCTATATCTCTTGAAAATTCACTTCTTCCATGAAGCTATCCAATCAAAATCTATAAAAGGCCAAAAGGCAAAGCACAAGCACACAAATGTAACAGAGTTTTCTTCAACCATGTGAATCAACCCAGGTCTTGGTGGTAGTTGTTGTCTGAGCAGTAAGGTTGTAAGGCTCACATTATCACATAGCACACACGAATTCAACCCTTAACACCAAGTAGCAGATTTCCTGCCTCTGAAATGATGAGGATAATGATTTCATTTATTTACCTCCCAGGAATTATTATTTGGAATACAATCAGCTGAATTCAGACAATGCACTGATAACTGTTTGCTTTTAAAAACATTCTGTTGTTTATTTTAAAAGCAACTGGTTGAATTTTGTTCATTAATATATGACTTATGTTAACATTTTCTTGCCCAAGAAGATTATATGTGTTGACACCTCTTATGGCTTCTGGGAGTTCACTTCAGTAGTGAGAATAACAACCAGCAGTAACATACTGTATTACACAGTTTCTTTAAATTCTTCTCAGGCGACCTCTTTTCAACCACGATGTTTTGTTCCAGAGCCCATGCATGAACAATTTTTATATTTTTCCAAAGTAAAAGTTGTTTTCTCCAGGTCTTTCCACTAGGAAGTCATGTTTTCCCTGTGAATGGAACTTGAACTCCAATTGTTCAATTGTAAATTCAAAGCCACAGAATTTGGTCTAAAGTAAACAAAGCACATTCATCTTCTTGTTCCTAATTGCTTGAAATTCTATCCAGGTTTTCTAAAAGTTGATTGAGTCTTACCAACATTTTCTATGAACCACACACGGATTTGGAGTTTATAGACAAACCCAAACCTCTAGAAATAAACCCCAAGAAGAAAGATTCATTTGGTTTCAAGTTTCACTACAAAAATTTAATATAACCTTATTAAAAAAGCACTAAGCAATACCGGATGGAGTGATCTGTTTCCAGCAAAATGTCATGCTTATGTATCATTGCATACTGGTACTAATTTATGTCTTTAAGTCTTGAATGAAGTCCACTCAATGTTTTGCAGTAAATGCAACTATGCACATTTTATTTGTAGATAAAATTCAAATATTGACTTTACATTGTGAAATTACACAAAACAGTGTACTAAATAAAGAACAATATTATATGGATATGGATCTATTCTAAACCATACTCGAATGACAAGATTAACAAGACAAATGATATGGATGCTAATTAGCTAAATATTAATCTATCAACTTCCAAAAGACCTAGAATTATAGAAGTAAAAGGGATTTAGGGATTTTTTTTTTTTTTTTTACCATGGTACTTCTTCTGCAGGTAGAAATTAGGTATTACCAAATCCAAGTCATTTATGCCATAAAGAGACTTGGCCCTTACAAATCTTTCCTGATCCTTCCCACATACTTTCTCCTCCCACTGGAACAGACACAGATGTCAAACTCAGAGAATGGCAGAGTCAAAAGACAGAAGGATCTACATAGGCCAGAGGAAATTTGCTGCTGATCAGGACACCCACACTGAACTTATATTAGCAAGAAAAATCTACAGGGTTAAGACATGAATCTTTGGGTGGTTTTCTGTTGTTGTTGTTGCAGATGTTAGCATTATTCTTACTAATACAGAAGGTATTTTACACTCAATCTCTATGTGTGTTATCATACCAAAAATATTATGGTATTAAAACGAACTTTAAATTTATAGGGAGAAAATTTAATACAATCAGCAGTGTCTTAGAATTGTATCATCTAAGGTAGTATTTTTAACAACCATGAGAATTACATTACAGCATAGACCATCTTTATTTAAAATATATATATATATATTTATTTATTTTTGGCTGCATTGGGTCCCACCTGCGGCACACGGGCTTCTCTCTAGTTGTGGTACGCGGGGGCTCCAGAGCCCGTGGGTGCTGTAGTTATGGAACACGGGCTATCTAGTTGTGGCATGCAGGCTTAGTTGCCCTGCAGCATGTGGGATCTTAGTTCCCGACCAGGGATAGAACCTGCGTCCCCTGCACTGGAAGGGGGACTCTCAATCGCTGGACCACAGGGAAGTCCTGATGTAGACCATCTTTAGATTTTCTAGTTGGGGCTAAATAATTTAAGTAATGGTTCCTTTCTAGTAAAGAGACTGACAAAATCACAAAAGAAACCTGCAACTTTCTGGCTTAGACAAAAAGTGAGAAAAAACTCTATTTTTAATCCCCACTCTCCACTTCGTCCACTACTGGCTTTAAAATCTTGCCACGTTGTTTCCCTCTTTTTTTGCTGTGTGAGCTAAGATTGGGACAAGGGATGATGGGCATAAGGGATGAATAAAAAGACTCAGGGAATTTTAGATGAAAAAGCTTGGCCCCCAATTTTTGTTTAATGTGTATAAACTACGCAAAGTATCCTGGATCAAAAAGATGATAAGGACTATTTTAGGTCTTTTTTATTGGTACCAAGGAAAGAAAAAAATATGGGGCAGAAATTAAAAACAAATTTCCATGTATATGACTGTTCAAGTGCCTCATGTTGATCTAGGAAATAAAAAAATACATTGTATGTTTGATTAAAAAGTAAACTACTATCAACAAAAAGCAGATCACTAAATATTAACATAGCCAATAATTTAAAAATTATTATAAACCTCTCAATTAACACTTAAGTGCAGTTAAATGGGAGCAAATGTCATTCAACAAGACATATATATTTGTGAATACTTTTAAGTGTGAAATAACTCTTTACCTACTGAGAGATGTACCGGAAGAAAGTAGAACCATCAAATGGTGGTCACACTATTGGATATTTTTTGAAGCCTATTTTTTTCTCCTTCTTGTATATTCCCTCTTCTCCCTTATTCTTCTACGACTCTGTTCTTTCCATAGCAAATTCTGATATAATCCTCATGTGAATGTTTGCCTTGAGTGATGTGAGGTAATCAACCACTTTGGATAGAATCTTCTAGTAGTTGTCCCTCCAGTACGTCTTCTTATAGGTCCTCTTCTTCTCAGCCTCAATGTTCAGGTTAAGTGCACTCTTTGACTTCCCCAGGCAGAGCTAATTATTTCTCCCTCTCTTTCTAAAGCATTTGATTCTTAACTCTGTTATCCACACACTTACACATATGCATTGCTATTGACCAGAAGGTTGAGTACAAAAGGGTAATGAGGTGTTGACTCAGAGAGGGCACCGAGAAGTCGGTGGAGTTAAACTGAGCTGGGGACCAGGAGCGGTATTGCAGGTGAAGAGCCAAAAGACAGAAGAAGAGCCCAATTCCATCTGGAAATGGGAATTCAAAGGATGCTCAAAACTGGAAGGAGCTGTCATGGTAAGAGGGTCAGGTCAGGAAGTAAAATCATGAAACCCAAAGTGGAAGAATCCTTGAAGTTGCATCAACTGCAAAGAACACATGCGTGGGGCCCAGATATTGCTTTAGCTGGGATTTGCTTCTTGTTTCATCCCCGTGGGGTGTCCTTTGACCATATCTGTCTTCTTTTTTAGCCTGTGAACTTCTGTTGCATCTTCTGTTCACAGTGCTTAATTTACAGATGATCAACCTAGAGGTAGGTCAAAGCTTTTAAGCAGTGAGTATGGACACTGCTTCAATAATACTTTAGTTAGAACATGGAGCAACTCAGTGTCTACCAATCTTACTTTTAAGTCCAGGAACCTGGTTATGCCTTATAAGTACTGTATCTAATTTATATGTAAAGGCCCCAGTATGTCTCGGTGAAGAATCCAAAGTCAGAGGTAGGTTAAATGCACAGAAGACAGGAATCTTAATTTCATGTCCTCTCTTCTTTTGCAGAACAATGAGTGACATGGATGAGGAGAAAGGATCTTTTTTGTGCACAAGACAGTTTCACTGTATAGCAGTCCCAAGACCATGTTGTTGAGAGTGTGAATGAAATTTAGGGTCACATAATCCTGCTTTCAAATCAATGATACTGGCACATTGCCTTCGGTAATTTCCTGATGCCCTATTGCATGTGGGCATAGGACTATAATGCTTTAACAATGGCAGTGGGTTTAACTGCATCTTCAGTCAAACCTAAATGAAGCAAATTTTTACCATGTCTGTACCTGTAACTCTAGTCATTTGGTCTTAGGCTTCATGAAAGTTTGTTTAAAAAACTACACACGCACACAGGTGTGTGCACACACACACCCCCACATTTATTTAGCATCTATATAAGTACCACACTGTTTTAGATTTTACAGTGATAGAGAAACAGGTTAAAAGTGAAAGACATAGT
Organism: Phocoena phocoena; assembly: GCF_963924675.1. Lineage (NCBI taxonomy): Eukaryota > Metazoa > Chordata > Mammalia > Artiodactyla > Phocoenidae > Phocoena > Phocoena phocoena. Next base: position 18,720,378 of record NC_089235.1, read on the forward strand.
TTAGGTGTAAAGCAGCATTTTGAAGCTAGTGGTAACAACTTAGTAATGAATAGTGAAATGAATTCAGTTGATTATGATTGGCATTAAAAAAGAAAGAAAGGAAACAGTATAGAATAAAACAGAAGAATAAATAGAGTACCTCCCATGTAATAAGGAGTATTGTTTTCTGGAACATTATTTTCCATATGTATGCATGTGTGTACTGGGTCATGATATAAAGGAGATTCCTTACTGTGTATCATAATCAAAAGAATTTAAGAGCCACTGCTTAAGGAGTTCTGCTATAGAAACACTGGAATTTACATGATAATCTTTGGGGCACTAGAGACCCTCCCCCCCATGCAGATTTTTATTTGTGAAATTCCTAAGAAAGGTATTTTTAAATGTCAGACAAATTCAAAAAAAGTCCATGCATTTATTAGTTTTCACAATTCCAATGTAATGTATCTCATAGAAATTAAGAAAAGATTAAACATTTTTGCACTGAAAGCAAAAAAAAAATTTTTCCTCAAAAATGCAAGCAAATGACTTCTGCACATGTGAAAATTCTTGAAGTTCATCTTTAAAACTTAAATTTAATAGAAATTAATATTCCATAAAATTATCTAACTGAACAGACATACTATTCTTTCCTTATTCTTTTGTTGTTGAGCTTGGTTTGAGTAAAGAAACTTTTGGTCTCAATGTATATGTTCTTCAAAAGTTAATGGAAAAAGAGTTAATAGATATGTAGACATAAACATGAATAGAAAAATCTCTGTAATATAGTAACAGACATTTTCTTACAAATACATATATGACCATAATGGCCAAAGAATGTATTGAAATAGAAGTGAATTTTATACCTTGAAATCGTGGTAGAAACAGTCATTTACTGGTTCTGTTTTGTTTATCAAAAACATTTGACAACACTGTAAATCAACTATACTCCAATGAAAAATAAAACAAAACATTTGAATATTTTAACTTTGATTACACTCAGTTATTTTTTAATGATATTGATGATTCAGCTTATATTTTATTAGTATTGGATTCTTCATCATGCCAATTTTTTGTGATAGTATTGACTACATTTTATTGTTTCATTTGAATAAAATTTAAATGGAAGACATACAAGAAGAAGGTGCTACAAATAGATTTAAAAGTTTAATTCTTAATTTTTCCCCATCCAGTCAGAGAAGAGCACAGGGTATGTTTACATGTTTTATTTGGGTGGCTCTCTTGGTCTACCATTCTACATGGGAGAGGGCTAGAATTGCAAATGTACCCAGATTATGGAATTTTCCTTCTAAATAAGGCTGCCAAATATTTATAAGTTTTACATGATTTTACATTTTAGTTTTTGCCACCAGAACTTCCAGTACAAGTATACGGATTATGGTCAGCAGTATTTGGGTAAGACATTTGGGCAAGTTTCTTTGCAGCTCTCTGTTGTATAGGCTTCAGTAACTTTTAGAGACCACTTGATAGAACAGTCAGGATGAACTAAAATCATCCAACCGGTGCTGCCTATGTTTAACCTCGTTGAACCTCGATGGAGCTGCTTTTCAATTTAATTCAATTGAGATTTCTTTTTTCTTTTCTTTTTGTGGTATGCGTGCCTCTCACTGTTGTGGCCTCTTCCGTTGCGGAGCACAGGCTCTGGATGCGCAGCCTCAGCAGCCATGGCTCACGGGCCCAGCCGCTCCGCGGCATGTGGGATCTTCCCAGACCCAGGGCACAAACCGTGTCCCCTGCATCGGCAGGCGGACTCTCAACCACTGCGCCACCAGGGAAGCCCCAATTGAGATTTAAAAACTCAACTCCTTAACTAATTTGGTGCTATGTATAAGGTTTTAAGGCCCATGGTATCTGGAAAACTTTGGTATTCAGTCTCTTTATTAAAATTTTACAATGACCAATCTTTAAATATGAACCAGTTTAAAAAAGAAAAAAATAATCCTATTTAGTGCTTTAGTATCTCAGTCTTCGAAGGATTCCATGATGCTTTAATGTCTTTTTCAAAACTCTGATATTCATTACACCTTGAAGGCATGCAGCCTGTTTCATACTTGCCTTGACTAAATATTGGGACCTCTGAGGGCATTTTGAGGTATTTAACTATTACTGGTTAGTTGGAAGAAGAAAGGTTGATGAGCCTTAGGCATCTTCTGGACAAGGATGCTGCTTTCAGAAAGAAAACCTTTCCAAGGCGGTTTGACGGTTTCACATTGAAGCCTGAAGCTGCAATGACTTAGGTTGTTTCTTACATTTGGTTTTAAGTAAACAAAACAACCAGAAACTTTTGACTTGTGATACTCTACCGTGAAGGACACGGTGACAGCAGGAGTAGTGGAAAAGTCTGTCCCTGTAAACATTTAAGAGTCTTCTATGAATTTTGGTGAGTGATCATTAAACTGTTTTCCAACTTAAAAAAAAAAAAGTGTTGAGTGTTTTGACTTTATACAGTACAAATTACTCAGAATGTAGAAAGTCTCTATGATGATAAGGAGATTGTGAGACATTAATTTGTGATTAATAAACGTATGATAATGGTCATTTCTTTTTTTAAATTGAAGTACAGTTGATTTACAATATTGTGTTAGTTTCAGGTACACCGCAAAGTGATTCAGTTTCATATATATGTATATATTCAGATTATTTTACATTATAGGTTATTACAAGATATTGAATATAGTTCCTTGTGCTATACTGTAAATCCTTGTTGCTTATCTATTTTATGTATAGTAGTTTGTATTTGTAAATCCCATACTCTTAATTTATCCCCTTCTTCCCTTTCTCCAAGTTTGTTTCCGATGTCTCTGAGCCTGTTTCTGTTTTGTATAAGATTCATTTGTATCTCTTTTTAGATTCCACAAATAAGTGATGTCATATGGTATTTGTCTCTCTCTGTCTGGCTTACTTCACTTGTATGATATTCTCCAGGCCCATCCATGTTGCTGCAAATGATAATGGCCATTTCTTGAGCGCTTACAATGCACTAGGAAATACATTTAGTGATATGTACCTACTCTCATTTGATTGTTAACGGAGAATTATTTACATTGTGCATTAACCAAAAAACACATTTTCTCTTATTGGTAGCATCACTCTAGTAACGACAGCAGTAGCCATCATTTTCTTTTCTTTTTTTTTTTTTAACATCTTTATTGGGGGTATAATTGCTTTACAATGGTGTGTTAGTTTCTGCTTTATAACAAAGTGAATCAGTTATATATATACATATGTTCCCATATCTCTTCCCTCTTGCGTCTCCCTCCCTCCCACCCTCCCTATCCCACCCCTCCAGGCGGTCACAAAGCACTGAGCTGATATCCCTGTGCTATGTGGCTGCTTCCCACTAGCTATCTACCTTACGTTTGATAGTGTATATATGTCCATGCCTCTCTCTCGCTTTGTCACAGCTCACCCTTCCCCCTCTCCATATCCTCAAGTCCATTCTCCAGTAGGTCTGTGTCTTTATTCCTGTCTTACCCCTAGGTTCTTCATGACATTTTTTCCCTTAAATTCCATATATATGTGTTAGCATACGGTATTTGTCTTTCTCTTTCTGACTTACTTCACTCTGTATGACAGACTCTAGGTCTATCCACCTCATTACAAATAGCTCAATTTTGTTTCTTTTTATGGCTGAGTAATATTCCATTGTATATATGTGCCACATCTTCTTTATCCATTCATCCGATGATGGGCACTTAGGTTGTTTCCATCTAGTAGCCATCATTTTCTGGATGATTACTATGTGCCAGGTAGTTTATGTGAATTAACATATTCAATCATAAAAAACTCTCCAAGGTATACTGTATTATTGTCATTCTCATTTTTATGAGTGAACATACTGAGATGTAGTCTAACCTCCAGGGAGAACTTTTTCTTTCCTCAATGACTTTTGAACCTATATCAGACTTATCTCTCCTCTTCGTCATCTTCCCTCATCCTTTGAGGATATTCTCAAGACACTGAGGATGCAGAGGAAGGATTTGTTGAACTGAACCAAATTAAAGTTTACTATTTACTGTAGGTCACAGGGAACTCTACTCAATATTCTGCATAACCTATATGAGAAAAGAGTCTGAAAAAGAATGAATATATGTGTATGTATAACTGAATCACTTTGCTGTACACCTGAAATTAACACAACATTGTAAATCAACTATACTCCAATAAAATTAAAAAATGAATAAAAGTATGGAATTTTTATTAAAAAAGAGTTTACTATTTCCCATGCTGGCCTAGGGGCCCTTTTTATGCTTTGCTGGTATCCTCTTCATGTCTTTATATTTGCATTTACCATTTGCTGTTGTGGTATGTGGACTTCATTTTTGAAAAAATTTACAAATAATATTCCTTTTAAGTAAATAGTCACCTTATTTTCAAAATTGCTACACCAGTCATGATATAGCAGAGGTGAAGCATTTTAGTAAATCCTGACATTGAGCAGGGGAGAGGTTAAGGGACTAAAGCATGAGTGAGCTTCTTAAGGGGAAAACCTATCAAAAGGAGTAGAATTTTATTCCTGTCTTACCCCTAGGTTCTTCATGACATTTTTTTTTTCTTAAATTCCATATATATGTGTTAGCATATGGTATTTGTCTTTCTCTTTCTGACTTACTTCACTCTGTATGACATAAAGCAGAAACTAACACACCATTGTAAAGCAATTATACCCCAATAAAGATGTTAAAAAAAAGAGTAGAATTTTAATATTTCAGCACTGGAGGCCAGTCATGAATATGACATTGAGAACATTAAAGGGAGTCGTTGGGGTACAAGATGGTGTGTTCTGGCAAAGAATATATGTCTGAGGAGACATTCTGGATTGTGAAAGTTTCCACACGGGACATTTTCCAAGGAGCCAAAAATATATTGGAATCCATAAGTGTCAGTTGCTTGCATAGGTTTTTAAACCATTTTAAAGTAGGAATATAGAGCCCTTGACCTAAACAAAAGCTGACTGCTCAGCCAGATCCACATGCCCTTGGATCATCTAAGACACTTACCTGAACTCGTCTTGGTTTAAATCCTGTTTTTAATCACCGCTGAGCTGCAATTCTTAGATGCTGGAAGGCAGATGAGGTAAAAATGTGTGGAGTACATGTCTTTTCAGCAACATGGCACTACGCTGAGAATATTTGTGGCTCAAGTTAAAGTTCAGGTCAGTCAGTGCCATTTAATGAATTCTAGGTTAGTAATGATAAACAGTGACTCACTAACACTGTTTATTTTCTATGCTTGAGACTTGACTTTGGAGTGGGCCCTATAAACACACATGCACTACGAACAGGACTGGCATTAACGTAATAGTCTGTGATACCAAGAAAATCTGGTCTGAAACATCAGCTCTGCCTTAAATGAACAGCTCCCTTCATTTCTTATTACAAGAAACCATGGAAAATTATACTTAAGAGCAGCAGCCTCATTTAAAGAGCTTCTATACTAGGTACACCTTTAAGGTCGCTTAATAAATTCTACAACTATATCTCAGATGGGATATAGTATGTGTTGTCTGTCTCCTAATTATTTTTCTGCTTGGTGAAGCTTATAAGTGGTAGAGAACTTTGCATGATAATTCAATATTTTGATTTTCATCCTTTAGCTCTACCATTGATTCCCATAGTGAACTGTGACTTTTGACTAATAATTGTTCAAATTGCTACTAGCAAAGTCAAGAAGTTAACTCACTGTGAGATAATTCATGTTTCAAAGCTATAGCAGGGCTTTCATAAAGTACCAATTGGTAACTGTGTGCAGTTAACTCATAAGGGGAGGTTTACTTAGAATAAGGACTGTTGGTCAGGCCCGCCACGTATCTTAGCTGCTTATTCTTGGAGTCATAATAATATAATTTTGTCTGCTGATGTAATGCTTAGTTGCAGTTGTCATAATTGAAAAAAAATTCTGTATCAATTCCTCTTGCGTGATGACATTTTTAGGCTTTGATCAATACAAAATACCAAAGAAAAGTGTATATGTTTGATTAATCAGAGAGAAATTGTGACTTAGTAATATCATTCTAGAACAACGGCACTGGTGACACCTCGACCAATGCAGCCTTTATCCCTAGGAACAACAACTCCTGTCCTCATTCCCTGTTCCTTTATTCTGTTGGCAAATTGGTCTAGGCAATAAGAAAAGTACTTATCTCTTTACCTCTCTTCTTAAAATCAGACCTGATTGCAAGCCTAAAAGCTTCTATTTCTCCTCTGGACTTGAGCCTTATCAACTTTCTCAGCTTTCCAGAATCAAATGGACTTTCCCAAACTAAACTACCTACAGTACAAATTACACCTCCATTCAGACACAACCTACTAAGTATACTTCATATTTTGAATCCTTCTACAGTTCTGATCAACTCAAATCACTAACACTCCAGCCCTGTAATGCTTCAAAATAAGAGAAGAGGGGAGGACAGGGAGATATATCTGCTTCTTTCTCTTTTTTTAAAATTGAAGTATAGTTAACTTACAATATTATATCAGTTTCAGGTGTACAACAGAGAGATTTGACATTTTTACAGATTACGCTCCATATAAAGTAATTATAAAATATTGGCTATATTCCCTGTGCTCTACATTACATCCTTGTATCTTATTTATCTAATACCTAGGAGTTTGTATCTCTTAATCCCATACCCCTATCTTGCCCCTCACCCATTCCTGCATCCCTTCCCTCTCCCCACTGGTAACCATTATTTTGTTCTCTGTATCTGTGAGTCTGTTTCTATTTTATTATATACATTTGTGTTTTTTATTTTTTAGATTTCACATATAAGTGAAACCATACAGTATTTGTCTTTATCTGGCCTATTTCACTAAGCATAATACCCTCCAGGTCCATCCATTTGGTTGCAAATGGCAAAATTTCATTCTTTTTAATGGGTGAGTAATATTCCATATGGCAGTGTAATAGTCCATACAGATACTATATATATATATATATATATATATATATATATATATACACTATATATATATATATACACACTATGTATATACATATATATATCACATTTTTATCCATTCATCTGTTTTTTAATTTAATTTTATTTATTTTTTTATACAGCAGGTTCTTATTAGTCATCCATTTTATACACATCAGTGTATACATGTCAATCCCAATCTCACAATTCATCCCACCACCACCCCACCATCCTGCTACTTTCCCCCCTTGGTGTCCACATGTTTGTTCTCTACATCTGTGTCTCTATTTCTGCCCAGCAAACCAGTTTATCTGTACCATTTTTCTAGGTTCCATATATATGGGTTAATATACAATATTTGTTTTTCTCTTTCTGACTTACTTCACTCTGTATGACAGTCTCTAGATTCATCCATGTCTCTACAAATGACACAATTTTGTTCTTTTAACGGCTGAGTAATATTCCATTGTATATATGTACCACAGCTTCTTTATCCATTCATCTGTTGATGGACACTTAGGTTGCTTCCATGTCCTGGCTACTGTAAATAGAGCTGCAATGAACATTGTGTTACATGACTCTTTTTGAATTATGGTTTTCTCAGGGTATATGCCCAGTGGTAGGATTGCTGGGTCGTATGGTAATTCTTTAAGGAACCTCCATACTGTTCTCCAAAGTGGCTGTATCAATTTACATTCCCACCAACAGTGCAAGAGGGTTCCCTTTTCTGCACACCCTCTCCAGCATTTGTTGTTTGTAGGTTTCCTGCTGATGCCCATTCTAACTGGTGTGAGGTGACACCTCACTGTAGTTTTGATTTGCATTTCTCTAATAATTAGTGATGCTGAGCAGTTTTCATGTGCTTCTTGGCCATCTGTATGTCCTCTTTGGAGAAATGTCTATTTAGGTCTTCTGCCCATTTTTTGATTGGGTTGTTTGTTTTTTTAATATTGAGCTGCATGAGCTGTTTATATATTTTGGAGATTAATCCTTTGTCCATTGATTCGTTTGCAAATATTTTCTCCCATACTGAGGGTTGTCTTTTCATCTTGTTTGTAGTTTCCTTTGCTTTTCAAAAGCTTTCAAGTTTCATTAAGTCTCATTTGTTTATTTTTGTTTTTATTTCCATTACTCTAGGAGGTGGATCAAAAAATATCTTGCTGTGATTTATACCAAAGAGTGTTCTTCCTATGTTTTCTGTTAAGAATTTTGTAGTGTCCAGTCTTACATTTAGGTCTCTAATCATTTTGGAGTTTATTTTTGTGTATGTTGTTAGGGAGTGTTCTCATTTCATTCTTTTACATGTAGCTGTCCAGTTTTCCCAGCACCACCTATTGAAGAGACTGTCTTTTCTCCATTGTATATCCTTGCCTCCTTTGTCATAGATTAGTAGATCATAGGTGCCTGGGTTTATCTCTGGGCTTTCTATCCTGTTCCACTGATCTATATTTCTGTTTTTGTGTCAGTACCATATTGTCTTGATTACTGTAGCTTTGTAGTATACTCTGAAGATAGGAAGTCTGATTCCTCCAGCTCCATTTTTTTCCCTCAAGACTGCTTTGGCTATTTGGGGTCTTTTGTGTCTCCATAAAAATTTTTAAGATTTTTTGTTCTAGTTCTGTAAAAAATGCCATTGGTAATTTGATAAGGATTGCATGGAATCTGTAGATTGCTTTGGGTAGTACAGTCATTTTCACAATATTGACTCTTACAATCCAAGAACATGGTGTATCTCTCCATGTGTTGGTATCATCTTTCATTTCGTTCATCAGTGTCTTATAGTTTTCTGCATACAGGTCTTTTGTCTCCCTGGGTAGGTTTTTTTTTTTTTTTTTTTTTTTTGCGGGCGTGTCACTGTTGTGGCCTCTCCCGTTGTGGAGCACAGGCTCCGGGCGCGCAGGCGTAGCGGCCATGGCTCATGGGCCCAGCCGCTCCATGGCATGTGGGATCTTCCCGGACCGGGGCACGAACCTGTGTCCCCTGCATCGGCAGGCAGACTCTCAACCACTGCGCCACCAGGGAAGCCCCCTGGGTAGGTTTATTCCTAGGTATTTTATTCTTTTTGTTGCAATGGTAAATGGGAGTGTTTCCCTAATTTCTCTTTCAGATTTTTCATCATTAGTGTATAGGAATGCCAGAGATTTCTGTGCATTAATTTTGTATCCTGCAACTTTACCAAATTCATTTATTAGCTCTAGTAGTTTTCTGGTGGCATCTTTAGGATTATCCATGTATAGTATCATGTCATCTGCAAACAGTGACAGTTTTACTTCTTCTTTTCCAATTTATATTCCTTTTACTTCTTTTTCTTCTCTGATTGCCATGGATAAGACTTTCAAAACTATGTTGAATAACAGTGGCGAGAGTGGACCTCCTTGTCTCGCTCCTGATCTTAGAGGAAATGCTTTCAGTTTTTCACCATTGAGAATGATGTTTGCTGTGGGTTTGTCATACATGGCCTTTATTATGTTGAGGTAGGTTCCCTCTATGCCCACTTTCTAGAGAGTTTTCATCATAAATGGGTGTTGAATTTTGTCAAAAGCTTTTTCTGCATCTATTGAGATGATCATATGGTTTTCCTCCTTCAATTTGTTAACATGGTGCATCACATTGATTGATTTGCGTATATTGAAGAACCCTTGCATCCGTGGGATAAATCCCACTTGATCATGGTGTACAATCCTTTTAATGTGTTTTGTATTCTGTTTGCTAGTATTTTGTTGAGTACTTTTGCATCTATATTCATCTGTGATATTGGTCTGTAATCTTCTTTTCTTGTAGTCCCTTTGTCTGTTTTTGGTATCAGGGTGATGGTGGCCTCATAGAATGAATTTGGGAGTGTTCCTTCCTCTGCAATTTTTTGGAAGAGTTTGAGAAGGATGGGTGTTAGCTCTTCTCTAAATGTTTGATAGAATTCACCTGTGAAGCCATCGGGTCCTGGGCTTTTGTTTGTTGGAAGATTTTTAATCACAGTTTCAATTTCATTACTTGTGATTGGTCTGTTCATATTTTCTATTTCTTCCTGGTTCAGTCTTGGAAGGTTATACCTTCTAAGAATTTGTCCATTTCTTCCAGGTTGTCCATTTTATTGGCATAGAGTTGCTGGTAGTAGTCTCTTAGGATGCTTTTTATTTCTGTGGTGTCTGTTGTAACTTCTCCTTCTTCATTTCTAATTTTACTGATCTGAGTCCTTTCCCTCTTTTTCTTGATGAGTCTGGCTAATGGTTTATCAATTTTGTTTATCTTCTCAAAGAACCAGCTTTTACTTTTATTGATCTTTGCTATTGTTTTCTTTGTTTATATTTCATTTATTTCTGCTCTGATCTTTATGATTTCTTTTTTCTGCTAACTTTGGGTTTTATTGGTTCTTCTTTCTCTGGTTCCTTTAGGTGTAACGTGAGATTGTTTATTTGAGATTTTTCTTGTTTCTTGAGGTAGGCTTGTATAGCTATACACTTCCCTCTTAGAACTGCTTTTGCTTCATCCCATAGGTTTTGGATTGTTGTGTTTTCAATATCATTTGTCTCTAGGTATTTTTTTATTTCCTCTTTGATTTCTTCAGTGATCTCTTGGTTATTTAGTAACATATTGTTTAGCCTCCATGTGTTTGTGTTCTTTACATTTTTTTCTGTGAAACTGATTTCTAATCTCATAGTGTTGTGGTCAGAAAAAATGCTTGATATGATTTCAATCTTCTTAAATTTACTGAGGTTTGATTTGTGACCCAATATGTGATTTACCCTGGAGAATGTTCTGTGCACACTTGAGAAGAAAGTGTAATCTGCTGGTTTTGGATGGAATGTCCTATAAATATCAATTAAATCTATCTGGTCTGTTGTGTCATTTAAAGCTTGTGTTTCGTTTTTAATTTTCTGCTTGGATGATCTGTCCATTGTTGTAAGTGAGGTGTTAAAGTCCCCCACTATTATTGTGTTACTGTCGATTTCCTCTTTTATAGCTATTAGCAGTTGCCTTATGTATTGAGGGGCTCCTATGTTGGGTGCATATATATTTATAATTGTTATATCTTCTTCTTGGATTGATACCTTGATCATTATGTAGTGTTATTCCTTGTCTCTTGTAACATTCTTTATTTTAAAGTCTATTTTATCTGATATGAGTATTGCTACTCTAGCTTTCTTTTGATTTCCATTTGCATGGAATACCTTTTTCTATCCCCTCACTTTCAGTCTGAATGTGTCCTTAGGTCTGCAGTGGGTCACTTGTAGAAAGCATATATATGGGTCTTGTTTTTGTATCCATTCAGTGAGCCTGTGTCTTTTGGTTTGAGCATTGAATTCATGTTTTAGGCAATTATAGATATGTATGTTCCTATTACCATTTTCTAAATTGTTTTGGGTTTTTTTGTAGGTCCTTTTCTTCTCTGTGTTTCCCACTTGGAGAAGTTCCTTTAGCATTTGCTGTAGAGTTGGTTTGGTGGTGCTGAATTCTCTTAGCTTTTGCTTGTCTGTAAGGCTTTTGATTTCTACATCGAATCCGAATGAGATCCTTGCCGGGTAGAATAATCTTGGTTGTAGGTTCTTCCCTTTCATCACTTTAAGTATATCATTCCACTACCTTCTGGCCTGTAGAGTTTCTGCTGAGAAATTAGCTGTTAACCTTGTGGGAGTTCCCTTGTATGTTATTTGCCATTTTTCCCTTGCTGCTTTCAATAATTTTTCTTTGTGTTTAATTTTTGCCATTCTGATTACTATGTGTCTCGGTATGTTTCTCCTTGGGTTTATCCTGTATGGGACTCTCTGTGCTTCCTGGATTTGGGTGACTATTTCCTTTCCCCTGTTAGGGAAGTTTTCGACTATAATCTCTTCAAATATTTTCTCAGGTCCTTTCTCTCTCTCTTCTCCTTCTGGGACCCCTATAATGCATATGTTGCTGCATTTAATGTTATCCCAGTGGTCTCTTAGGCTGTCTTCATTTCTTTCCATTTTTATTTCTTTATTCTGTTCCACAGCAGTGAATTCCACCATTCTGTCTTCCAGGTCACTTATCTGTTCTTCTGCCTCAGTTATTCTGCTATTGATTCCTTCTAGTGTATTTTTATTTACAGTTATTGTGTTGTCCATCTCTGTTTGTATGTTCTTTAATTCTTCTAGATCTTTGTTAAACATTTCTTGCATATTCTTGATCTTTGCCTCCATTCTTTTTCCAAGTCCTGGATCATCCTCACTACCATTATTCTGAATTCTTTTTTGGAAAGTTGCCTATCTCCACATTATTTAGTTGTTTTTCTGGGGTTTTATCTTGTTCCTTCATCTGGTACATAGCCTCCTGACTTTTCATCTTGTCTATCATTCTGTGAATGTGGTTTTTGTTCCACAGGCTGCTGGATTGTAGTTCTTCTTGCTTCTGCTGTCTTCCCTCTGGTGGATGAGTCTATCTAAGAGGCTTGTGCAAGTTTCCTGATGGAGAGGGACTGGTGGTGGGTAGAGCTGGCTGTTGCTCTGATGGGTAGAGCTCAGTACAACTTTAATAATCTCCTTGTCTGCTGATGGGTGGTGCTGGGTTCCCTCCCTGTTGGTTGTTTGGCCTGAGGCAACCCAACACTGTAGCGTACCAGGCTCTTTTGTTGGGCTAATGGCAGACTTTCGGAGGGCTCACGCCAAGGACTACTTCCCAGAACTTCTGCTGCCAGTGTCCTTGTCCTCACGGTGAGACACAGTCACACCCCGCCTCTGCAGGAGACCCTCCAACACTAGCAGGTAGGTCTGGTTCAGTCTCCTATGGGGTCACTGCTCCTTCCCCTGGGTCCCGATGCACACACTACTTTGTGTGTGCCCTCCATGAGTGGAGTCTCTGTTTCCCTCAGTCTTGTCGAAGTCCTGCAATCAAATCCTGCTAGCCTTCAAAGTCTGATTCTCTAGGAATTCCTCCTCCCGTTGCTGTACCCCCAGATTGGGAAGCCTGACGTGGGGCTCAGAATCTGCACTCCAGTGGGTGGACTTCTGTGGTATAAGTGTTCTCCAGTTTGTGAGTCACCCACCCAGCAGTTATGGGATTTGATTTTATTGTGATTGTACCCCTCCTACCATCTCACTGTGGCTTCTCTTTTGTCTTTGGGGCATCTTTTTTGGTGAGTTCCAGTGTCTTCCTGTCAATGATTGTTCAGCAGTTAGTTGTGATTCTGGTGTTCTCGCAAGAGGGAGTGAGAGCACGTCCTTCTACTCTGCCATTTTGAACTAAACTTTTTTTTGTCTTTTTAAAATAGCTTTCCTACAGATCACCCATTTAAAGCGTCCAATTCAATGGGATTCATCTGTTGATGGATGAATTAGGTTTCTTTCATATCTTGGGTATTGTAAATAATGTTGCTAGGGACATTGGGGTGCATGTATGTTTTTGAATTTTTTCATTTGCTTTGGATATATACCTAAGAGTGGAATTTCTGGATCATATAGTAGTTCTACTTTTAGTTTTTTGAGGAACCTCCATAATGTTTGCCACAGTGGCTGCACCAATTTATATTCCCACCAACAGTGTAGGAGGGTTTTTTTTTCTCCATTTCCTCATCAACCCTTGTCATTTCTTATCTTTGTTTCTTTCTATTCTTGGAGGATAGACTTGAAGAAAAAGTCTTCCTTACATCTGAAGAATGTTGGTATGCATTTTGATGGTGGTTTGTTTTGCCCTGTCCATGGAATACTGTTTAATTCTCTCAGGATGTTTCTTAGTGGAGGTGGGTGAAAGGGTAGAATGTGGCATCATTCTCTTAGTTCTCTGCCCTGTGTTGCTTTCAGGACTCATTTGTTAGTGATATCTCTAACAAGAGGGCCAACCTGACCCCAAATCCTTGAATCCTTCTAATGTGGCCACAGGTACCCCCAGTAGGATCATGAGAATTATATAACACAGGTAGTAAGGAAGTGCACCCTTTGTTACTGGCTATAAATTTGGTCCCTAATCCCTATCTGAAGCTCTTGCCAGGTAAATTGAGAAGAATCCCTTGTAGAGCTTCAAGAGCAATGCTTGGATCCAGACTACCTGCATCAGAGTCATTTGGGGAACTTGTAAATATGAAGATTTCTGGACATCATCCTAGAGTTACTTAATCTCCAGCCCTGGAGCTTAGGAAATATACATTAAAAAACGTCTCACAGGCAATTCTGATGTGCAATAAGAATTCTGAACCTTGTACAGGAGCCAAAATTAGAAGCATATATGATTAGCTAGTTTTTTTTAATGGTCTATCTCCCTTTGGTCCCTTGTCTTTGTCTTCTAAGATTTGGTACATCTACTAAATTGAAGATATCCCCACCTTTGTGTATTTGCATCCACATTGCTACCGAGAAGAGAATACAGAGAGATATAAGAGAAAATTGTCAATGAAAGAATATGACACATGGTATAAGATCCACCTGCCTCTTGAATTAGTTATATGCAGTCACCAGTGGGACATTCTGATGTTAATTCTGTTATCAACATATCCACCAGGACATCAGTCTGTAGCCAGAAAACGATAAAATCTGCTGAAAAAACCACGGAGAGGAGATAGAAAGGAGTAAAAGGAAATCTTGAATTGATTGAGTTCTCCCGCATTTATGACCAGAAATAATTGAAGTACCTTGAACCAGCAATGTTGGATTTTCTTACCATCAGCAAAAACAGAGACTTAGGTACTAAGGTAGATTCAGTTAGAGAAAAATTTCAGAGTCTATGACCATGAAATATTAGGCTGGATATAATTTAAAACAGATATCTATAGTTCTACATTGTGTTTCCCATTGGAAATTCCTTCCCAGAGGTTCTTGGGATAGTTAAATGATCTTTGTTTTGAATCCTGAGAAAACTCAGTAGAGAAATGGGGGAAATGTATCATAATTCACTGCAAGAATTAAAGTTTAACAGTCAACATAACAATATTACTGGTTCAAAGAAATCCACTGATGTTAAGTCAAAAACAAGAGCAGAACATACAGACATGAAGAGCCTAAAGTGAAAGTGGACAAATGTGGGAACCTGGGCGGGAGCAGGCATGTAGGGAAGAAGCAGCTTAGTGGGGTCAGGTGTGAGTTAGGCTTGCTTCTAGCTGTTATCATGTTATAAGCATATGCTTGTGGCCCTGACTACTGGTAATGGTGAACCATTCTTGTAAATAAGTAAATATTAATATGTTTTTACACATAGAATATTTTATAAAACTCCTATGAGTGGTGTTCTAAGAAATTACAAATTTGGAATCAAAATAAGTCCTCATATTGGTAATTTTGACCCATGATTCTGTGTAGTGCTGCTAACTCTGCTAGGAGATCCAAATGTTATATTACAAAAATACTATTCAATGTTTGCTATAGTCTACAGTTCCTTGTAAAATTAATATTTCTTAATTTAAACCATTTTTAATATATCCACAACAGTAAATAAAGAGCATGATAATGTTAAAAGTATTTTAAGAATATTTATGATTTTGAGAATTCTGACTTTTCATTCCTGAATCTGAAACATTAATATCTGTTAGGAATTTGGAAACACTGTGGGAGAGTTTCTTTTTTTTTTTTTTCTTTTTTAAACATTTTAAAAAATTGAGATAAAATCTAAGGAATTTTCTTTATCATTCAGTATTCCTACAGGTAAAGCCTCATTGAACATGAGTTCACAGTCCACAGTTACACAATATAACGTGTCAGAGTCATACTCATTGGATAGATTGAAAAACAGATTATACTTGGCCAAAGGGAAAACTATTAGTGGAAAATATATCTGAAGAATTTTGTAAAAGTAACACAAAGATACATAGAGATGAGAAATATTAAAGAGATATGAAATATGGAGTGAAGAAGTTCAACATATAAAAGTCAAATTGAAGTTCCAGAAGGACTAGAGAGGAGTGGGGAGAGGCAATATTGGAAAAGATAATGCCTCTGAATTTCCAGAAATGACTAAAGATACATTCTCAGATTCAGGAAGCACAGGAAGTCCCAATAAAAGAGAGAACAAGATTTTCAAAACAAAAAGAGAGAAAGGCATGCCATTCATAAGGGAAATAAAATTAAACTGATAGCAGTTATGTCAACAAAAAGAAACAGAAGAAGATGACAGTAGAATAATAGCTTCCGAGTGCTGAGAGAACATTACTGTCAATCATGAATTTAAAAATGAAGGTAAAACGAATTTTCATACTAACAAAAACTGAGAGCAAAGGAATAACAAGATGGAATAAACACTGGTAAACATTATGTAAGATGGGAGGAGGTGATCAGATTTCTGTAGCTCTTATATACATTAACCATAGAGTTTTTCAATTCAGGCCTGTATACTAAAAATAGTAGAGAGGGCTTCCCTTCCCAGATGAGATGAAGTAAGCCCACTCCCACTTCCCTCTGTTTCTTCTACTGAATGCAGCTATAAAACCTGAACAGGATGCACAGAGCAGCTATTTGAGGACTTTGAAAAGTAAAGAGTAGTAGCAGGCAGATTTGGGAAGAAGGCAAGAATTCAAAGTATCACTGGACTGGTGGTGGATTTACCAATCCCTCTCCTGGCTCCTGTATTGTGCTACCCTGGATTCAACGTAGCCCAAATCCCAAAGTGGACACTACTGGGGAGAAGGGGAAAGAGAAAGACACAGAGAGAGACAGACACAGAGACAGAGGGAGAGAGACAAGGGAACACCCAGTTTCTTGTGTTAGTTCTGGCTGGAGGAGTAGGAAAGACATCTCCTAGCGCTTAGAGACAGTGTAGAAATCACCCATTTTGCTTCTCTGTTCTCTCACACCCCACCCCCCAAGCATTCCTATAATGGTTGTGGCAGCAGAAGCAACAAGAGCCCAGTTAAAATCTAAAGCTCCAAGGAGGGAACTCTTCCTCCCCGATTAGAGATTGGAGAAGTGGTAGCTCCCAGAGGGTGGGGTGAACACTTGCTGCTTTTTTCTCTTCCTGTTCTCCCACCATTTGGCCCCAAAGTAGGTACAGTCATGGGAAGTACACAGCAGAGTAGGGTAAATAAAAGCCCAGCTTTCTGGCCAGAGGAAGTTGTAGGGGGCAGTGCACGAGGGAAGAGGAAAGTACCAGGGAGATTGCAGAGAAGAAAGCCATTGAGAAAGTGACCCTTTAAGTTGTTTATGAATTCCTGGGCTCACCCTTGGGTTGTGCAAGCCTGGATCTAAAACAGCAGGCACAGACTTTGATAACTGGACCATGGGATAGACCACCACCAAAATCTCAGACTAGTCGATGACAAATGCACCTGCAGGAGAGTTCAGAGTAACACTGCTTTGGAAAGGCTTTGTAAACTGAGCTGACACTTCAGCCACTGGATGTCTGAATCCAACTGGTGGACTGAACACGACTGGGCAATTACCTGCCTCAATAAAAATTTCAATATTGTCCCATAGGGTTCAAACAAGGCCCAGAGACCCCTAACGTAATATTAAAAATGTCTAGGATGTAAACCAAATTACTTGGCAGAGGAAGAACCAGGAAAATCTTAATCCACAAGGGAAAATATAACCAACAGATGTGTATGTTGAGATAACAAAGATGTTGGAATTATGATAAAGACTTTAAAGCATTATAAGCATATATATTATAAAAATGCTCAAATAAGTAAGGATAAACATCTGTGAAAGGAACGGAAACACAGAAATTCACAGCAAAGTAATGCAAGATATAAAGAACAACCAAAGGGAAATTTTATGACTAATTGCACCTAAAAACCCAAGAATAAACAGACAAACAAACAAACCCCCCAAACAAACCCATATATCTATCTTTTTCTTTGGTGGGGGAGAAGAACATTCAAATTTTACTCTCTTAGCAAATTTCAATTATACAGTACAGTATTATCAACTATAGTTACCATGTTTTACATGTGATACTCAGACCTTATTCACCTCATAGCTGAAAGTTTGTACCCTTTTACCAACCTCTCTCTACACCCCAGCCTCTGGAAGCCACTTTTCTAATCTCTGTTTCTATGAGTTTCACTTTGTTTTTTTTTTTAGATTTCACATATAAGTGAAACCAGGCAGTATTTGTCTTTCTGTGTCTGGCTTATTTCACTTAGCATAATGCCCTCAAGGGCCATCCATGCTGTCACAAATGGCAGGATTTCCTTCTTTCTCATGGCTGAATAATATTCCTTTGTATATATACTGCATCTTCTTTATCCATTCATCCATGAAAAGACACTTAGGTCATTTCCATATCTTGTGAATAATGCTGCTGTGAACCTGGGAGTGCAGATATCTCCTTGATATCCTATTTTCGTTTCCTTTCAATATATACCTAGAAGTGGGTGGGATTGCTAGATTATATGACAGTTATATTTTTAATTTTTTTGAGGAAGCTCCACACTGTTTCCCATAGTGGCTGCAACAATTTCCATTTCCACCAGTAGTGCACAAGTGTTCCCGTTTCTCCACATCCTTGCCAATACTTTTTATCTCTTGTCTTTTTGGTGATGGCCATTCTAACAGGTGTGAGGGAATATCAAATTGTGGTTTTGATTTGCATTTCCCTGACTGTTAGTGATGCTGAGTACTTTTCATGTACCTAATGGCCATTTGGATGTCTTGTTTAGAAAAATGTCTATTCAATTCCTCTACCCTTTTAAAATGGGATTGTTTACTTTCTTTTGCTATTGAGTTGTATGTGTTCTTAATATATTCAGTATTAACCCCTACCAGCTATATGATTTACAAATATTTTCTCCCCATCCACAGGTTGACATTTCATTTTTTTGATGGTTTTCTTTTCTGTGCAGAAGATTTTTAGTCTGATATAGTTGAACTTGTTTTTTTTTTGTTTGTTTGTTTGTTTGTTTTGCTTTTATTACCTTTGCTTTTGGTGTGAAATCCAAAAAAATTATTGACAAGACTGATGTCAAGGAGCTTACTGCCTGTGTTTTCTTCTAGGAGTTTTATGGTTTCAGGTCTTACATTCAAGTCTGTAATCCATTCTGAGTTAACTTTTTTGTATGGTATAAGATAGAGATCCAGTTTTATTCTTTTGCATGTGGCTGTCCAGTTTTCCCAACAACTTCTATTGAAGAGACTGTCATATATTCTTGGCTCCTTTGTTGTATAAATTCAAAGTTCTATGTCTAGCAAAAATATTCTCCAGGAGCAAAAATAGTTTCAGATGAAGAAAAACTAAGAGAACTTCTTGAAAGCAGACTTGTTTTAAGAGGATTACTTTAAAAATTTGGAGAGATAGAAGGGAAATGGTACCAGAGGGAAATCTGAAATAGTAAGAATGATGGAAGAGCAGCAGTAAAGTATATATCTGGGTAAAAATTTCATACCATTCTTCACCTATTGAGTTCTTTAAAATATTTTTGAAAATTAAAAGCAAAATTTTTCACACCATTTTAAAACCATTTCTTCCTGGAAGAGGTGGTCGAGAAGGCAGGGTAGGAAGACCCTGAACTTGGTAGGAGTCCCAAGGACACACCAAAATTAAACTATTTACAGAGAAACTATTTATGAGAACTACCTGAAGAAGGAAAGATTTTCCACACTAAAGAAATAAAGAAGAAACCACAATGAGATGGTAGGAGGGGTGGAGACTCAATATAGTCAGAACCCATACCCCCAGGTCAATGACCCAGAAATGGGAGACGTCATCCTCAAGAGTGAGGGGTCTGAGCCCCACACTGGGCCCCCCAGCCTGGTGATCCTGCACTGGGAAGATGAACCCCTGGAACATCTGGCTTGGAAAACCAGAGAAGCTTATGTTTGGGAGAGCAAGAGGGCTATAGGAAATAAGACTCCACTCTTAAGGGTATGCACAGAATCTCACAAACTCTGAGTCCCAGCACAGAGGGAGTAGTTTGAAAGAAGCCTGGCTAAGACCTACTTGTTGATCTTAGAGAACCTCCTAGAAAGGCAGGAGGCAACTGGGATTCCCCCTGGAGATGGAGACACTGGCCATTTTGGGGAGCTTATCCTGCCATAATAACACCAGCACTAGTAAGTGCTATTTTTAGAATCCTCTCTCTAGTCTATTAGTGCCAGGGACCTGGCCCTGCCCACTAGTGAGCCAGCACCATTCCTAGCTTCCATGGCCCTTGCAGTCAGCCACACAGCAAATCTTAATTAATGGAAAATATATCCCTGGCTACCAATCTGGGAAGCCTTTCGCTCTGATCCTATTGTTCTCTATTTAATTTTAAAAGAAATTGGTACAATTTCTACTGTGTTATAAAAACAGTTTATTATTATTATTTTTCTTCTCATTTCCTGGGCTCACTTGACTTGTAAGAGTTACAAAAGACAGGGATAAGGTTTGTTTTATTCAGGAATAAATGCCTCACTTAATACAGTGTTTTACACATATTACATGTTCAACAAATGTTTGATAAATGAATTGATGGTGCTATCATTGGCATTGACTCATACCTAACTCTGCATTTTTCTAATCCCTCTGGTTTTCATAAACCCAATACAAGCTTGATAAGTATTGATTCTGATCTATATTTATTTATATTATCCTGGATGTAAACATGAGGTTTCTGCATTAAGACGGACTTACTATTATTACTTACTGCAATAACCCCATTGTTTATCCATGCTTCAGTTGTTCCCCCTTCTGGGGTAAATTGATAAGTGCCAAAGAGACGCCTCTGTGTGTGCCAAAGGGATTTCATGATCCACTGGAGAGGAATCCCCAAATTATGAGTCTAGGAGCTTATATACACATTGTTCCCTCTCCTCCTGAGAGTGAAGAGAAACCTAATTTCTCTAATGTAGACAAAGTCTCCTTGGGAAGAGAGTGGAAAGTCCCTGGGTTCTTACCCTTTGGAGTACTAATCTGTATCTCTAGGGGGAAGATAAAATAGACCTCTCTGGGTTACAACCCCTGAAATGTTTTCATGATTCCATTTTTTATCTCTCTTTGAAATGAAAATACATACCTCTGAGGAGATAAATCACTTTCCTGAGTTCCCCCACTGTTTATTCAGTCATCATATAGCTTCCAAGATTTGTCCTTTAATCTAGGTCCCAGTACAATTTGCTCAGAAAACCCTAACCATGCAGAAAACATGAACATATTCACTTCCCGACAGTAGTGGCCAATATCTACTATCATTTACACTCTTCACTAAGGTAATTATTAAACCCATAACCAGATCTTGTTATTTAAAGTGCTAGTAAAGGAGTGCATGCATTGCTACATCACATTTATTTTTTAAATATTTTGATAACTATCTTGCAATGTAACTAGTTGTCTCTGTAACTAAATGTGTTTCGTTTTATCCTATTCTGAGAAGATGTTCATAGACTCCACCAGATTGCCAGAGGTGTCCATGAAACAAAAATGGTTAAGAGTGTCTGGTCTAGGTGTTGGACATTGTGCCTGTGGACTCTACTGATACCTATTTTACACATCCTAGGTGATACCACACACTAACACATACTGAGTTTGCAGTTTCCACAGGTTTACAATATGCATTCAAAATCTTTAAACTTCCCTCTTATATTGTCTTATACTCATAAGAATTCTTTATCCTGCATGATTAGAATCAGCATATATATACTGGCTTCTTGGATCCTTCTTTTTTTTTTTAAAGGCAAACTGTATTCTGCTCAAACTAGCTGGAATATCCTCAGCAGTGGGTCAGATGGTATATTCCCTACAGGCACACATATTTGGTTTGGGTCCTCAGGAGGATTCTCTCTGTGCATGACCCTGATAAAATCCCATATTAACTCCCAAAGCAAACTGAACAGCACATTGCTTGTTCTTTCCCCGTATTTGCCTTGGCCTCCGAGCACCAAGGCCTCTTAAGCTGCTGTGGATTAGTACCATTTGCAATATGTAATCTCACTCCTCTCTTATTTGCTCCAGAAAATACTTGTAAGTAGCCTTAGCCTTCTTCAAATCAGAACGTGAAGACAAGTAATGGTGACCGTGTTTTACTTTGTTGGGTTGGGATTCAACAAGAGATATTCTATAGCAACTTGTAACAACTCACCAAAAACATTTTTTAAAAACCAGATGTTAAAAGGTTAACTGTAGTTGAATGGGACAAACTGGAAGGAGACAGAAAGTGGAAGTGGGTGGAAGCACAGGAATAAAGCCATTGCCCTGGAAACATAGCTGATGCAAACACTGGGAGAAAGTCGGTCAGGTAGGAGCAGTTAGAATATTAGGCTTAAGTCAGATAAGAAGGTTGAGTATTTTGGATTTAATTTGATTAGAAGTGGAGCTGTATTTGAGCCTTTGAATGAAAAGTTTCTGTTCTAGGATACCACATTACAGTTAGACCAACTACACTTTGAATGCTTGCCATGGTGTGAAACTGTCCCCTCGAAATTCATACGTTGAAGTCCTAACCCCCAAAGATGATAGTATTAGGGAGCACCTTTGGGAGGTGCTTGAGTCATGAGGACAGAGGCTTCATGAATGGAATTAGTGCCTTTATGAAAGAGGCTCCAGAGAAACCCCTTGCCTTTCCACTATGTGAGGACACAGCAAGAAGGTGCCATGGGTCACGAAGAGGGCTGTCACCAGAACGTGACCATGCTGGTGTCTTGATCTTGGCCTTCCCAGATTCCAGAACCGTGAGCAATAATTTCTGTTGTTTATAAGCAACCCAGTCTGTGGTATTTGGTCTATCTTTACCAATGTCCAATGGCAAGAACGTTTTAAAGAATTCCTGTGGTTACTGAAATTCTAGCTACCTTCTAAATCTCCAGAGGCAAGAGCACCTAAAGATCAGTTCAATATTTGTCAATGCTTCAGTTTCGTGGGCTTTTAATTGTCCCTAAGGAATAGTCACTTAGGAAGAAAAATGAAAAGATTGTCACCATCTTTGAATAGATGTTCCCCCAGATAGTGGTGAAATACAAAGAAGCTGATCCATAGTAGTTCTGTGACAATGACAGAAGAACCAGAACACCTCCTAAGTGAGTAGGGAGAAAGAATGTCTATGTTTTATGTGATATATGTTAAGAAAATCAGAAACAGGTGAAAATCTAATAGATAACTTGCTAATTATTATGATTTTTTTCTTATATAAACAAGAATGAAAAATTCACTCTTCAAAAGAGTTTATACGGTATGTTAGTTTTCTTGGGCTGCCATTACAATGTACCACAGACTGGGTGGGTTAAACAACAGAAATTTTTTCCTCACAGTTCTGGAGGCTAGAAATCCAAGATCAAGCTGTTGCCAAGATCAAGGTGTTGGTAGGGTTCTATGCAGCTGTTACAAGGAATGAAGGATATCTTTGGGATGTACAGTCAAGTAAAATAAAGCAATGTGGAGAAAAGTGTAATTTATCAGAGAAAAGTGGGGTGTACTGGTATACAATGGAACAATAAACTGTAAAATGAAAAAGTGTCACTTAAAAAGGGAGGGAAGACATAGGGTAAAGAGAATTTGGACAGGAGCTAGACTTTTCGAATATGTCTTGTAAACTTAATTTTTGAACTGTGTAAATATTTTATGTAATTACGTAATTATAAAACAACAAAAAAACCCAAAAAGCAATCCCTAAATATCCTCTGTATTCAGTTGGGGACATAACTTCACAGAGCTGAACTAGTCCAAGTGGCTTTAATACACTGTAATTTGACCGTTTATCCCTGGTGCACAAAAAGGAATTTTAAACCATTTTCAGTACTCAGGATCCAAAAAAGATCCAACACATTGCCTGTCTGACATGTCTTTTAACCCTTTTTTAATCTATATTTTCTCCTCCATTTCTTTTTCTCCTTTATTTAAAAATTTTTGTTCTTGTTGATGAAAACTGTTTATCCTATAGTTTTCCTCAGAGTCTGTAGTTTGCTGTTGCATCCCCATAATGTAAAAATAAAGATTTATGACATTTATCAGCCCATTGCGAAAGCAAACACGGATCGGTTATTTGATGAAATTAAGAAATTATTGTTTATCTCTTAGGGTGATAGTGTAGTGTGATCTTGTTAAGAAGAAATACATGCTGAAGTATATAAGGATCAAATGCAAATGATGTAATGTCTGAAATTTGCTTTAAAATTATATGGAGGGGCAATTGATCTGTTGATTGGCTGGGGAGCTCAGTCAAGTATAAATCAAACTATACGAGTTTAACTAATCCTGAAGGTGTTCAAAATCCTTTATAATAAAAAAATTATAATGAGTGCTATCTCTAGAGTCCATTCACCTGGGTTTGAATTCTGACCCCACCACTTAGTAAATAAGTGGTTGTAGGTAAATCATTTTACCTGTTTCATAATCTGAAAACTGAGGCTGATAGTATTATTACCTCATAGGATTCTTGAGCCACCTAAATGAGATAATACATGTGAAGTGATTGGGGCACATTCTGGCACATAATAAGTGTACAAGAAATTTTAGTAATCATCATTAACTATTATTATTTTCTCTAAGCTTTAATAAATGAAAACTGGGAGACAGAGGGAGTCTGAGGTATAACTCAGAGGAAAGCAGAGGCACTGGATGGGCAGAGCCATTGCAACATACACTGAGCTCCTAAGTTCAGTCATTCCTGAAGCTAGCATACCCCTGGACTTCCCACTTACTGGGGCAATAATTTATTAAGTCTATTTGAGTTGGGTTTCTGACACTAGCAAGTGAAGTTGTTCTAGTCATTTCCACACATTCTAACATATCTTAAACAGCGTTCCACCTTTTACCTAAAGCACAACTCTACTTATAATACTTGTCACTCAAAATATGAACAGACTTCCTAGTTTTTTAATAAATAAAAGCCAACCACTCAGCCTGGTATTTAACATCCTTTTTGACTTTGTCCAAATTTACTTTTCCAGCTTTATGTTCTACTCTGCATAGTTCCCTGACCAGGGATTGACCCCGCGCCCCCTGCAGTGGAAGCACGGAGTCTTAACCACTGGACCACCAGGTGCAGTGACCAAGTTCTTAAATATGCTGCTTCTGTGCCTCTAGGCTTGGCTGCCTCTCACCTAGCATATAACACCTTGCCTGTCCATTTAATAAGTGACTTCTCATCTTTCAAGGTCTTTTGCAAATGTCACTCTTCCCTGAAAATTTGCTTTATTAGGTGCTGGAAGGGCTGTCCTACATTTTATATAGCCCTTTGCTTTACTCCTTCTACAGCATGCATCATTGATATTTTGGTATTACTATTATAGTTAGTTTAAAAATTGGGATGTTTAAAAAATTCATATGATATCATGAATCCCCTTATACTTGGAATAAAATCCTATCACTTTTGTGTACAAAGGCTCCTTCCAGCTTCTCTGATGGCCTATGAGATGACTGTCTCCCCTCAACATACCCCAGCTTAATAGGTCTTATTTATATTCTTCAGAAAACCCAGCTTTTCTTGCCATTGATTAGTCATCCCCATTTGTCTGTAAGACTCTACTTCCAGATCTTCCTATGGCCGGGCTCTACTCATCATTTATGCTTTATCTAAGGTCCTTTCTCAAAGAGGCCTCTCCTCTTCACCCTACCTAAATTAGCCCAACCCCTACCCTGGAATCCCTATCATATTATACTATGTTATTTTCTCTGTAGAACTTTCAAGTGTCTTGAATTACCATGTTTGTTTGCTTAACCCTTGGATGTCTTTTCTGCCCCCTTCTCCTCCCAACTCCACTACATTAAAATTTCTATGAGAGTAGGGATTATTTTGGTCTTAATACTGTATTTCCATCACCTAGAACAGAGGCTAGCACATAACTGGTGTTTCATAAATATTTGCTAAATGAACATTTTAAAACCCCTTTACTAGATTATCTGTACTACAAAGGCACAGCCTGTTTTCCTATTTTACATAAATTATCATAATCCTTTTTATAGGTTATGCACACTGTGACTATCTGATGAGTGGACAAATTTTCCTTATTATGTTGAACCATATGAAATTGTCATTTTTGTATATCAAAAATAGTTGAATATCAGCAATTTCCTATGGTTGAATCTTAAGCTGTTTTTCGAAGAATTAACCTTACCTAAAGAGAGTTCTGGCCTTTGCGTTTGGCTCCTGGGAGGTGATGTCTACATGTCTTGAATGTCTTGCCTGATAGGAGTGTCTTTGTTTGCCTGGGGCTTTGGCCACCTCACAGTCTAACAATGTGATTTGTGACGGGGGCTTTGGGACATGCCATATCAGTTCCAAACTCCAGAGGAACGGGAGACTAAAGGTATTAGCCCCAACCTCTAAAAAAGGCTGGCAAATATCAGACATACAGGCAGTATGTAATCAAGTCTTAATAAAAAGTCTGGATAACAAAGGCTTGGATGCACTTCCTGGATTGGTATTGTTGTATAGTCACATACTGGTACTGAGAGAGTATCCGTTACTTAAGCTCTAGAGACTTTCTCCCTGCATTAACCTGTATAAATACTCATTGGAACTGCTCTCATAAAGTGATGAGACCATCAGAATACACTTAATGTTTATGATGCAGTACTGAATTGAATGTAATCAAGTGCTAAAATCTATGGTACAGAAAATGCTGTGCTATGACCTGTTATTACAAAGTAAGATCAATATCAAAGAAGATGGGACTTGAAGTGGATCTAGGTATAAAATGTAGCATAAATTCTCATTCTACCTGGTCTTTATCACACATGGATAAAATGGCCAAAACTTTTTGAGATAACTGCTCATGGATGGAACCAGATCTCATACCATGCCCTCAACCATAAACCTTCCCAATGAAAACCATAACCTTACAAACTGCTCTCATTATCCCTAGTTCCATAAGGAATTACAGTCATCTCATTATACGTCTTCAGTGTGACA
This sequence comes from Phocoena phocoena, assembly GCF_963924675.1. Taxonomy (NCBI): domain Eukaryota; kingdom Metazoa; phylum Chordata; class Mammalia; order Artiodactyla; family Phocoenidae; genus Phocoena; species Phocoena phocoena. Next base: position 18,746,996 of record NC_089235.1, read on the forward strand.
GCTAACTTTGCAAGTGACACTTGGGTGACTTCATAGAGTAGAAGGTGACTTCACATAAGTGGGAAACATTCATCTTTTAATAGATTTGAGCTTAAACATGGATATTCCAAGTTTTTACCTTTTCTAGAATGCATCCAAACTTCCATTCTACTGTTTGCAGATAATGAAGATTTTAAAAAATATTTTTATATTTACACTCAATCATTAGTAACCTCTCCTAAAATCAGATGTTTTTAAAACATCTTAAATGGCAGTCATTTTTTTTACATGATACAACTCCTATTCTTCTGACATGAAAGTAATGTGAGACAAAATTACTTGTAAATAAAAAAATTAGAACACCACTTATTGGAAGTAAGTTCCTGGAAATCTCTTCCTTCAAAGCATTCTGGTATGATATACATGGAACCCAAGACTGAGAGATATTAAGTAATAAAAAGACAGTCTGTAGTCTTAAGGAATTTACAATTTGAAGCCGGAGAGAGGAGTGATACAAAATATCATATGAATCCTGACAGAGGTTGACTGATGATACTCAAGAGCTGACTCTGCTATTTCCAAAGAGAACTAAGAAACATCCAACTGGAAAACACAGGAGTGTATTTTCAGTGGCAATTCAGAGTCGATATACAGAGTGATGAAAGGGTTGAAATCATTTCAACAGGGTCAGTCCCTGTCTTTGCTTCTTATTCCATCCAATTCAAATGAGAAGCTTGAATTATAAAGAGGATAATTTGCATGGTTGTAAAAATCCCTGGAACACATCTGAATTTTAAATCATACAATTAAAGTAGGTTGTATCAGAGTGGAAGGATTCTGGGTCTCTAGAAAAATAAGCAAATTCATTAGCTTTCAAATCAGAGAGTAGAAATCTTCAGTGGCATGTAAACATTAAATTTGGTTGTTATGATTTCTATGTTGAGTCTCAAAAAGAGACTTTTAGAAGCATTTCTACTTTGCTTCCTCCAAATATCATAAATCATCACTTTGATTTCACTGCACATTTTCTTCAGTTAGGCTAGACTGTAAAAAATTTTGTTGTAATCTTTTAAAGTAATCATCAAATGTTTGTAGATCTTAAATGGAACAAGTATATTGTGAGACCAATGGGAGAAAATACTCCAACTTGTGGCTCAATATTAGCACACAAATATTAATGAGTTCCAGTCATCCCCAGGATGTCAAGAATAGAAGAAATATTTGAAAATATTTTCAAAACGCATCTCACGGTGCTGATTCCAGGGTGAAGCTCTTTCAGCTGTTAATGAAAAGCAAGCAAACACGTTCTCCTCATGTGACCCATGACACGGCACAGACTGCTCATAGAAGACTACTTTTAGTGTTGCTTTCATGCCCCCAATTTTTGCTTGCTGGAAATTGGTGTTAATACTCAGTGGTAGACCCCCACTGACCTTGTCTGTACTCCATGGCTCTGTCCACACAACCAGTTAAACTGAAAGTATATATCTGACCAAAGGTGGACCAATTAGCACCTCTATCCAGAATTAAAGAATTAGAAAAGAGTGACTAGGAGACTGAGTGTATTTGGGACTAAGTTTTGTAAATGGTAGAAGTCTTGGGAGAAAGCCAATAAATTTGAAGCAGAGATCATTGAAACTTCCCATTTCTAAATTATCTCTTCCTTTGATTCCAAGAGATACTCAAGTGTTTCCACTAATTGTCTCTCTCCTGGCTCCTATTACCCAGAATCCAGCGGCCACAAACCTAGGGATGAACAATTTAATAGCAGAAGAAGTCATGAAATATCCAAGTATAACTTTATGTCTTCCGCTTCAAATTATCGTTTAAGATCCAAATTATTATTCATGCTTTTGTTACTGCAAATCCTGTAGAGTGCTTCAAGTTGAATTTTATAGCTGTAAAGGGACCTTAGAGATGATCTGGTTCAACTCTCTCATTATACAGATGAGGGAAGTAAGGCCCAAAGAATTTAAGTGACTTGCTTGTTAAAGATCTACAGCTAACAATCAGCGAAATTAGGGGTCCAGTGCTTTTATTTACTTAGTTGTGTGAATTATATGTTTTCATGCTATCTTAGTTGACTGGTTTTAATTAGGATTCACTTTGCGATTTGTTTTAAATTCATATTGATTATTTATTTTTGTATTATGAAAAAAAATTTAAAGAGAAATAAACTTTTACAAATATACTGGAGCCTCCTATATGTGCCTTCCCAGTTCTGTTTACATCTTTCCTTCCCATGATGAATTTTCCTATTTATCATTTCTGATACATATTTTTTGCTACATATGTATAATGTATGCCAATAAAATATATAGTATCATTTTGCATGTTTAAAAATTTATATAATCATACCATAACTCAACATTATATTTTTGAGATTTAGCCACACTGATACACGTAGCTGCCATTTATTCAATTTTTTTTTATTAAAATACTACAGTGTTTCTATTCCCCTATTGATGGACATTTAGGTTGTTTCCAGTACTTCATTATTCACACACTGCTGCAATAAATATTCTTGAACGTGTGCACTTATCTACACATATGGGAGTCTCTCTATGGTATGTAGGAAGAGAAGGACTGAGTAATGATTTGGAGCACTTCCAACCTAACTAGACTTTGTCCAAAGTTTTAGTTGTACCAAATTATGCTTCTTTTTTAATTAAAAAATTTTAATTGAAGTATAGTTGATTTACAATGTTGTGTTAGTTTCAGGTATACAGCAAAGTGGTTCAGTTATACATTTATCCATTCTTTTTCAGATTCTTTTGCCATATAGGTTATTATAGAATGTTGAGTAGAGTTCCCTGTGCTATACAGTAGGTCCTTGTTGATTATATATTTTAAATATAGTAGTGTGTATATGTTAATACTAACCTCCTACTTTATCTCCCCTGCCCCACCTTTTCCCTTTGGTAACCATAGTTTGTTTTCTATGTCTATGAGTCTGTTTCTGTATTGTAAATAAGTTCATTTGTATCATATTTTTAGATTCCACATGTAAGTGATATCATATGATATTTGTCTTTCTCTGTCTGACTTACTTCCCTTAGTATGATAATCTCTAGGTCCATCCATGTTGTTGCAAATGGCACTATTTCATTCCTTTTTATGGCTGAGGAATATTCCATTGTGTATGTGTACCACATCTTCTTTATCCATTCATCTGAGTTGATAGACATTTAGGTTGCTCCCATGTCTTGGCTATTGCAAATAGTGCTGCGACGAACATCGGGGTGCATGTATTTTTTGAATTATGGTTTTCTCCAGGTATATGCCTAGGAGTGGGATTGCAGGATCATATGGTAGCTCTATTTTTAGTTTTTTAAGGAACCTCCATACTGTTCTCCATAGTGGCTGTACCAATTTACATTCCCACCAACAGTATAGGAGGGTTCCTTTTTCTCCATACCCTCTCCAGCATTTATTATTTGTAGACTTTTTGATGATGGCCATTCTGACCAGTAAGGTGTAAGGTGATACCTCATTGTAGTTTTGGTTTGCATTTCTCTAATAAGTAATGATGTTGAACATCTTTCATGAGCCTTTGGGCCATCTGTATGTCTTCTCTGAAGAAATGTCTATTTAGATCTTCTGCCCATTTTTTGATTGGGTTGTTTATTTTTTGATATTGAGATGTATGAGCTGTTTGTATATTTTGGAGATTAATCCCTTGTTGGGTGCATCATTTGCAAATATTTTCTCCCATTCTATAGGTTATTTTTTTGTTTTGTTTATGGTTTCCTTTGCTGGGTAAAAGCTTTTAAGTTTAATTAGGTCCCATTTGTTTATTTATTTATTATATTTCCATTATTCTAGGAGACAGATTCAAAAAGATATTGCTGCAGTTTATGTCAAAGAGTGTTCTGCCTATGTTTTCCTCTAGGAGTTTTATAGTATCCGGTTTTCCATTTAGGTCTTTAATCCATTTTGAATTTACTTTTGTGTATGGTGTTAGAGAATGTTTTAATTTCATTCTTTTATATGTAACTGTCTAGTTTTCCCAGCACCAGTTATTGAAGAGACTGTCTTTTCTCCATTGTATATTCTTGTCTCCTTTGTCATAGATTAATTGACTATAGGTGCATGAGTTTATTTCTGGGCTTTAAATCCTGTTCCATTGATCTATATTTCTGTTTTTGTGCCAGTACCATACTGTTTTGATTACTGTAGCTTTGTAGTATAGTCTAAAGTCAGGGAACATCATTCCTCCAGCTCTGTTTTTCTTTCTCAAGATTGCTTTGGCTACTTGGGATCTTTTGTGCTTCCACACAAATTTAAAAAATTTTTGTTCTAGTTCTGTGAAAAATGTCATTGATAATTTGATAGGGATTGCATTGAATCTGTAGATTGCTTTGGGTAGTATAGTCATTTTGACAATATCAATTATTCCACTTCAAGAACACAGTATATCTTTCCATCTGTTTATGTACTTTTTAAGAGGATGCTTCAAAACCTCTGTATTTCAAATCTGTATTGTTAATATCTGGCCTTTAGAAACTTTAATTAGCCAGTCTTTAAAGTAAGTTAGTAGTCTGAAAGTATCCTGATAGTACTCTTCTAACTTCAAATTCATACTTTACTAGAGTTCAAGTCAACTGGTTTGTATTTCCTGAAAAGTCCAGGAGTTGAGCTCAATGGGTAGGATATTTGGTGCAAGGAAATTGTTGTAATGAACTACAAATAATGAAATAATGAAAGACTTAGGCCACTTGTGTTCAGGACATGTGCCTTTTGTTTACTTCTACTTTGCTATGTGACAGATTTATGAATATACAGATTTATGGCTTTATAGGACTATCATGACTTTCATTTAGTAAGGTGTACCATGGATATCAAACTGTTGATGAAGAGCATATGGATTTAGCAGCTGATAAACAGACTGGCTCACTTTTGGTTTCCTTTTGTTCTAACTTTGAACTACTGGGGCATAAAATAAAAAAGACTGAATGAGAGAGCTATTTGAACTTTATGGCCATGTGCTCATGAGTCAAAGTAATTTGAAAAGATTAAAGATGTGGCTCATTATGTAAACCAAAATTAGCACAAACTTTGTTATAGTTTTTACTCTAATTGTTTCCCATTGAACCAGTAGAGTTGTCACAATTTCCACATTTTGTTATTCTAACTTCAAGTTGGAATGATCCTTAACATTACAGTTTTTAGGGATTCATAGCTTAAATTTTAATGCATGAATTGAAGTTAAAGTTATGTTCTGAAATAGTATTTCTGTTGATAGGAAATTTATCAATCATCTTCCTAAACTACTTAAGACTGGCTCTGAGAATTTTACTCATCATGGAACGTAGCTCTATTTAACAATCTTTTAGCTGTGCTACCTTCATTCACAGATGTAACAGCTATTTAAACTCACACACCCTCACACCCACCCACCATATCTTGATTTATCAGATCAAAATACAAAGTGGTAGAAGTACACTTTCTTATTTAAAATTTCAGAATTCTTTCTTTTTGTTCAAGTTTCTTCATAATCATATCCTGCACGTTCATGCTACCATTTTAAAACTTTTATCACAGATTTAAAAAACTGAGCAAACTAAGTTAAACGATCGTTTTCATAATAATGTGTTACCTCTGGCTAGGATAGTTGCATTTCAAAAGTAATGCAAATTATGATGCCCATAGTAATCCCAAAGGGTGAGTCAGTGAATGGGGAAGTCAGTCACTTCTGAAGGGATGTGGGGCATGCCATGGCTTTTCAAAGCCTTAGTTCTTCTCTTAGCCCCATGTTACTTCCAGGCTTCCCTTTCCAGTCTCACACTGTGGTGCCTTCCCCTCCTTCTATGTTCACTTCACTGAGGAGTCATCAACATGCAGAGATTCATCTTTAGATTTCTCTCTCACTTCTTCAATTCCAGTGGCGAGTCCAATACAGTAAGCCCCCTACATACGAATGAGTTCTGTTCCAAGTGTAAGTCTAACGTGTTTGTAAGTCCAACAAAGTTAGCCTAGGTACCCAACTAACACAATCGGCTATATAGTACTGTACTGTAATAGGTTTATAATACTTTTCACACAAATAATACATAAAAAACAGAAAATAAAGAAAACATTTTTAATCTTACAGTACATTACCTTGGAAAGTACAGTAGTACTGTATAACAGCTGGCATCCAGGGGCTGGCATCGAGTGAACAGGCAAGAAGAGTTACTGACTGGAGGAGGGAGAGGGGGTGGGAGATGGTAGAGCTGAAGGATCATCAGCAATAGGAGACGGAGGGCGAGCTGCAATTTCACTCCTGCCTGAGGTTGATGGGATGCACGTTCGCATCTTTGAAAGTTTACAACTTGAAGGTTCGTATGTAGGGGACTTACTGTATTGAACTTCAGCATTTTATTGCTCATTTTGCTTTATGTTTGACTTGTCACTCCATTCATGAGGCCACAATTTGGTGGAGGGCCCAAACCTTTCACTCCCTGGTTTCTGAAACTAAACATAATTTGATTTATGAGTCTCTAATATATCTTTACACAATTTCAATATGTGGAAATCCAGTCTGAGAAAACCTTTGGGGATGATTAGTCATTTAGAGAAGAAACTGAAAGAGACTTCTTAAGGTTAGTCATTTAGAGAAGAAACTGAAAGAGACTTCTTAAAACAGTGAGTTCTCTGATGATTATAACTGAAATAGTCAAGGTTGGCAAAAGCACAGGCGTGAGCACAGGAGAGAAAATGTAAAGATTAAATATAGGAAGAAGAGTCTAAACCCATTGGAGGAGTAGTATCAAAGGAAGGTTGTATGGAAACATGCAGAGTCAAAAGTTTAAAATGTATGTATTTTCCAGAATGTCCAAGCACAAATGTGGCAAGTGCTGTATGGAGTTCTGATTAGCAGGTAGTCATCAAAACTCAGATTCCATTTGTTCACTCATCCATTCTCTGTCCATTCATACACTGAAACAGTCAAGGTTGGCAAAAGCACAGGCGTGAGCACAGGAGAGAAAATGTAAAGATTAAATATAGGAAGAAGAGTCTAAACCCATTGGAGGAGTAGTATCAAAGGAAGGTTGTATGGAAACATGCAGAGTCAAAAGTTTAAAATGTATGTATTTTCCAGAATGTCCAAGCACAAATGTGGCAAGTGCTGTATGGAGTTCTGATTAGCAGGTAGTCATCAAAACTCGGATTCCATTTGTTCACTCATCCATTCTCTGTCCATTCATCCACTGAAACAAACAGAGCACCACATCTGAGCTGGGTCTCCCAGACATTAAAATGAATGGCAATTTTTGCTCTCAAAGAGCTTAGAGGCCTGTTAATGAATATGGAAGCAGGGATTGATTCATTTATAGAGAAACTGGGTAATTTCCTATGTGGATGGGAGGACCAGGGAGAGGTTTAGTAGTATAGGAAGAAGGGCAGAGCCCAGTGAGCCTGGAGTACTGGTCTGTCAAATCTAGAACAAGCCCAGAATAATGATTATTGAGGGTTGGATTTTTAAGTGCTGGGTTTGGGCCAAGGGCAGACTGTAATGAACTTTCTGTTAATCCAGTGCAGTGACAGCTTCATAAAGTGAACTTTGTCAAATTTAAGGAACTGCCTTTTTTCCTCCCCTGATATTAGGTCTTTTCTACTTTTTAAAAAGATAACAGTGACAGGTAGTTTAAAAAAATGTTTTTGAGGAGAGTAATGTCACCAAAATGGAGATCCCAGCCCCTGTCCTCTGATGAAGATCAACAATTAGCTATCCACAAATAAAACAGCTCTGGGAGAACTCTAGAGAAATTTTAGCAACACAGAGGAACAAAAAAACTGAGAATAACTGCATAAGAAGGAAAGAAAGACAACTTCCTTTTGCCTACATCACCCCAGCCTCAAAGCCAGCATTGCTCAGCACCAAGAAGGAACTTCCCAGCTAGAAAGACTTCCCCTCACCAGGAAAGTGAGAGTGAGACACTTCACAAGGGTCCCATTTTGGTTCACCCCATTCAGACCAGCAAAGATGAGATATATAGAGATAGCTGGGAACAAGGAAGAAAAGCAGGGGCTGCCAAGAGCAGCAACACAGCGGGAGGGATCATGGTTCACAGTGACCAGCTCTGCAGGCAAACCCAGCAGATCTCACTGCTGAAGAAACTCATGGCCAGCACAGCAGCCACAGACCCCTGCAGGTTTCACCAGCTTTGGCCCAACAGGTATTCATGTTCACTGACGCCAGCCACCCGAGTCTCCTTCCCTACTTGTTCCCCTCTATCCCTGCTGGAGCCAGCTCAGGCCTTTGCAACTGCTCAAGTGCAAGATGCCAGCCTAGACCCCCATGGCTGACCCCCACCACTTTGTGTGTGCTTAAGGCTGGTGCCCCTTCAGCTGTGCACTTGCATGCTGCTGGCCTGATACCTGTCACTGGCCTCCACTGCAGTGTACATGCCTGAGGCGTGTGCAGCCATAGGACAGCACACTGATAGCCAGGGCTCCCGCAGCTGCCTGTGGCCCTGGATTAGGCTCTGTTTTGCGTCACTGGCCTACATCACTGAACCCACTTGCAGCTACCCTTCCAGCTGTGCATCTACATGCCCCCAGCTGGACACTGTCACCAGCCTTCACTGCAACGCATACACTCAGAGGAGACTGTGCAGCTGTGGGAAAACACGCCAAAAGCCAGGGCCCCTACATCTGCTGGCCCATAGCTGGCTCTGGCCCTTGCTGCCTGCCCTGGCCTCCAACTCTATGTGTGTGTCTACATAGGTACATGCAGCTGGCCCCTGCAGCTAAGTGTGTACATACCACTGGCTCCAGACACTGCTGCTGCCTGCCCTGGCCACTAGCTGTTGGGCCTGGAGCCAGTGCTGAGGACCCCAACAGCCTTTCAGCCACTGTGGACACCCCACAGTGCTTTCTAAAGGCCCCACAGTTGTGGATGTTGCGGATCTCAGTGGCCTGGGCCAAAGAGATATCACACTTCCCAAACCTGGTGCTGTCACACACCCTCATCCTTGTCACTCTGTACTTCTAGACCCAGGGTCACAGCACACTTCAGCATGCTCCCACCTGCAGGTAAAATTTTTCCCTTACTGAAGTCAGTCCCTAAAGTCTGGAAGAAGTGACTACTTCATATGTGCAGACACCTATGTAAGGCTACAGGGATCATGAAGAATCAGGGAAACATGACTCCACCAAAGAAATATAGTAAACTTCCAGTAACTGATTTCAAATAAATGGAGGTCCAGGAATTGTCCAGCAAAGAATTCAAAATAATTGTTCTAAAGATACTCAGAGAGCTACAAGAAAACACAGACAAGCAATTTAATGATATCAGATAAACAATACAAGAAGAAATTGAGAAGTTCAATAAAGAGATAGATAGAAAATGTAAAAAAGAACCAAAGGAAAATTTGGAGCTAAAGAATACAAGTGAACTGAAGAATTCAATAGAGAGCTTCAACATCAGCCATAACCAAGCAGAAGAAAGAATCAGTGAGGCAGAAGACATGCCAATTGAAGTTATCCAATCAGAGAAGCAAAAAGAAAAAAGAATGAAAAGGAATCAAGAAAGCTTACAAGACTAATGGGATACCATCCAGAGAAACAATGTACACATTACTGGAACCCCAGGAATAGAAAAGAAGGAGAAAAGGGTAGAAAGATTATTCGAAGAAACGATGGCTGAGAACTTCCCCAACCTGGGGAGAGATTTGGACATCCAAGTTCATGAAACTAACAGGTCACCCTCAGATTTCAATCCAAAATGATCTACTCCAAGATCATTATAATAAAACTGTCTAAAATAAAAACAAAGAGAATTTTAAAAGCAGAACTAGGTAAAATATCTCTCATGCAAGGGAACTCCCATAAAGCTATCAGCAGATTTCTCAGCAGAAACCCTGCAGGCCAGGAGAAAATGGGATGATATATTCAAACTGCTGAAAGAAAGAAACTGCCAACCAAAACTACTTTACCCAGGAAAAAAAGTCTTTGAAAAATTAAGACTTTAATGATCTATTTCTTTTTAAATTTGGTTGGCCTATAAAATTCAAAACCTAGGATTTATCATATTAGTCTAAGACCCACCCATCCAGGACCCCAGCCACAGGACTGGTTACTGTGATTGAACTTTCAGGCCTGGAACTTCATCAATTTCTTCTTGATATTCTGCACTCCTTCTCCTCACATAAGTGTTCTCACAATCTCCCCCATCAAATTTCAGCCATTCACAATTGCCTCTAGCTGTTGTCCTTTCTCAGCCTTATTACATTTAAACTTATTTCTCTCCTCCGGTCACAAATTTCCTTAACCCATTTCAACCTTGTGTTTGCCTCCCATCATTAAAACCATGGTCACCAGAGTCACCAATGCCCAGTCACTCTGGGCATTTCCTATCTGAACTGCTTCCCTGCCATGATTTTGTTGATTCTACACTTCCTTGTATTTTCTCTTGCATCTATTCCATTTATTTTCACATTTCTGAATACATGTGGAGTAAAGTCATACACACTGTTGTGTTTCTTCTTCTTCTTCCCTCTGCATATATTATGTCCTTCCTAACATTAAATTAAATGCCTCTAAAAAATTCTGCTCAGTCTAACTAAATGAAATAATAGATTTACCATCCTTTTATACTTTCCATTAGGTTCTTACATTTAGAACCTATTTGGCGTCCAAGGTGAGAAACTGTTAATTTCAATGAAGGTTAAAAGTCAAGTGACTTTAGATAATTTTATATCTCCATGTAGTTTTGGTGGCAATGTCTGTGGAAAATGCGCTGTTCTCAGCACCAGTAACCGCTCTGAGGGTTACCTATGACATTATTAGAATGCCTGACCTAGAAGAGTCCTTAAGAGTGAGTCAAACTCTCTTACATTTCAATGGAGAGATTAAAGTCCATATATTTAGGGATTCATTAGGGGATTGAACATTGAACTGACCAAGATTTAAGTTTCCTCTGTCTGGGGAAAGACATCTTAAAAAAGAAAAGTAATTTAATTACAGAAAAATAAAGAAAAGTACACGTCTTGCATTCTTGAGTTTATAGCCAGGGATTTTTACCTAATATACATACACACCCACACCCTGTCCCCTCTCTGCTGACACAAGGCTATTTTCACCTTTAAGTGAAGATACACTGAGCATATATAGAACTTGTGGCATTTAGCATGGTCCAGTCTTTGCATAAAATTGCCAGAAAATTTCTTGAGATTAAGGATGAAATGTACATGAAAACTCTGGGTTGTCAGTACTCATTGAACTTCTTTGAGTTCCAGGGTATTACAAGTTCAGAAGGAGTTCTTAGTAAGCCAATACCAACAGCTGTGGTCAGTTAATGGGGTAAGAATTAAACAGAAGAATTAGAGAATGATGATTATACAACTAAATAACTTCAGACTTGAATTTTGGTCACTTTTATTTCAATTAAAGGTTTGTAAAATTTCCAGCTCTACACAATGTGAGAAAAACTCAGCCAAAATCGAAGGGAAAAAAGAACAGGAAACAAAATATATGTTGGGTTATGGTTTTGTATGAAGTATTTTGAAATTAAAAGTGTTTATCTATTTTAGATGAGTGGTATTTCTTTGACTTGAAGTAGGAAAAAACTTAAATTAGACTGCAAATTAAATTAGTGCTAAGGATTGGAAATATGTGAGAACATCCTTAAGGGATAAATATATATTCCATTTCCTCTGTTTTTTTTTTTTTTTTCTTGCGGTACACGGGCCTCTCACTGTCGTGGCCTCTCCCGTTGCGGAGCACAGGCTCCGGACGCGCAGGCTCAGCGGCCATGGCTCATGGGCCCAGCCGCTCCGCGGCATATGGGATCTTCCCGGACCGGGGAACGAACCCGTGTGCCCTGCATTGGCAGGCGGACGCTCAACTACTAGCGCCACTAGGGAAGCCCCGTTTCCTCTGTTTTTTAAAGGCTTCTATTGCTCACTCTTATCAGAAAGCATAATTTGCTGTTGCTAGTCAAGGAATAATAAATCTATTTGTTTCTGGGGTTCCAGGTTTCCAGAGAACTGACAAAATTTTGGTAAATTTCTCTTCTGTGTCATAACAAATTTTCCTTTGTTTTCCTTTGTGTATTTTGGGGGTGTCAAGTTCAATGTCTCAGTCAACAAGCAAGTATCTCCTTTAAGCCTCAATGAATCATAGAGTTGGAAGGGCATCCAAAAGTAATTTAATCCTATCCTTTACTCCCAGGCAAGATATCAGAATCATGCTTTACCCTGATTGTAAAATCTGAAAGAATGAAATAATCTAGAATAGATGATTAAAATACTTACCATAAAGTTATTGTTGTTATTGTTGCATCTCTTATAACCTTCTTTTCTGAATCAAGATCAATAAGTGAAAATAGGTGAGGTTGTTTGTTTCTTTTGCAAACTGTATAAGTCTACTTAAGAATTAACATATTTAGCTTGGGTACTTTTTAGCAGTCCATTTAGCAAAACAATGTCCTAGTGTTATAGCCAAAGACAGTAATAGCTTCCTAAAAATATATTATCATTGCTGTAGTTGAATAGTCCATGTTCTTATCTATATATAATCAGTTTTCCTTTAGATGATTTATAATTTCTTCTAGGTACTGATGCTATACACACATGCTAAATTATATACCATTTTTAAAAAAGACTAACAAAATGTTCTCCATCATTCCAGTTATTATTTACCTTTTTATTTTCACTTTCTCTAAACTGACAAAAAAATGTAGCAAAGGACATATACCATTTGTTATAACCCACAGAAATTGAACATTATACAAGTAGATCAAAATACTTTATAGTCACTACAGACTATAGTTTAAGAAGGCATCAAATCAGATACTATTCTGAATCAAAGACAGTCTCAAGCTGTCAGAGTCTCCTCAATGTGGCATTTCAACGTGAATGCCACATTCACTCATGTTGAGTGAAACAGAGGTATTAGGAACAATTTAAAAAGGGATTTTCAACCAGTTACCCTTTAGGGGAAAGACGCTGGTCTTTAGATTCAAGAGAACTTTAAATTTCTAATAAATCTGTCGCCCAAAATGGCAAAAACCTGCCTGACTTGAAATAAGCCTCCTGCTATTCCTACCCTGCATGGGTCAGTTACTATTGGAAGACTGCGATCCAAGTTGTAGATTAAGAGAGGTGATTGCAACACCAATGTCCTGGAGACTTTCAAAAGAGTAATTTCTTTTTCTTTCATGCTTTAACACGAAAATGCCATGGAAAAAGCCCTCACTTTTTCCTAGGGTATTTCCTAGGGTAACATGATCAACAGAGAAATAATAAAACAATGGAAAAAAATCAATCCGTTTTTTTCTCTATTGTGATGTACTTTTTCTCTGCTGGAAAAGTGCAGGAATCTGGAATTTGTAATGTAGAAATGCTGAACTATCTGTGATGAGTGCTGGAGACCATGCAAGAGAACATGAAGTATCTACTTTTTCAGACCACAAAGCATCCTTTGATAGAAACTATTCTGAGGAATCTTCTCTTAGAAACAGTTTAGCTTGTAATATAAAACCTCCTGAAATTGACATTAAAGCACCTGTTTTAAACATCAAAGTTATATCCTCATCAAAAATACATCTACATGTGGAACAATTCTCACTGAAAACTAACTGGAGACTGGCAGAAACACTCTCGTACAACCAAGGCTGTAGGAAAGATCCACACGGAATCAGGTAGGAAGGGAAGAGAAACAATCAGGTCAGGACCTGTGTCCCTAGGAGGGACTCAGAGGAAAAGGGACATTGCTTGGGCAGAGATCCTACTTGGGGATTGAGCGGTTCAAGCCACATACTGGGTGCCCCAGTCCTGGGTTTCTACACAGGGAAGATGAGTCCCCTTGGCTGGCCGCAGGGCCTGTGGGACTAACAGGAGGGCTGTGGGAAGCCTGGCCTCTGCTCGTGAGGAGCACATGCATGCTTGCTCACACCTGAAGCAGGTTGGAGAGGGTGGATTGAAAACTGCATGAGTGGGTGGTTGGTTTCTTGTGTCTGCCCCAGTACATGCCCCAACCTGAGCTAAACAAATGCTTCAGCCCCACTTGGGAGCTTGGCTGTGAGACACAGAGTCATCTCAAACCTGAAGTGGCATCTAAGCAGGGTGGGGACAGCCATTACTGGCACTTACACAGGCAGCACATCAGAAGCAGTCTGGATCTCTGTCCCCAGAGGGAAAACCACAGCCTATGCTCCAAAACAAGCTGAGTGCCCACACCAACCTCTCTTGTTCCAGCACTGCTCTCCTCTGGGGCAAGGGTACTGGTCTGGGAGCCAGAGAGCACACTTAAAGGGAACAGAGTCAGTTTGGACCTGACTCTTAGGACATCTGTTCCATTAACTTGAGACTTGCCTCAGCCCCCAATAGGGCAGTGAGTACCACCAAGCAGAAGGGAAACCCCAGCTCACACCTGGCTCCAGCACTACCTCCTCCGTCTTCAGCCCCACCTCCTACCAAGGTGATAGCTGCCAACATACCTTGAGGAAAGACCTCACTTGTGTTCACGTCATATCCAGCTCTCCCACCAAAGCCACTGGGCATACGCAGACTGTATAGGGACACTCTCACATAAGGACATCCCTTTAAGACCACAATAGGTAACTGTTTCACCTAATTTTATAAAGATAGTGAAAGTTAAGCAAAATGAAGACAGAGGAGTGTGTCTCAATTGAAAGAGCAAGAGAAAACCCCTGAAAAAAGTAAATAATGAAACAGAAACAATTTGCCAGACAAAGATATTACAAAAAAAGAAACTTACAGGCCAATATCTCTGATGAATATAAGTGCAAAAATTCTCAGCAAAATGTTAGCAAACCAAATTCAACAATATATAAAAAGGATCATACACCACGATCAAGTGGGATTTATTCCAGGTATGAAAGGACTGTTCAATATCCACAAATCAATCAATATATATGCCACATTAACAAAAGGAATACTAAAAATCATACAATCATCTTGATAGAAAAGACATTTGACAAAATTAAACATTCATTCATGATAAAAGCTATCATCATAGTTGATATAGAGGGAACATATCTCAACATAACAAAGGCCATTTATGACACAGCTAACATCATACTCAGTGGTGAAAAGCTGAATGCCTTTCCTCTAAAATAAGGAAAAAAGGCAAGTGTGCTTACTTTTACCATTTCTATTTAACATAGTATTAGAAGTCCTAATTAGCAATCAGAAAGGAAAACAAATAAAAGGCATTCAAATTGGAAGGGAAGATGTAAAACTGTTACTATTTGCAGATGATGTGATACTTTATATAGAAGATCCTAAAGTCTGCACCAAAAAACTATTAGAATAAATAAATTCAGCTAAGTTGCAGGATATAATATTAATATATAGAAATCTGTTGTATTTCTATTCACAAATAATGAACTATCAGAAAGAGAAAACAATCACATTTAAAATTGTATCCAAAAATTGTATCAAAAAGAAGAAAATACCTAGGAATAAACTTAAGGAGGTGAAAGACCTACACTCTGAAATCTATAAAAGATTGATGAAGAAATTTGAAAACTATACAAAGAAATGGAATGATATGCTGTGTTCTTGGATTGGAAGGATTAATATTGTTAAAACATCCATACTACCCAAAGCAATTCAGAGATTCAGTGCAATCCATATCAAAATACCCATGACATTTTTCACAGAGCTAGAACCAATAAACCTAAAATTTACATGGGACCAAAAAATATGCCAAATTGCCAAAGCAGTTGATCTTGAAAGAAAAGGTCAAAGCTGGATGTATCATGGTCACTGAATTCAGACTATACTACAAAGCTACAGTAATCAAAACAGCATGGTACTGGCACAAATACAGACACATAGAGCAGTGGGACAGAATAGAGAGCCCAGAAATAAACCCATACACTTATGGTCAGTTAATTTACAACAAAGGAGGCAAGAATACACAATGGAGAAAAGACAGTCTCTTCAATACGTTGTGCTGGGAAAACTGGATAGCTAGATGTAAAAGAATGAAATTAGAACATTTCCTCACATCACATACAAAAATTAAAAGAATGAAATTAGAATATTTCCTCACATCACCTTAATGTAAGACATAAAACCATAAAACTCCTAGAAAAGAACATAGGCAGAACACTCTTTGACCTAAATCATTGCAATACTTTTTTTTGGATCTGTCTCCTAAGGCAAAAGAAGTAAAAGCAAAAGTAAACAAATGGGACCTAATTAAACTTAAATAATTTTGCACAGCAAAGGAAACAATCTACAAAATGAAGAGACAACCTACTGAATGGGAGAAAATATTTGCAAATAGTATGACAAATAAAAGGTTAATATCCAAAATATATAAACAGCTCATACAGCTCTACAACAAAACCAAAACAACCTGATTAAAAAATAGGCAGAAGATCTGAATCGACATTTTTCCAAAGAAGACATACAAATGGTCAACAGGCACACAAAAAGATGTTCACCATCACTAATCATCAGAGAAATGCAAATCAAAACCACAGTGAGATATCACCTCACACCTGTCAGAATGGCTATCATCAAAAAGAACACAAATAACAAATGTTGGCAAGGATGTGGAGAAAATGGAACCCTCATACACTGTTGGTACAAATGTAAACTGGTGCAGCCACTACGGAAGACAGCTTGGAGGTTCCTTGAAAAACTAAAAATAGAACTACCATATGATCCAGTAATTCCACTCCTGGTACATACCCAAATAATATGAAGACACTAATTTGAAAAGACACATGCACCCCGTTGTTCACTGAAGCATGATTTACAATAGCCAAGATATGGAACCAACATAACTGCCCATCAACAGATGAATGGATAAAGAAAATGTATGTATACATATATACACAATATAATATTACTCAGCCACAAAAAAGAATGAAATTCTGCCATTTGCAACAACATGGATGGACCTAGAGAGTATTATGATTAGTGAAATTAGTCAAAGACAAATACCCTATGTTATCACTTTTATGTGGAATCTAAAAAATAAAACAAATTAATGTATATAACAAAACAGAAACAGATTGTCAGATGTAGAGAAGAAACTAGTTATTACCAGTGTAGAGAGGGAAGGAGGAAGAGGTAAGATAGGGGTATGGGATTAAGAGATACAAACTACTATGTATAAGATAGATAAGCAACAAGGATATACCATACAGCACAGGGAAATATAGCCTTATTTTGTAATGACTTTAAGTGGAATATAATCTATAAAAATATTGAATCACTATGTTGTACACTTGAAACTAATATTGTAAATTAATTATACTTCAATTAAAAAAAAGATCAAAGTGAAATCCTGTATTTTCCAAGTCACAATTTTGGAAAAGCTTTAAAATTTCTCTTTTGGTTAAAAAATGAAGATGAAAGCTAGTGTAACTTGAGCAATTACTTTGTGCCAGGCTCACATAAATAATATGTGGTATATTCATATAATGGAATATTATTCAGTCATAAAGTGGAATGAAGTACTAGATATACAACATGGATGAAGCTTGAAAGCATTATGCTAAGTGAAAGAAACCAGACACAAAAGACCACATATTAAATGATTCCATTCATATGAAATGCCAAGAATATGCAAATCCATAGAGACAGAAAGTAGGTTAGTGATAGCAAGAGGCTGGGGGAGGGAAATAAGGAGTGACTACTAATGAGTACTGGGATTTTGGGGAATGATAGAAATTTTCTGGAATTAGTGGTGATGACAGTGCAAACTTGTGAACATACTAATAACCCCTGAATTATGCACTTAAAAATGCAAATGCAATTTTTCTACATGATCCTTCTTTCACATTACTAAATAAATTAGTTGGAATGGAAAAAAATTGGATCAGAGAGGAACCATGCCTTTAAGAATTTAAATATCCCTTACAGGTGATAAAAGTATAAATTAATAACTTAAATACATGGTAGACTGAGCTAATTATCATGAGGGTGAAACCCCTTTTGCCTTGTGTCTTTAATTCACTTAATAATTTTATTACAGGTGCCAGTATGTCTTTCTCATTAACAAAGCTCTTTCATGAGACTGGCATAAAGTTCATAACTACTAAAGTTGAGAAATGGGTAAATGGAGTCCTTTTTCTATTGCTTCTACATTTATGTTTAGGTGAAAATTTCTGTAGAAATAAAGATATTACCTATTTGGGGAAAGCATTATTTTCCTAAATAAGTTGGAGCATATTTTTCTTTCCTGCATTTTTGTAATAAAGGTAAAATTTATATCAGTGAAATGCACAGATCTTAAAACTACTTCCTTTCCCTAGAAATTTCCCAGTCATTATCTCTCATATGCAACCACTGTTCTGATTTGTCACTGTATATTTGTTTTGCCTGTTTTTGAATGTTGCATAAATGGATATACAGTATGTCATCTTTTATGTCTGGCTTAGTTTGCTCCACATAATATTTTTGATGTTTTCCCAAGTAGTTCTGTGTATCAGTATTTCATTCTTTTTTAATTGCTAAAGAGTATTTTATTAAATGAGTATGTCACAATTTGCTAATCTGTTCTCCTATTGATGGACATTTGGACAAGTTTTAATTATTTTGAAAAGAACTGTTATGTTATATTCCAGTACAAGTCTTTTTGTGGACATATATTTTCATTTCTCTAGGTATTTATAATGAAACTTCTAATAATTTTGTAAAGTGTTATATCAACTTACAATCTCACTAGCAGAGTAAATGACTGTACTAGTTACTGCATATCCTAACATTTTGTTTTATTAGTCATATTTATTTTAGCCAATCTAGTGGGTATGAAATGGTACTTAATTATAGTTTTACTTGGCATTTCCCTGATGACTAATGATTTTTAGAATCTTTTAATGTACTTATTAGACACATGAAGTGGCTTTTCATGTCTTTTGCTCATTTTAACAATTAAGTTGTCTTTTGTTATTTATTTGTAAGCGTTCTTTATATATTCTAGCTCAATTTCTTTGTTGGATATATGTATTACAAATGTTTTCTTCAATGTGTGGCTTGCCTTTTCATACTTTTAATTATGTCTTTTGATGAGTAGAAACTTTAGTTTTTATGAAGTCTAAATTAGCAATTAAAAAAATGTTCAGTGCTAAATAATCTTTGCCTACCCTGAGGTGGCAAAGATTTTCTTGTTTTATTTTCTTCTAGAAGCTTTATAGTTTTAGCTTTTCAGTGGAGTCTAGGCCATATCAAATTGATTTTGTATATGGTATTTACTTTCCTCCAGCTATCTAAATTGAAGTCAAGAGTTGTTTTAGTTCAGGTTTGCCACTTTCTATTCCCTTCAGTATATTTTGTGACAAGCCATTTCCTCTCTTCAGTTCTCAGTTTCCCATCTATAAAATGAGAACATTATAATAGGTGCATACAGTATGATTATTTTCTAAAAGTTGAAGAAGTCCCATGTCAAGAAACAATTTTAGTCCCACACCCTACCAATATGTTAATTGAGAAGTTAGATTATAAGGAGTGTGGTCATCCTCTTGTAGACAGTCCCTGTTATCTTACTATCTACTCATACGCGAGCATAAGAAAGTATTCTAAAGATCTCAGGGAAAATTCCTTCTAAAGCCAAACCTGGGAATCAAGATATTTATTAAGTACAGTACATGAGTAAGAATTACTGGAGCTATCAGCTAGTTCTGTCTTTTCCTGTTTTTTTAATTAATGAATTTTTATTTTTGGCTGCGTTGTGTCCCCTTTGCTGCGTGCAGGCTTTCTTTTAGTTGCGGCGAGTGGGGGCTACTCTGTTGCGGTGCGCGGGCTTCTTATTGCAGTGGCTTCTCTTGCTGCGGAGCATGGGCTCTAGGCATGCAGGCTTCAGTAGTTGCAGTGCATGGGCTCAGCAGTTGTGGCACGCAGGCTCTAGAGCACAGGCTCAGTAGTTATAGCGCACGGGGTTAGTTGCTCCACTGCATGTGGGATCTTCCGGGACCAGGGCTCGAACCCGTGTCGCCTGCATTGACAGGCGGATTCTTAATCACTGTGCCACTAGGGAAGCCCCTGTTCTGTTTTTTAACAAATATTTTCTTGCTATTTGGGTCTGTGATTAAACTTTTTTTTTTTTTTTTAAGTAAGAGTTGGACCAGGGAAAAGGTTTGTCAAAATATAAACTACAGAAATGCATCTTAACACTTTCCAAATGTGCTCACCTGGGAGGAGTTCAGAGTAGTGAAAGAGGAAGTAAGACTGGGGACGGGTGAGTCAGAAATGGAAGTATACTTTTTGGATCAGAAGTGTGCATGACTTGGGTTTGGCTTCCATTGGCTGTGGAAGAGAGGGGTCAGGTTGAGAAGAAGGAGCCAAAGTGTGAGGATTTAAAGCCAGAAGCAAGTTTCGATTGTAGGCATTAGAGACGGAAAAGATCCACAGGATAATATTACCAAACGCATCTCCCGGCAACTCAGGATACATTTGAACAGAGAGAGCAGATATGAAACTGACCATAACCAAAGGCCAGTGCTCAGCCATTGCTCTGGGCTTTAAAATAGTGATGTGAATGAAGTTTAGTTCAAGTTTATACTATTCAGATCAAATAAAACACTTGTGCCTTTTTAAAAGAAGCTGGGATAGAAGTTTTTTGGATTTTTGAAATCAATAAAACAGTATTCTGGAAATGTCTCCACGTCCTCTAGATAATATAATTGCCATGTTTTCTCTGAATGTCTCTCATCTATAGGAACAGGGCTGCAAACGAATGTGAGAGTTTGTG
This sequence comes from Phocoena phocoena, assembly GCF_963924675.1. Taxonomy (NCBI): domain Eukaryota; kingdom Metazoa; phylum Chordata; class Mammalia; order Artiodactyla; family Phocoenidae; genus Phocoena; species Phocoena phocoena. Next base: position 18,767,639 of record NC_089235.1, read on the forward strand.
CAATATCATGGAAGAGTGATTCCAAAATTGCAGATCATAGATTTATACAAATCCACATAGTAAAAGGGGGAAAAATAAGGATAATATGTTTTTTCATAGAGTTAATTTTATTAAAAGTAAAGGATTTACCTTAATTTTGAGATTAAGACCTTTCTATATTTTTGCTTTTAGAATATCCTTTTTGAAAATGAAAAGATAGTATTGGTTTGTGTATTTTTAATCACCTATCTTGGCAAAACGAAAATTGATAAATAACCCTATATAAATCCCTTCATTAAAAAAGTGAGTCTAAGTCATTTAAATTCAAGGTACAGCTTCTTCAGAACAGCGTGAGGGCATTTACAAAATGAAACAGGAATGTCATCATCAAAACTACGTCTCTGTTGATTGTAAGACAATTCACTGTTTTAGATACAACTAGGCTGGAAAACATACCACCTCGTAATTATTCATGCCATCAGTAATAAGGTGCATAACAGAATTTTTTTTTTTTTTGCGGTACGCGGGCCTCTCACTGTTGTGGCCTCTCCCATTGTGGAGCGCAGGCTCCGGACGCGCAGGCTCAGCGGCCATGGCTCACGGACCCAGCCGCTCCGCGGCATGCGGGATCCTCCCGGACCGGGGCACGAACCCGTGTCCCCTGCATCGGCAGGCAGACTCTCAACCACTGCACCACCAGGGATGCCCCAGAATTTTTAATATATGAAAATATATAGATGTAAGCCTAAGTATCTGTGAAATATAGTGTATGACTTGCATAAAGAAGATTAATTCACTTAACACATAGTTAATTATTCAGTATTCTTCCTATTTATTCATTGTACAAAGTACCTGAGTCTAGGCTTTGAAGAGTTTCTGAGTGATACATAAAATTATGTCCCATATTCTTCATTCTTTTCACAGTGTAAAATTTCCTTAAAATTTTGAAGTTTTTCAAGTTATAATTTTTAGACACTTCTCATTTGATAACTATATCAAGTTGGCTTTGCCATCTTCTGCAGCTATGCAAACCATTCTGTAGTCTCAAACATACACAGCTCAGTGGATGAATAGCCAAGTAAAAACCACCATAACATATGTGATGTGCTTCTTAAAGTTGGCAAGGGGGACCTGGTGCTGCTTGATGCATTCACAAGCGTAGTGTTCTTTCTATAAAGCTAAAGTGTAACAGGGGATGTGTTTAGGGATCATAAACAGGAAAGATAAATTCAAATTTCTGTTAAATATCTCCTCAAGTATTTCTCAAAAAGAGTTGCTGAAATTCTTTAGAAACCTCTGTCACATTTGTTAGAAAGTAAGGCAAGCTCTTTTCCAAGCCCAGTCCTTAAACATTTCTCATTAGTATTTCACTACTGACTTCGGTATTTTACCCCAGTGACAGGCATTTTGTCGGTCTTCTATTGTAGCTCAATTCCCTAATTGGTACAGTTACAATTTTTGGCACTGCAAAATTCAAAGAAACTAACTTGAAGTGCATCAAAATTCTGTCCCTGGAAGAGAGTAGATGGGGATGGTTGATAAAGAGGTAATTTTGGGATTTTTTATAAAGCATTTTCCTTTGTACCTGAAAGTACATATGTTAATAAATTGTTATAGTGAGGTTTCACTGAATTAAGAAAATTTCTCTACCAGAAACATAAAATGGCTTTTTATCAATTTGTAGATTTTCCCACTGCTTAGTATCCATTGTACATGTACAGAGAATTAGGACATTTTAAGGTAAATGAAATGAAGATCTGGATTGAGAAGACTGGGTTATGACCTACACTAGAAAAACTCACTTTGGTCCCTTCACTTCTTTTATTTATTTTTTTAACATTTTTATTGGAGTATAATTGCTTTACAATGGTGTGTTAGTTCCTGCTTTATAACAAAGTGAATCAGCTATACATATACATGTATCCCCATATCTCCTCCCTCTTGCATCTCCCTCCCACCCTCCCTATCCCACCCCTCTAGGTGGTCACAAAGCACCGAGCTGATCTCCCTGTGCTATGTGGCTGCTTCCCACTAGCTATCTATTTTACATTTGGTAGTATATATAAGTCTATGCCACTCTCTCACTTGGTCCCAGCTTACCCTTCCCTCTCCCTGTGTCCTCAAGTCCATTCTCTATGTCTGCATCTTTATTCCTGTCCTGCCCCTAGGTTCTTCAGAACTAATTTTTTTATTTTAGATTCCATATATATGTGTTAGCATATGGTATTTGTTTTTCTCTTTCTGACTTACTTCACTCTGTATGACAGACTCTAGGTCCATCCACCTCACTACAAATAACTCAATTTTATTTCTTTTTATGGCTGAGTAATATTCCATTGTATATATGTGTCACATCTTCTTTACCCATTCATCTGTCGATGGACACTTAGGTTGCTTCCATGTCCTGGCTATTGTAAATAGTGCTGCAATGAACATTGTGGTACATGACTCTTTTTGAATTATGGTTTTCTCAGGGTACATGCCCAGTAGCGGGATTGCCAGGTCATATGGTAGTTCTATTTTTAGTTTTTTAAGGAACCTCCAAACTGTTCTCCATAGTGGCTGTATCAATCTACATTCCCACCAACAGCACACCCTCTCCAGCATTTATTGTTTGTAGATTTTTTGATGATGTGTGCCTTTCAAATCTTGATTCTCTTTCATATCAACATATTTCTGGTGTCAGGTGCCATACTGCAATACAACCTCTGACCCTGCAACTTCATGATGTGTTGCAAATTTTATCAAAACATATGAACACATTTCTAGGGCCACTCACATGGTCTTGGGTAATAAAAAAGAAGGGGTTCTGAAGCTTAAGCTTCATGAGCTTAATGGAAAATCTAGCACTGAGTAACAGCAACAAAAGCTGGCCTGTAGGGAGCAAAAAAGGGGTATCTGGTGGATAGGCAGCAGAGTGCTTACAGGAGCCTGATAGGTTAGAGACATTTAGCCAGGAAGAAAGACGAGACGGAGTGGTGGTTAGAAAGAGGGGTTGTATTACATGAAAAGGTTCTGTCTGTGGATTGCATTTTTAAGTTGAGGGATATGAATATACAGAGACAGCGTGAGGGGAAGGAAGGAGGAAGAGACAAAGGAGGGGGAGGAGGAGGGAAAAGAAAAAGGAAAAGAATTAGGGCAGCACTTTTAAAATTTCTAGTCATAGACTCTTAGTCTCTTCTTCCTTCTTTAAAGTTGATCTAAATTCTCAATGGATTCCCAACATGGCTTCCATGTGGTCCCTGTATGGAGGGAGGCTATCTCCATCCTCTGTGACTTCCCCTAACGAGCATCTCCTGCCAGCAGCTGATGTCATTTGTTTTCCCTCTGCGTCTCAGGTCACTGCCAAAGCTTTGTTCCATTTTGGCCTCTGGATGTCTGAACCTTAACTTTTTCATTTTTCTGCTCCCAGTCACAAAGTATTTTTCTTTCCCACACCCTTCCTCGAGAAACATCTCAGACAGTAAGGGAGGGATGAGAGGAGGCACAATAACATGATGAGTTAAAAATGGGATACATTGGAAGCTTAAGACAGATTATGTCAATACAGATATTTTCCCTGGAAAGTAGAACATTACTGCTCCGCTTTCTAAAATCGATGGAGTAAACATACAAATTCAGTGAATGGACCTGAATTTTGCCATTGTAAGCAGTCAGTATAAGTTCTTTTTCAAAATGAATCACAAAAATATCTGTATTCTAAATAGGTTTTCTTTGGATATTGAAGGGCTAGGACTTTTATGACATTTTGGAACCTGACACTTGAAAGTAACAACACAATCAAAAGTGTCACACTTGGCTGTGTTCACATTCTGCCAAAAAAATTCAGGAGAAAATTGAAAAATTCACTCATTCATCTGGAAGTTTCCAAATACCCAGATGTTTGACATCATGCAGATTGCTAGGTGACTGATTGGGTTGTTCATATTCCGCATGTTTGGCAACGTATAGATAGATTCTGGTTATGCTTTCAGATAGGGAAATACAATGTGTTTCATGTGTTCGCTTGGGCCCCCAAAGCTAATGGTGTCTAATGGATTTTTCCCATTTGATCCCCATGAACACAGTTTAATTCCACTCGTGTTTTTTAGTCCCACAAAAAGGCAGGTACAGATATTTCATTGCTTTTAAATCTCAAAGTACTAACAGATTTGAATAAGAAAAGTAATTCTGTTCCAACAGAAAGCTTTTCACCCCAAGGAATAAAATTTTCCTCTCTTTATTCCAGCAAATGAACAATAAAAATACATGAAATCATAATATTGCTAAGTCTGAGAATAAACATCAAAACTTGACTGTTTTTTTTCTTTTAAGGCAGAACAAGAGGATGAGTTTTTTTAAAAAAGTACTTTCAGTTAAATTGTATCTAAACACTATTACTTTAGCACATCAAGATTTAGAAGAATTAGGAGAATGGCAGGCTAATTTTCACTATAAATAGTGACTCTTTGTGCATTCTCTGTTTGCCTAGAGTTAATTTTTTGTCAAGTACCTCCCAGCTGGGCTATGCTACTCACTTTAAATTGATTGTGTGTTCTGCATGGAGCTAGATCAATTTCGGGACCTGAGAGCTACCACAGAGAGACATTCACCTTAATTTAAGAGACTTGGCCTCGTAAGCCTTTTCTTCAATGTGTCTAATGACTTAATTCAACAAATATTGACCGAGTTGTTCCCATTTAAAGAACACTGGCCTTAGTACCATGGGACATAGAGTTAAATAGTGGAAAAGCCTTACATTTCAATTGACTAAGTTAGAGAATATTGGTCTGAAGCAATAAATTTGATAAAAATACACTGTAGGGAAGAAATGATGCCTACCAAATAGAAATTAGTTATCAATTATTAATATTTTGAGACTGAAACTTTAAAAGTTACTAACATATTCTTAAGGAAATGGAATAGCAATTAGGGATTATTTAAGGAAATTTTATTCTTCCTTCTTCTATATGGTACGGAAACCATTAAGGAGAAAATGGACCAAAATAAAAGTAGAGAATGAGGATTACAGTATTTCTTCTATACTTGAATGATTTCAAAGCATATACCAATATTAAAAGAAGTCTTCAAGAATTCTAGAAAATTAGAAAGCATTTGAGTGATAAAAGCACTAATAGCAATGTTAAGTGCAAATCAATACAAATGACAACCTGATGGATTGATTCATTCAGAAGAGATCAAGTTATCGAAAGATCAAATGCAAAGTGAAAATCCATAAATATCGATGTGTTCTGATACATTGAGGAAGAGAACTGCAGGATAACACGCGACAGCTAAGCTATACGTGGTGGATAACAAGTACAGTCCTCCAGCCCTCCCTATCCACGGCTTCCATATCCGTGGATTCAATCAACTGTGGATGGAATCAGAGGTGCGACTGTACTAGGCCATTTTATATAAGGGACCTGAGCATCCATGGATTTTGGTATCCCTTGGGGGGAGGGGTCCTGGATCCAATTCTCTGCGGATACTGAAGGACGAATATAATTGCAAGAGGTACGTAATTAAGACAATAAATTGCGGCAAATGAGTAAATAACATATCTTAGATTGGTCCTCAGTTGTGGGCTGAAACAGATTAATGTAGTACAGTAAGCATAACTTTAAGAGTATTTTAGAAGAGAACTGCTATACTATGTACTGGGATGCACCCAGAGCAGATCAAAGTATCCTTGCTGCAGGGAAGTATATTCTGCTACAGAATAATTTTAATAAAGCAGTCGAAGTCACCCCCCTCCCAAACCAACTGTCCAGTTTAATAGAAATAAGCATAGGAAAAATGTAGCTCTGAGAGAAGGACTAAACAAATGTAGAAATAGTAGCATCAACATTAAAATTGTTGTTATCACGATTACAAGAACCACTTCAGTAATTGCAATAGTAAGCAAAAATTTTCTGTGGTTTATTTGCTTATACAAATAGAATCTGATGTGCATAGGTACAAATCAATACAAATGGCCAAATGTGGCAGTTTAATTCAGTCAGTAGAGACCAAATTATTGAGAGTTCTAGTGTAAAGGGAAAAATCCCTAAACATGTATGTATACTGCTACAGTGAGAGAAACACCACAAAATAACTAAAGGCAACATGGAACAAATATTCAGTTCTAGTGTGGAGTTTAACTCTTCCAGGGATGAAGAGGATAAATCGGATACAAAAACAAGGAGACTCTGATCAATGAAACAGGCTTGGTGGAGGCATGCTGAAACCCCATGTGTGGGATGATAAGAGAGAACTGGCACCCCTAAAGGGGTAGATAGCACAAAATACAGTGACAACAGAGAAGTGTCAAACTTCAGTTAATTTAAGCTACTGAGATCCAACTTTGATTTGGTAAGCTGTACCATTATAGTAGAGGGACCCAGCCTACAGTAAAATTCAAAGTCAGGGAATAGTTGCTTCACATTATGGTGGTTTGCTTAGTTTGCAATAGGATCCCCAGCATTGACTATGTAATAAGGATAATGAGCCACCGCAGCCCTAAGGGAGAGAAGTTGGAAGGGGCTTGGAAGGCTGCTAACAGCCAGGTGAAGCAAGTTTGTTTTCAAGGAATAGTATGGTGACTAAAAAGCATATGGTTGTCTTTGCTCCCATCTAAGCACCTGAATACTGGTTTTATGACGGCAAAGCTGAATTTTGTGCACACTGACAGTTGTGCTGGCTGCTTGGCAGGATGCATTCGAGTTGGGTTTGGATGAGATTGTATGTGCTAACGGTACTTAGTGTCTCCAGTTAAGAACTCAGTAAAATGAGGAATGAAGAATCACCCCATATTTAAGGAAAAGGACATTGATTTCATATTCAAATACTAGCCTACTGTCATTTGTAACTTGTTTTCTAAACATCTTAAGTTTAAAATATCTAAATCTAAGTTTCAATATTCTCCTCCAAACTAGTTCCTTCTTATTGTTATTTCAGGCACCTAGTTGCTCAAGCCAGAAATTTAAAAGCCATCTTTGATGTTTCTATTTCCCTTAGCCCTTGCATTCAGTCCATCTCCAAGGCTTGTTAATTTTGCCTACAAAATGCTCCTGGTGTCCATGCACTTCTACCTCTGCTGCCTCTCTCTGTTCCAAGCCACCTGTTCTTCAGACTAGATGACTGCCTCTCAGGTTCTCTACTTCTCCTTCTCAGCCTTTCCCAACCCATTCTCCATGGAGCAGCTTGATCATGTAAAATTGTAAATCGGATCAAATTACTCATCTGTTTCAAATAACTTCAAAGATCTTTTATTGCTCTTAGCATAAAGTTGTTTCTCAGTATAGCCTATGGTGTTCTGCATGACCTAGGCCTTGTCTGCCTTTCCAGGGTGTTTTTTGACCACTTTTTCTCATGCTCACCATGCCTCAGGCTCACTGATATTTTTTATTTCTCTAATCACACCAATTTTTTCTCAACTTAAGGCTACTGTATTTTCTGCATAATTTTTGCATCATGCTTCTAGGCCAAAAGGAAGACCTGACAATTTCATTTAGTAAGTAGTTATGGCCAAAAAACTTGGTAAGTATTTATGTCCTAACAACTCAGTAGCAGCTTTAAAAAAGTAAATTGAAAGAAAAAGAATAAAATTCTCAACCACAATTATTATGAGTGGGATGTGTGCACCGTTTGTCCATAGCACAAATTCTCAAGTTTTGGAATCAGATGAGATACTGCCACTCTTGTTTTCTGTCTCACATTGGTTTTTATGTGGTACTTGCTTTTTATTGTAGCAAGTGTTGAAAATTTTGTAAATCTGCTGTAAAAAGATATCACATCATGAAAAGAAATACAGCATGATTTAATACTAAAATTATCAACTACTTAGAGTTAGTTGTTCACCTTGTGTCTCCCAAATATTGAATATCTCTGTATTTCTCTCTCTAAAATATATCAGAGTACCCTAGTAAGTTCATTGTGGTCCTCCAGGGTGCCTTGGCACATAATTTGGAAACCATGGCTCTGGAGAGCTTGCGTAGAAGAGTGACCTGATCTGACTGAAATTTAACAGAATTACTATGGCTACTGTGGAGACAATACTGAAGGGGCAAAGGTAGAAGCATGACCAGTTAGTAGCCTACTGCAGTAATTGAAAGCTAATGGTGTGGTAATTAGGCTGGAGTGGTAATAGAGGAGGTGATTAGGAATTTAGATATATTTATGATATGAGCTTACAAGAGTTGCTGATAAATTGGATTTCAGCTGTGGAGGAAAGAGAGAAGTCAAAGATAAATTCAAGTTATTAGTCTATGTAACTGAAAGGATAGACAAGCAATCTTAATGAGGGTATGGGAAGATTAGGGACTCAGTTTTGTATGTGTTAAATTTGATCCAAGCAGAGAATAGGAAATTAGGGTCTGGAGCTCAAGGGAGAGTTTTGATCTATACACACATCTGTGAATCATCATCATATATTTATAGGCAAGAGACTAGATGAGATTTCCAAGGGAGTAAGTTACATAGAGAAGAGTTTCAGGAGATAGAAAAGCGTGTTTACATATAAATTAAATATAAATTTATCCAGGTCGAAGGGAAAACTGATGATGCTACTGAAAGGAAAGAATTACTGGAACAATAATCCATAGGAGATAAGAGATCATAGAATCTAATCCAGAGCCCTATTTAAGGGCTGGGATTAGTTAGTAGCACAGACAAATGCCCATAATAATGGGGGAGAAGGTAGGGGATATGGGGATAAACAAAAGTTTGGTTATATGTGAAGACTGGCAAAGTTCTCTCTTTATTGTTTCTATCTCTTCAGTAAAATATAAGCAAAGTCATCAGCTGAGAGCAACAGTGGTGGTAACAGAGTTGGAAATTTGAGGAGAGAGGAGAAGTTATGAAATAGTTTTCTAAGAGAGTGGAAGAACAAATAAAATAGGTTAAATTGCAGTGTTGGGGAACATTAATGGTCTAATGGAGGTTCGTGATCATGAATTAAAATAAGAACATTTAGCAGGATTATATAGTTTTCCGAGCCAGGTTCAGTTTCCCTGGTGCAAGTCTGGAATAGGTAGACAGCTAGAAATAACCAATATAGTGTGTTTTTTTAAAGTATGATGAAGAAAAAGAGGTCAAGGGAATTGAGGGTTTATCTAAGGTAGCAAATGTAATGACTGATTCTGGATTTTAAGTTGGTTAACAAGGACAGTGACAATATTAGAGAAGTGAGGGTCAATGAAAAGATGGTAGAATCAAGAGTTTGTAGGACCTAATTGGTTCAAAGGATTGTTGGAGTAAGGGTATTAGAGGTACTTCTGGTCATATAATAGGCTCTTGAAAATGAGATTATGGAAAGATTAAAATTATGGGAAATTACAAGGCAGAGGTATATGCATGGAGTGAGTGGCTGAGTTAGGGTGTTAACAAGATATCTGGAGGAGGGGAGGTCAGGGAACTGTAAAACCAGGGCACTGGAATGATCACTAACCAGTATTCTCTGGCTTTTTGAGCCATTCTTAGAAAGGCCTTTTGCACTCCATTGTTATAAAAATAATCCTATGTTTTCTTCTGTTACTATTAGGATTTCACTTTCTACATTTAATTATTTCATCTCTTAGAATTTTTTCTTGGAAAATGATTTGAGATATCAATACAATCATTTTTTCCAGATGCATACCTAATTGTCCTAATGTCATTTACTGAACAGTCTTTTTACCATTGATTTAACACCTTTATCATATATTAAAATTACATATGTATTTGGGCCTACTTTTGGACTTACTACTCTATTTTTTTGGTCTGGTTATATACCAGTACCACAATATTTAAATTATTGAGTATTATGTTTAATATCTGTTGAAGCTAACCCACCCACTCTCATTGCTCTTCTGTTTCAGTGATTTCTTACCTATTCTTACATATATTTTCCCATATACTTTGGAATCTGATTTTCTATTAAAAACTATTAATATTTTAATTGCAGTTGTATTATGTTTATAAATTAAGAATAACTGACATCTTTATAATTTTGAGTCTTCTCATTCAAGATGTCCATTTTTGCCTTTTGGAGGTGCATTTGTTTTACTCCATAGGCCTAGTAAATTACTTGTTAAATTTATATTAAGTAATTTTATGTATTTTTGTTGCTAACGTGAATGTGGTTTTATCCCATTGTATATTTTAATTGGTTGGCTTTTGCATCTGTGAAAAACCACTGATTCCCATATACTATTTTTTCACCCTGCTACTTTAATCAATTCTCTTTTCATCTGTAATACTGTTTTAGTTGATTCCTGTGTGTTTCAAGGTATATAATAATATCATTTGAAATATCATTGAAATTTTCCAAATTTTATACCTCAAATTTTTGTTCTTATGTCTAATTGCACTGGCTGCTAATTCAAGTACAATGTTAAAAAACAGATGTACTGATGATTTTTCTCTTGCTCTTGTCTTTAATGGGAACTCCTCAGTTAAGCATAATGCTGGTTTAGCCAAAGAATAAATTCTTATCTATACTTATGCTATTAATTATTAAAAATCAAGAATAGTTTTGAATTTTGTTCTTTTAGCCTCTAAGGAGATGATTATATAATTTTTTTCTCCGCAGATACATAAATATGATGAACTATATTACTAGGTAAATTACATTAACAGATTTCTCTAACTCTGAATCATTCTGGCATTATTGGAATTAGCCTCTTGGTTTATCATCTTTTAAATGTACTGCTTTTAATGTGCTACTAATATATTACATAGGTAATTTTATTATATTCACAAGGAGGACTTTTTTTGTGTGTATGTGTCTTCCAGGTTTTGGTACCAATACTATATTTGCTTCGTAAAAATAAATTCTTGAAATTTTCTTCCTTTTTAATGCTCTGGAACAGTTTGTATATCATTTAAATTATTTGGTCTTAATATTTGTCAGAATTCCCCTGGGAAACCTTCTGAACCTGGAGCTTTATTTTGTTTGTGTGTGTGTGTGTGTGTGTTTGTGTGTTTGTGTGTGTGTGTGTGTGTTTGTGTGTGTTTGTGTGTGGGTGTTTGTGTGTGTGTGTGTGTTTGTGTGTGTGTGTGTGTGTGTGTGTGTTGCTGCTCTCCAAAGAAACATTCATTCTGTGCAATAACATGTCTTTTTTAATGAGTTGTTCACCCCTGTGGCTTTGTTTTGGTCTGACTAGATTTAAGCCACGGTTCAGATTTGCTCATTATTCTGGAGGCAGAAACTAGGAATTGCCTCCTTAGTGTACTATTAAATAAAATAAGCTTTTCTTCTTTTGCATAATTTTCCTCTTAAAAATAAAAAACATGAATGCCCAGTAAGGATAAGAGGAAAAAGAAAGCTTGAAAAGTGCCGGATAAATACCCAGCCTTTTGTTTGTTATGTTTAGTGATGGAAACTGATTATATAACTTGCCATCATTTGTTTCAAACAGACTATAAAGAGGAACAAAACAACAGGGATTTAAACATGGGAGGTTGTTCTTTATCAGGGGACCCTAGGTGTAATGGAGGTTATTTTGTTTATTAGGAGGTGAAAGGAGAATAAAGAAGCAGGATAGGGGTGGAGGTCGAAGGACTTTTCATTAGATTTTCCAGGTGTTTCTCAAACTAAACTGAGGTTTATTGCAAATGATCTTTATTCCAGGATCAAGTTACCTACTATTGATATTATTTGCCATATTTTTATGTGTTGAATAGTTCTCAGCAGGGGCATGAAGCTTGTGGAGTCCAGGATCCCTTTAGGTAAAAGTGGCAGGGCCCACCTGACAAGGAATAATTCCTTGATATCTGGCCTCCATGAGTATGCTAGCAAATTATCCATCAGCAGCTATCTAATAAGCTTTCCAGAGGCATTCCTCCCCATTTTCTCTTCTGTTCCTGAAGAGTCACCGGGGATTTGTTTTACTTAGTTTTCACATGATATTCCAGATTCTGTGTATGTGGATGGGCAGCGCATCAATGACTTGTGTGATAAAATGTGTTATGTGCCATGGTTGAAAAATGAAAAAAAATAATTTAGATGAATTTAATTGAAATTCCTTTAATTTGTACACATCTAAAAATACTACCCAGACTAATTTTTCTTCCTTCTTTGAGAAGTTGCTCGTTTGCAAGTACTGTCTCAAGATTTCTTTCTGTACAACACATGCATATGACGGCCTCCCTTTCATCACCCTAAATAAGAAAGATGGCCTCATAGAATAGAATGAAATCTTTGGGCCTGTGCCACTGGGCAGGGCCAACTTTTAACAGAACTTTGGTGTTAGATGATCCAATTTTCATAACAATCAGCTGTCCTCCTGCACTCTGTGACCATAAGTACTCCATGCTTTTGTACTCTTTCCCCTGGTTTAACAAATACTCATAAAGGCAATATGGTGTGTTACCTACAAGTATGGACTTTGCAGTCAGAATGCCTGGGCTTGAATTCTGGTTGTGTCATTTGCTGGATGTGTGACATGAACAAGTTACTTATCTGCCTTAAGCCTCAGAATCTTAATCTTGAAACGAAAATTTAAAAAGTCCTACTTCATGAGATTGTTGCTGATAACAATAAATAAATGAGATCATGGAACTAGCATGCAGCTGGACAGATAGTTAAAGCTTTATTAATGTTAATAATTATTATCTGCAATTAATGATGTCTATAAGACATAGAGCTAGGGCCATGAAGAATACAAAGAACTATAATGTTCAATCAAAGAAAGTTTATATTCTGATAGGGGAGATAAGATACACACACAATAACAGCAAAAAATATATGATGGAAGTAGACATTTAAATGACAGTTTTTCAAGAGAAGGCTTTACAGAGAATCTAAGCTTAAAGGCTGAATACTGAAGCATAAGTACCCTTTAGATAAAAAGGAATTTCTGGGCTTCCCTGGTGGCTCAGTGGTTGAGAGTCCGCCTGCCAATGCAGGGGACATGGGTTCGTGCCCCGGTCCGGGAAGATCCCACATGCCACAGAGTGGCTGGGCCCGTGAGCCATGGCTGCTGGGCCTGTGTATCCGGAGCGACGGGAGAGGCCACAGCAGTGAGAGGCCCACGTACCGCAAAAAAAAAAAAAAAAAAAAAGGCATTTCTTTTTCCATATTATATATTATATAATTATATAATATATAATATATATTATATATTATATTCCTACTTATTCTGGGATAATTATAATCCCAGAATAATTATTAATACTCTCTTTTCATTCTCAGTTTGAGTGGTAAATTAGGTGGACCCCCATCATATAAGGCACAAATCTTGCTGCTATAAAGGTGCCATTTGGACATGCACACCAGAAATTATTGGAGAGTAATATAAGATTTGATACAATCAAGCATTTAATTTCCTGATAGAGCATAAAGTGTTATATTCAGGAGGGACAGTGAGGGAGTTGACATCATTAGGTAAGGTTTTAAATGGGAAGAATCTGAAGGCTGGATAGACCGAGGGTGGGCTGACATTCCAAGTGAGGGAGAAAGAGGAAAAAGTCATAGGTGTGGGTATACAGATAACAATTTTGTGCCCCACTAAGGAAACCAACTTAGTGGAGTGGGAAAAATGGTTTGTTGGATAAGGTATGCCATTTGATGGGGAAGTGTAGACTCTGCCTGAACTGGAGAAATTGTTGTGACATCCAGCACACAGGAATGAGAAAACGTGACAACAGTAATGATTTTGGAAAACTGGTCCAAGAGTGGTGAGTGGGAGATGGGCACTCGTCCTGTGTGGGGAGAAAAAGTTGAAGTACTGAGCTCAGGGCAGAAATCCTCCCATTCCAGAGCCTTACTTGGGGGAATCTCACTGGAGGGGAAATCCACATGAGCAATGCTCAGGGTAGGCTTCTGTCACACCATGGGACACAGTTACACAGTGCAGATTGACAGTGCTGGTGTCATAGGACTAATTGGACAGGAAGTCACTTCCTGAAGGAAATAATTTTGTGTAAGATGACAGGTCTCTTTTCTGGGTCAAGAAACTATAGAGTTATTAATACTTTTTTTTGCGGTACACGGGCCTCTCACAGCTGTGGCCTCTCCCGTTGCGGAGCACAGGTTCCGGACGCGCAGGCTCAGCGGCCATGGCTCACGGGCCCAGCCGCTCTGCGGCATGTGGGATCTTCCCGGACCGGGGCACGAACCCGTGTCCCCTGCATCAGCAGGCGGACTCTCAACCACTGCGCCACCAGGGAAGCCCAATGCTTTTTTAAAACAGGAAGAATAGAAATAAAAGTACAGTGATGTGTTCCATATAGCTTACTGCCATGTGCTACAATGCACTCGGAGGACATCAGTCTATTTTCTTGCCCCTGCTGTACTTTGCACACTTATCACACACAAGGCAAATGCTTCTTTTACTCTTCTAGCTCCCATTGCAAATTCTGTGTAGTCAGGATCTCATTTTAATAATATTTTATCTTCAGTGTTTTGCATAATGCATTCATGATAAATTAGTGAAGTCAGATGATGCTGGAATTTCTGTTTTGATAATTCAGTTTACACCCAAAGAAGTTAGAAGATCTTCAAAAACAAAAACACAGAGAAAGGAATGTGATGTGTTCTTGTGGGCTAAGCACAGTTAGGAAGTGTGAATGGCTTCCCTGCTTAGTGTAGGATGTTGTGATTTTTGTCATGGATTTGACTATATATGAAATTATTATCTAAAGGATGATAAGTATAAGACATCTTTCCTCTCAACTAAAAAGGCACATGGTGTTCCCTGCTTGGATATTAATGTATTTTATTCTTTCTGCTTTTTCTTTTACTCTTTTTCATATTAGTTTCTAATATTACCTAAATCAGCAGTCGATGAATATTAATGTTTAGGTATATAATCTGTCCTTTATGGCACTTCCATAATGCTTTTCATTGTTCATTATAGCAGTAACATCACAAACAGCCACGTTAGGAACTTGAATGTGCTTTGGAATCAGATGGACCTCGCTTAAATTATTCTATCTCACCGACTAGCTGTGTGACCATTCATAAGTTATTTCTTCTCTCCGAGCCACCATTTTTTGTTCCTTAAAATGGGGATAGCAATAGAACATATCTCATAGAGTTGTTGTGATTATTAAATGACATATATATTTAAAAGAATATTGTAGGAAGGTGACATCATCAAGATGGTGATGTAGGGTATTTCTGACTTCAGTCCCCCTCACAAAGAGACAAACTAGCAACTATCCAAAGACAAGTTACCATTGTGAAAATCTCATAACTTGGAGATAAGGGTGAAATACTACCCTGGAACACAGAGACTGAGAAGGTCTGCATTAAAAGGGTAAGAGGAGTGGTTTCACTTTGATCGCATTGTCTTCCCTCAGGCCAGCACAGCTACATTAAGGGGACCCCCTCTGGGCCTATGGCTTCCCCAGCGGGAAAAGACATCCAGCTCCCCTGGCATTGTGTGATACTTCCTGAGAGGCCCATTCAGGTTTTGTTTCACAGCAACTGAGGCAGGAAAGACAGGACCGGGCCCAAGGACAGCCTCCTCTTATATAGGCATTAGGCAGAAGGCGAGGCCACCTCCTTGTTTTGCACATGAGGCCATGGCACACGGAGGAATGGTATCCAAAGCGGAAACTCTGTGGCATCTGAACGAGAAACCCTGACCATGAAAACCGTGGAGCATGCACAATAAAAATGCACAGGTTGCTGATGACCCTGTAACGACCTTCCACGTGTGATGCTTAGCTAGAAGGGAAAATTTAAGGGAAACTAGCTCTTAGAGCAAATGTATGGTGGCTTCAGGAGACAGATGCACAGAATCGGGAGCTGATGCAACCTGGTGCAATCCAGGCCACACGTCAACCTTCCCCTCAGTGAATATTTCACCCTGAAGCACAAAGACCCCACCCATTCAAAGGACTAAAAATAAAAGGGGGATCAAAAAACTCTGCAGCGCACCCGTCACGCACGAGGATGCCCACACGCTTCTCCGAGCGTGTCCTTTCACTTCTGCCCTGAATAAACTGCTTTCTTTGTCCCCTTTGCTCCTCAGCCTGTGTGTGTGTGTGTGTTTTCCTTTGTGTTCCTCACCTGACAGCCAGCCCTGTCTATCTGTTGAGCTTAAGTTCTAATCCTGCTTAACTAAGGAGCCTAAACAGTGACCCTGGGCAGTCTCAAAGCCCAGCCGGTGGTATTGCCTAGCTATGGATCCCAGGCTAGGGTGGTACCCAGCAGTGGAGCCCAATATATGGCCCTGCTTGATTGCTGAACCTAGTCTGTAGCCTCAGCCAGGCAGGGGGCCCAGCCAGTGATCCCCCCAATCATGGTTCCATCCAACCAGGGAGCCCTGACTGACCCTGCCCAGCTGTGGAACATTGTCTCCAGCCCCACCTAACTGTGGGACACAGCTGGAGGCCCCATCTGAACAGAGAGCCTGGCCAGTGACCTTGCCTAACAGCAGAGCACAGCAAGTGGCCTACCTGATCTCAAAGCACAGCCTGTGGCCCCACCCAACTTTGGGTCACAATCTGTTACCCTGCCTGATCACAGAGCACAGCCTGAGACTCTGTCTGATGATAAAGCCCTGACTGTGGCCCTGCCTAAACAAGAGAGACCAGCTGGTGGCATCATCCTGTTTGGCAGCAGAGTCTAAGACTCCACCTGACCAAGACCAATTCAGGAGTCCAACTTACGTCCCTATCCAACCGTGGATTCCAGCCACCGGCACTGCCCTGCCAGGGAACACAGTCTGCCACCTTACCCAGCCAGAGGCGAACCTGGAGCCCAGCTAGTGGCCCTACCTGACTGTAGAGCACAGCCAGCAGCTCTGCCAAATCAGAGAGTCTATCCAGTGGCCTCACTTGAACACAGAGCCCAGCCATCAGGCTCACTGAACCATGGTGCCCAGCCAGCACCACTACATTCCACCCTCAACCTCAGAGCACAGGCAGTGGCCTCACTCAACTAGAGACCCCTATATAAAGCCACACCTACCTGTAGATGCTATCAGCTGACTCATCCAGTGCCCCAAGCTTCGTCAACTGGTGAAGGTGAGGTCTTTCCCTGCTGTAGCAAACCTGTAAAGTCAGCAAGAGGATATCACTTACCTAAGTGCACAGATCATTGCAAGGATACAAGGATCATGAAGAATCAGGTAAACATGGTGCCATCAAAGGAAACTAATAAAGGTCCAATAACTGATCCTAAAGAAATGGAAATCTATGAAATGTCTGAAATCAGAATCATTCTCTTAAAGAAGTTCAGTGAACTACAGGAATACACAGAAAGACAGCTAAACAAAATTAGGAGAATAATGCATGAACAAAATAAGAGGTTCGAGGCTTCCGGGAAGATGGCGGAAGAGTAAGACGCGGAGATCACCTTCCTCCCCACAGATACACCAGAAACACATCTACACGTGGAACAACTCCTACAGAACACCTACTGAACGCTGGCAGAAGACCTCAGACCTCCCAAAAGGCAAGAAACTCCCCACATACCTGGAGGGGATTCAGAGCGCCGCTTAAAGGAGCTCCAGAGACGGGTGCGAGCCGCGGCTAAAAGCGCAGACCCCAGAGACAGGCATGAGACGCTAAGGCTGCTGCTGCTGCCGCCACCAAGAAGCCCGTGTGAGAGCACAGGTCACTATCCACACCCCACTTCCGGGGAGCCTGTGCAGCCCGCCACTGCCAGGGTCCCGTGATCCAGGGACAACTTCCCCGGGAGAACGCACCGCGTGCCTCAGGCTGGTGCAATGTCATGCAGGCCTCTGCCGAGGCAGGCCCGCCCCGCATCCGTACCCCTCCCTCCCCTACGGCCTGAGTGAGCCAGAGTCCCCGAAGCAGCTGCTCCTTTAACCCCAACCTGTCTGAGCGAAGAACAGATGCCCTCCAGCGACCTACACGCAGAGGCGGGGCCAAATCCAAAGCTGAGCCACTGGGAGCTGTGAGAACAAAGAAGAGAAAGGGATCTCTCCCAGCAGCCTCAGGAGCAAAGCTCCACAATCAATTTGATGTAGCTGCATCTGTGGAATACATGAACTAGACAACGAACCATCCCAAATTGAGGAGGTGGACTTTGAGAGCAAGATTTATGATTTTTTCCCCTTTTCCTTTTTGTGAGTGTGTATGTATATACTTCTATGTGAGATTTTGTCTGTATACCTTTGCTTTCACCATTTGTCCTAGGGCTCTATCCGTCCGTTTTTGTTTTTTTTCTCTTAATAACTATTTTATTTTAATAACTTTATTATACTTTATCTTACTTTATTTTATTTTACTTTATCTTCTTTATTTCTTTTTTCCTTCCTTCCCTCCTTCGTTCCTTCCTCCCTCCTTCCTTTCTTTGTTTCATTCATTCTTTCTTTCTACCTCTACTAATTCTTTCTTTCTATTTTTTCTCCCTTTTATTCTGAGCCGTGTGGATTAAAGGCTCGTGGTGCTGCAGCCAGGAGTCAGTGCTGTGCCTCTGAGGTGGGAGAGCCAACTTCAGGACACTGGTCCAGAAGAGACCTCCCAGCTCCAGCTCCACGTAATATCAAATGGCGAAAACCTCCCAGAGATCTCCATCTCAACACCAGCACCCAGCTTCACTCAACGACCAGCAAGCTACAGTGCTGAACATCCTATGACAAACAACTAGCAAGATAGGAACACAACCCCACCCATTAGCAGAGAGGCTGCCTAAAATCATAACAACTCCACAGACACCCCAAAACACACCACCAGATGTGGACCTGCCCACCAGAAAGACAAGATCCAACCTCATGCACCAGAACACAGGCACTAGTCCCCTCCACCAGGAAGCCTACACAACCCACTGAACCAACCTTAGCCACTGGGGACAGACATCAAAAACAACGGGAACTAAAAACCTGCAGCCTGCAAAACGGAGGCTCCAAACACAGTAAGATAAGCAAAATGAGAAGACAGAAAAACACACAGCAGATGAAGGAGCAAGATAAAAACCCACCAGACCTAACAAATGAAGAGGAAATAGGCAGTCTAACTGAAAAAGAATTCAGAATAATGATAGTAAAGATGATCCAAAATCTTGGAAATAGAATAGACAAAATGCAAGAAACATTCAACAAGGACCTAGAAGAACTAAAGATGAAACAAACAACGATGAACAACACAATAAATGAAATAAAAAATACTCTAGATGGGATCAATAGCAGAATAACAGGCAGCAGAACAGTTAAGTGACCTGGAATATAAAATAGTGGATATAACTACTGCAGAGCAGAATAAAGAAAAAAGAATGAAAAGAATTGAGAACAGTCTCAGAGACCTCTGGGACAACATTAAACACACCAACATTCGAATTATAGGGGTTCCAGAAGAAGAAGAGAAAAAGAAAGGGACTGAGAAAATATTTGAAGAGATTATAGTTGAAAACTTCCCTAATATGGGAAAGGAAATAGTTAATCAAGTCCAGGAAGCACAGAGAGTCCCATACAGGATAAATCCAAGGAGAAATACACCAAGACACATATTAATCAAACTGTCAAAAATTAAATGCAAAGAAAACATATTAAAAGCAGCAAGTGAAAAACAACAAATAACACACAAGGGAATCCTGATAAGGTTAACAGCTGATCTTTCAGCAGAAACTCTGCAAGCCAGAAGAGACTGGCAGGACATATTTAAAGTGATGAAGGAGAAAAACCTGCAACCAAGATTACTCTACCCAGCAAGGATCTCATTAAGATTTGATGGAGAAATTAAAACCTTTACAGACAAGCAAAAGCTGAGAGAGTTCAGCACCACCAAACCAGCTCTACAACAACTGCTAAAGGAACTTCTCTAAGCAAGAAACACAAGAGAAGGAAAAGACCTACAATAATGAACCCAAAACAATTAAGAAAATGGGAATAGGAACATACATATCGATAATTACCTTAAATGTAAATGGACTAAATGCTCCCACCAAAAGACACAGATTGGCTGAATGGATACAAAAACAAGACCCATATATTTGCTGTCTACAAGAGACCCACTTCAGACCTAGAGACACATACAGACTGAAAGTGAGGGGATGGAAAAAGATATTTCATGCAAATGGAAACCAAAAGAAAGATGGAGTACCAATTCTCATATCAGACAAAATAGACTTAAAAATAAAGACTATTACAAGAGACAAAGAAGGACACTACATAATGATCAAGGGATTGATCCAAGAAGAAGATATAACAATTGTAAATATTTATGCACCCAACACAGGAGCACCTCAATACATAAGGCAAATACTAACAGCCATAAAAGGGGAAATAGACAGTAACACATTCATACTAGGGGACTTTAACACCCCACTTTCACCAATGGACAGATCATCCAAAATGAAAATAAATAAGGAAACAAAAGCTTTAAATGATATACGAAACAAGATGGATTTAATTGATATTTATAGGACATTCCATCCAAAAACAACAGAATACACATTTTTCTCAAGTGCTCATGGAACATTCTCCAGGATAGATCATATCTTGGGTCACAAATCAAGCCTTGGTAAATTTAAGAAAATTGAAATTGTATCAAGTATCTTTTCTGACCACAACACTATGAGACTAGATTTCAATTACAGGAAAAGATCTGTAAAAAATAAAAACACATGAAGGCTAAACAATACACTACTTAATAACGAAGTGATCACTGAAGAAATCAAAGAGGAAATTAAAAAATACGTAGAAACAACTGAAATGGAGACTGACGACCCCAAACCTATGGGATGCAACAAAAGCAGTTCTAAGAGGGAAGTTTATAGCAATACAAGCCCACCTTAAGAAACAGGAAACATCTCGAATAAACAACCTAACCTTGCACCTAAAGCAATTAGAGAAAGAAGAACAAAAATACCCAAAAGTTAGCAGAAGGAAAGAAATCATAAAAATCATATCAGAAATAAGTGAAAAAGAAATGAAGGACATGATAGCAGAGATCAATAAAATTAAAAGCTGGTTCTTTGAGAAGATAAACAAAATAGATAAACCATTAGCCAGGCTCATCAAGAAAAAAAGGGAGAAGACTCAAATCAATAGAATTAGAAATGAAAAAGGAGAGGCAACAACTGACACTGCAGAAATACAAAGGATCATGAGAGATTACAAGCAACTCTATGCCAATAAAATGGGCAACCTGGAAGAAAGAGACAAATTCTTAGAAATGCACAACCTTCCAAGACTGAATCAGGAAGAAATAGAAAATATGAACAGACCAATCACAAGCACTGAAGTTGAAACTGTGATTAAAAATCTTCCAACAAACAAAAGCCCAGGACCAGATGGCTTCACAGGCGAATTCTATCAAACATATAGAAAAGAGCTAACACCTATCCTTCTCAAACTCTTCCAAAATATAGCAGAGGGAGGAACACTCCCAAACTCATTCTACAAGGCCACCATCACCCTGATACCAAAACCAGACAAGGATGTCACAAAGAAAGAAAACTACAGACCAATATCACTGATGAATATAGATGCAAAAATCCTCAACAAAATACTAGCAAACAGGATCCAACAGCACATTAAACGGATCATACACCATGATCAAGTGGGGTTTATTCCAGGAATGCAAGGATTCTTCAGTATACGCAAATCAATCAACGCGATACACCATATTAACAAACTGAAGGAGAAAAACCATATGATCATCTCAATAGATGCAGAGAAAGCTTTCGACAAAATTCAACACCCATTTATGATAAAAACCCTGCAGAAAGTAGGCATAGAGGGAACTTTCCTCAACATAATAAAGGCCATATATGAAAAACCCACAGCCAACATTGCCCTCAATGGTGAAAAACTAAAAGCATTTCCACTAAGATTAGGAACAAGACAAGGTTGCCCACTCTCACCACTCTTATTCAACATAGTTTTGGAAGTTTTAGCCACAGCAATCAGAGAAGAAAAGGAAATAAAAGGAATCCAAATCAGAAAAGAAGAAGTAAAGCTGTCACTGTTTGCAGATGACATGATACTATAAAAAGAGCATCCTAAAGATGCTACCAGAAAACTACTAGAGCTAATCAATGAATTTGGTAAAGTAGCATGATACAAAATTAATGCACAGAAATCTCTGGCATTCATATACACTAATGATGAAAAATCTGAAAGTGAAATCAAGAAAACACTCCCATTTACCGTTGCAACAAAAAGAATAAAATACCCAGGAATAAACCTACCTAAGGAGACAAAAGACCTGCATGCAGAAAATTATAAGACACTGATGAAAGAAATTAAAGATGATACAAATAGATGGAGAGATATACCATGTTCTTGGATTGGAAGAATCAACATTGTGAAAATGACTCTACTACCCAAAGCAATCTATAGATTCAATGCAATCCCTATCAAACTACCACTGGCATTTTTCACAAAACTAGAACAAAAAATTTCACAATTTGTATGGAAACACAAAAGACCCCGAATAGCCAAAGCAATCTTGAGAACGAAAAACAGAGCTGGAGGAATCAGGCTCCTGGACTTCAGACAATACTACAAAGCTACAGTAATCAAGACAGTATGGTACTGGCACAAAAAAAGAAAGATTAATGGAACAGGATAGAAAGCCCAGAGATAAACCCCCCGCACATATGGTCACCTTATCTTTGATAAAGGAGGCAGGAATGTACTGGTGAAAGGACACCCTCTTCAATAAGTGGTGCTGGGAAAACTGGACAGCTACATGTAAAAGTATGAGATTGGATCACTCCCTAACACCATACATAAAAATAAGCTCAAAATGGATTAAAGACCTAAATGTAAGGCCAGAAAGCATCAAACTCTTAGATGAAAACATAGGCAGAACACTCTATGACATAAATCACAGCAAGATCCTTTTGGACCCACCTCCTAGAGAAACGGAAATAAAAACAAAAATAAACAAATGGGACCTAATGAAACTTCAAAGCTTTTGCACAGCAAAGGAAACCATAAACAAGACCAAAAGACAACCCTCAGAATGGGAGAAAATATTTGCAACTGACAAAGGATTAATCTCCAAAATTTATAAGCAGCTCATGCAGCTTAATAACAAAAAAGCAAACAACCCAATCCAAAAATGGGCAGAAGACCTAAACAGACATTTCTCCAAAGAAGATATACAGACTGCCAACAAACACATGAAAGAATGCTCAACATCATTAATCATTAGAGAAATACAAATCAAAACTACAATGAGATATCATCTCACACCAGTCAGAATGGCCATCATCAAAAAATCTAGAAACAGGGCTTCCCTGGTGGTGCAGTGGTTGGGAATCCGCCTGCTAATGCAGGGGATGTGGGTTCGTGCCCCGGTCTGGGAGAATCCCACGTGTCGCGGAGCGGCTGGGCCCGTGAGCCATGGTCGCTGAGCCTGCGCGTCTGGAGCCTGTGCTCTGCAGCGGGAGTGGCCACAGCAGCTGAAGGACCACGTACCGCAAAAAAAAAAAAAAAAAAAAAAAAAAAATCTAGAAACAATAAATGCTGGAGAGGGTGTGGAGAAAAGGGAACCCTTTTGTACTGTTGGTGGGAATGTAAATTGATACAGCCACTGTGGAGAACAGAATGGAGGTTCCTTAAAAAACCACAAATAGAACTACCATATGACCCAGCAATCCCACTACTGGGCATATACCCTCAGAAAACCATAATTCAAAAGGAGTCATGTACCAAAATGTTCATTGCAGCTCTATTTACAATAGCCCGGAGATGGAAACAACCTAAGTGTCCATCTTCGGATGAATGGATAAAGAAGATGTGGCACAAATATACAATGGAATATTACTCAGCCATAAAAAGATACGAAATTGAGCTATTTGTAGTGAGGTGGATAGAGCTAGAGTCTGTCACACTGAGTGAAGTATGTCAGAAAGATAGAGACAAATACCGAATGCTAACACATATATACGGAATTTAAGAACAAAAAATGTCATGAAGAACCTAGAGGTAAGATAGGAATAAAGACACAGACCTACTAGAGAATGGACTTGAGGATATGGGGAGGGGGAAGGGTAAGCTGTGACAAAGCGAGAGAGAGGCATGGACATATATACACTACCAAACGTAAGGTAGACAGCTAGTGGGAAGCAGCTGCATAGCACAGTTACATCAGCTCGGTGCTTTGTGATCACCTGGAGGGGTGGGATAGGGAGGGTGGGAGGGAGGGAGACGCAAGAAGGAAGAGATATGGGAACATATCTGTATATATAACTGATTCATTTTGTTGTAAAGCAGAAACTAACACACCATTGTAAAGCAATTGTACTCCAATAAAGATGTTAAAAAAAAAAAGAGGTTCAACAGAAAAATAGAAACCATCAATAAAAAGTCAATCAAATACTAGAGCTGAAGGATATGACTGTACTGAAAGATTCAATCAAGAGCATAAACAGCAGGTTCAACCAAGGAGAAGAAAAATGAAATCAAGGAGACAGGCCCTTGAAATTATCTAGTCAGAGGTACAAAAAGAGAAAAGACTGAAAAGAGTGAAAAAAGACTACAGGAATAATGGGATACCATAAATGACATACTATGGGAAAGAGAAAAGACATATTATGTAAAAGAGAGCAGAGAAAGAAAAATACAGAAAGTCTATTTAAAGCAATAATGGATGAAAACTTCTGAAAACTGGGGAGAGACATGGACATCTAGATTCATGAACCTAAACTCCCCAAATAGATTGAACCCAAAAAAGGCTACACTGAGACATGTTAGAATTAAATTTTCAAAAGTGAAAGACAAAGAGAGATTTTTTAAGCAAAAAGAGAAAGGCACCTCATCACATACTAGGGAACTCTCAGAAGACTATCAGAAGAAACTTTGCAGACCAGCAGAAAGTGGGATGATATATTCAAGATACTGTAAGAAAAAAAAACCAAAACTCTCATCCAAGAACTATATCCAGAATAGTTCTTCTTCCGAATGAAGGAGAAATAAAGATTTTTCCTAAACACAAAAATACGGGGAGTTCATCACCACTAGAAGTGCCTTAAAATAAATGCTTAAGGATGTTCTTTAAACTGAATTAAAAGGATGAAAATTAACACCATAAGAATATACAGGTGTGTAACTCTCACCAGTAAAAGTAAATATGTAGTCAAAGACAAATTCTTTAATATTGTAATGATGGTGCATAAATCACTTACAGCTCTAGTTTAATAACTTTTTAAAAAATATTAAAAATAACTATAGTGTGACCAAGATGGCAGAGTAGGAAGACGCTGAATTCACCTTCTCCCACAGGCACAGCTGAAAAAAAGTGAAAATGAAAATATAACACACTAAAATATATGAGATATGGAAAAAGTGGTCCTAAGAGGGAAGTTTATAGTAATACAGGCTTACTGCAGAAAACAAGAAAAATCTCAAATAAATAATCTAACCTTACACCTAAAGGAAATGGAAAATGAAGAACAAATGAAACGTAAAGTTAGTAAAAGAAAGGACATAATAAACACTGGAGAAGAAATAAATTAGAGACTAAAAAGACAACAGAAAAGATCAATGACTAAAAGCGATGAAAATGTAAACATAATTGACAAACTGTTAGCTAAACTCACTAAGAAAAAAAAGAGATGGCCCTGAGAGATAAAATCACATGAAAGAGGAGAAATCACAACAGATACCACAGAAATACTAAGGACTATAAGAGAATATTATGAACAGCTATATACCAACAAATCAGACAACCTAGGAGAAATGAATAAATTCTTAGAATCATACAACTTTTCAAAATTGACTTACATAAGAAATAAATGAAAAAGGAACGAGGGAAACAATAGCAAAGATCAATAAAACTAAGGTGGTTCTTTGAGAAGTTAAACAAAATTGATAAAGCATTAGCTAGACTCATCAAGAAAAAAGGGAGAAGATTCAAATCAATAGAATTAGGAATGAAAAAGGAGAAGTAACAATTAACACTGCAGAAATAAAAAGGATCATGAGAGATTACTACAAGCAACTATATGCCAATAAAATGGACAACCTGGAAGAAATGGACACATTCTTAGAAAAACACAACCTACTGAGACTGAACCAGGAAATAATAGAAAATATAAACAGACAAATCACAAGCACTGAAATTAAGACTGTGATTAAAAATCTTCCAAGAAACAAAAGCCCAGGACCAGATGGCTTCACAGGAGAATTCTATAAAACATTTAGAGAAGAGCTAACACCTACTCTTCTCAAACTTTTCCAAAATATAGCAGAGGGAGGAACACTCCCAAACTCATTCTATAAGGCCACCAACACTCTGATACCAAAACCAGACAAAGATGTCACAAAGAAAGAAAGCTACAGGCCAATATCTGATGAACATAGATGCAAAAATCCTCAACAAAATAGTAGCACACAGAATCTAACAGCACATTAAAAGGATCATACACCATGATCAAGTGGGGTTTATCCCAGGAATGCAAGGATTCTTCAATATATGCAAATCAATCCATGTGATACACCATATAAATAAATTGAAGGAGAAAAACCATAAGATCATCTCAATAGATGCAGAAAAAGCTTTTAACAAAATTCAACACCCATTTATGATAAAAAACAATCAGAAAGTAGGCATAGAGGGAACATTCCTCAACATAATAAAGGCCATATATGACAAACCCACAGCCAACATTGTTCTCAATGGTGAAAAAATAAAATCATTTCCATTAAGATCAGGAACATGACAAGGTTGCCTGCTCTCACCACTATTACTCAACATAGTTTTGGAAGTTTTAGACACAGAAATTAGAGAAGACAAAGAAATAAAAGGAATCCAAATCAGAAAAGAAGAAGTAAAGCTGTCACTGTTTGCAGATGACATGATACTATGCAGAAAGAATCCTAAAGATGCCACAAGAAAACTACTAGAGCTAATGAATGAATTTGGTAAAGTAGCAGGATCAAAATTAATGCACAGAAATCTCTTGCATTTCTATACAGTAATGATGAAAAGTCTGAAAGACAAATTATCGAACGACTCCTATTTACCATTGCAACAAAAATTATAAAATAGCTATGTATAAACCTACCTATGGAGAAAAAAGACCTGTATGCAGAAAACTATAAGGCACTGATGAAAGAAATTAAAGATGATACAAACAGATGGAGAGACATACCATGTTTTTGGATTGGAAGAATCAACATTGTGAAAATGACTATGCTACCCAAAGCAATCTAAAGATTCAGTGCAATCCCTATCAAACTACCACTGGCATTTTTCACAGAACTAGAACAAAAAAATTCACAATTTGTATGAAAACAGAAAAGACCCCAAATAGCCCAAGCAATCATGAGAAAGTAAAACGGAGCTGGAGGAATCAGGCTCCCTGACTTCAGACTATACTATAAAGCTCTAGTAATCAAGACAGTATGGTATTGGCACAAAAACAGAAATATAGATCAATGGAAGGGGATAGAAAGCCCAGAGATAAAGCCATGCACCTAAATTCAACTAATCTATGACAAAGGAGGCAAGAGTATACAATGGAAAAAAGACAGTCTCTTCAATAAGTGGTGCTGGGAAAACTGGACAGCTACATGAAAAAGAATGAAATTAGAACACTCCTTAGACCATATACAAAAGCATACTCAAAATGAATTAAAGACTTAAATGTAAGGCCAGCTACTATAAAATTCTTAGAGGAGAACATAGGCAGAACACTCTATGACATAAATCACAGCAAGATCCTTTTTGACCCACCTCCTAGAGAAATGAAAGTAAAAACAAAAATTAAAAAAATGGGGGCTTCCCTGGTGGTGCAGTGGTTGAGAGTCCGCCTGCCGATGCAGGGGACACGGGTTCGTGCCCCAGTCTGGGAAGATCCCACATGCCGCGGAGCGGCTGGGCCTGTGAGCCACGGCCGCTGAGCCTACACATCTGGAGCCTGTGCTCCGCAACGGGAGAGGCCACAACAGTGAGAGGCCCGCGTACCGCAAAAAAAAAAAAAATGGGACCTAATGAAACTTAAAAGCTTTTGCACAGCAAAGGAAACCATAAACAAGACCAAAAGACAACCCTCAGAATGGGAGAAAATATTTGCAAATGAAGCAAATGACAAAGAATTAATCTCCAAAACTTACAAGCAGATCATGCAGCTCAATATCAAAAAAATAAACAAAACAATCCAAAAATGGGCAGAAGACTGAAATAGACATTTCCTCAAAGAAGATATACAAATTGCCAACAAACACATGAAAAAATGCTTAACATCACTAATCATTAGAGAAATGCAAATCAAAACTGAAATATGGTATCACCTCACACCTGTCAGAATGGCCATCATCAACAAGTCTAGAAAGAATAAATGCTGGAGAGGGTGTGGAGAAAAGGGGACCCTCTTGTACTGTTTCTGGGTATGTAAATTGATACAGCCACTATGGAGAACAGTACGCAGGTTCCTTAAAAAAATAAAAATCAAACTACCATATGACTCAGCAATCCCAATACTGGGCATATACCCTGAGAAAACCATAATTCAAAAGGAGTCATGTACCACAATGTTCACTGCAGCTCTATTTACAATAGCCAGGATATGGCAGCAACCTAAGTGTCCATCAATGGATGAATGGATAAAGCAGATGTGGCACATATATACAATGGAATATTACTCAGCCATAAAAAGAAACGAAATTGAGTTATTTGTAGTGAGGTGGATGGACCTAGAGTCTGTCATACAGCGTGGAGTAAGTCAGAAAGAGAAAAACAAATACTGTATGCTAACACACACATATATATAGAACCTCAAAAAAAAAAAAAAAAAAAGAACAGAGGACAGACAGAAGAAGCACGAAGAACTACAATCCTGCAGCTTGTGGAACAAAAACCACATTCACAGAAAGATAGACAAGATGAAAAGGCAGAGGGCTATGTACCAGATGAAGGAACAAGATACAACCCCAGAAAAACAATGAAATGAAACGGAGATGGGCAATCTTCCAGAAAGAGAATTCAGAATAATGATAGTGAAGATGATCCAGGACCTCTGGAAAAGAATGGAGGCAAAGATCGAGAGGATGCAAGAAATGTTTAACAGAGACCTGGAAGAATTAAAGAACAAAGAAACAGAGATGAACAATATAATAACCAAAATGAAAAATACACTAGAAGGTCAATAGCTGAATAACTGAGGCAGAAAAACGGATAAGTGGCCAGGAAGACAAAATGGTGGAATTCACTGCTGCGGAACAGAATAAAGAATAAAGAATGAAATGAAGACAGCCTAAGAGACCTCTGGGACAACATTAAATAGAACAACATTTGTGTTATAGGGGTCCCAGAAGGAGAAGAGAGAGAGAAAGGACCCAAGAAAATATTTGAAGAGACTATAGTTGAAAACTTCCCTAACATGGGAAAGGACATAGCCACCCAAGTTAGGAAGCGCAGAGAGTCCCATGCAGGATAAACCCATGGAGAAACATGCCGAGACACATAGTAATCAAATTGGCAAAAATTAAAGGCAAAGAAAAATTATTGAAAGCAGCATGGGAAAAATGACAACATACAAGGGAACTCCCACAAGGTTAACAGCTGATTTCTCAGCAGAAACTCTACAAGCCAGAAGGGAGTGGCATGATATACTTAAAGTGATGAAAGCGAAGAACCTACAACCAAGATTACTCTAACGAGCAAGGATCTCATTCAGATTCAATGGAGAAATCAAAAGCTTTACAGACAAGCAAAAGTTAAGAGAATTCAGCACCACCAAACCAGCTCTACAACAAATGCTAAAGGAACTTCTCTAAGTGGGAAACACAAGAGAAGAATAGGGCTTACAAAAACAAACCCAAAACAATTAAGAAAATGGTCGTAGGAACATACATATTGATAGTTACCTTAAACGTGAATGGATTCAACGCTCCAACCAAAAGACACAGGCTTGCTGAATGGATACAAAAACAAGACCTATATATATGCTGTCTACAAGAGACCCAATTCAGACCTAGGGACACATAGAGAATGAAAGTTAGGAGATGGAAAAAGATATTCCATGCACATGGAAATCAAAAGAAAGCTGGAGTAGCAATACTCACATCAGATAAAATAGACTTTAAAATAAAGAATGTTACAAGAGACAAGAAAGGACAGTACATAATGATCAAGGGATCAATCCAAGAAGAAGATATAACAATTATAAATATATATGCACCCAACATAGGAGCACCTCAATACATAAGGCAACTTCTAACAGCTCTAAAGGAGGATATCAACAGTAACACAGTAATAGTGGGGGACTTTAACACCTCACTTACAACAATGGACAGATCATCCAAAAAGAAAATTAATACGGAAATACAGGCTTTAAATGACACAATAGACCAGATAGATTTAATTGATATTTAAAGGACATTCCATCCCAAAAGAGCAGATTATACTTTCTTCTCAAGTACGCATGGAACACTCTCCTGGATAGATCAAATCTTGGGTGACAAATCAAGCCTTAGTAAATTTAAGAAAATTGAAATCATATCAAGCATCTTTTCTGACCACAATGCTATGAGATTAGAAATGAATTACAGGGAAAAAACCGTAAAAAACACAAACACATGGAGGCTAAACATTACGTTACTAAATAACCAAGAGATCACTGAAGAAACCAAAGAGGAAATCAAAAAATACCTAGAGACAAATGCCAATGAAAACACGACGATTCAAAACCCATGGGATGCAGCAAAAGCCGTTCAAAGAAGGAAGTTTATAGCTATACAAGCCTACCTCAAGAAACAAGAAATCTCAAATAAACAATCTAACGTTACACCTAAAGGAACTAGATAACGAAGAACAAACAAAACCCAACGTTAGCAGAAGGAAAGAAATCATCAAGATCAGAGCAGAAATAAATGAAATAGAAACAAAGAAAACAATAGGAAAGATCAATAAAAATAAAAGCTGGTTCTTTGAGAAGATAAACAAAATTGATAAACTATTAGCCAGATTCGTCAAGAAAATCAGGGAGAAGACTCAAATCAATAAAATTAGAAATGAAAAGGGAGAAGTTAAAACAGACACCACAGAAATACAAAGCATCCTAAGGGACTACTAATAGCAACTCTATGCCAATAAACGGACAACCTGGAAGAAATGGACAAATTCTTAGAAGGTATAACCTTCCAAGACTGAACCAGGAAGAAACAGAAAATATGAAAAGACCAATCACAAGTAATGAAATTGAAACGGTGATTAAAAATCTTCCAACAGGGGGTTTCCCTGATGGTGCAGTGGTTGAGAGTCCGCCTGCTGATGCAGGGGACACGGGTTCGTGCCCCAGTCCGGGAAGATCCCACATGCCACAGAGCAGCTGGGCCCGTGAGCCATGGCCGCTGAGCCTGCGCGTCCAGAGCTTGTGCTCCGCAACGGCAGTGGCCAAAACAGTGAGAGGACAGTGTACCGCAAAAAAAAAATCTTCCAACAAACAAAAGTCTGGGACCAGATGACTTCACAGGAGAATTCTATCCAACATTTATAGAAGAGCTAACACCTACCCTTCTCAAAATCTTCCCAAAAATTGCAGAGGAAGGAAAACTCCCAGACTTATTCTATGAGGCCACCATCACCCTGATACCAAAATCTGACAAAGATACTACAAAAAAAGAAAATTACAGACCAATATCACAGATGAACATAGATGCAAAAATCCTCAACAAAATACGAGCAAACAGAATCCAACAGCACATTAAAATGGTCATACACCATGACTAAGTGGGGTTTATCCCAAGAATGCAAGGATTCTTCAATATACACAAATCAATCAATGTGAAAAACCATATTAACCAATTGAAGGAGAAAAAACATATGATCATCTCAATAAATGCAGAAAGAGCTTTTGATAAAATTCAACACATATTTATGATAAAAACTCTCCAGAAAGTGGGCGTAGAGGGAACCTACCTCAACATAATAAAGGCCATATATGACAAATCCACAGCAAACATCATTCTCAATGGTGAAAAACTGAAAGCATTTCCTCTAAGATCAGGAACAAAACAAGGATGTCCACTCTCACCACTATTATTCAACATAGTTTTGGAAGTCCTAGCCATGGCAATCAGAGAAGAAAAGGAAAAAAAAGGAATTCGAATTGGAAAAGAAGAAGTAAAACTGTCACTGTTTGCAGATGATATGATACTATACGTAGAGAATCCTAAAGATGCCACCAGAAAACTCCTAGAGCTAATCAATGAATTTGGTAAAGTTGCAGGATACAAAATTAATGCACAGAAATCTCTTGCATTCCTATACACTAATGATGAAAAATCTGAAAGAGAAATTATTGACAGACTCCCATTTACCATTGCAACAAAAATTATAAAACACCTAGGAATAAACCTACCTAAGGAAACAAAAGACCTATATGCAGAGAACCATAAGACACTGATGAAAGAAATTAAAGATGATACAAACAGATAGAGAGATATACCACGTTCTTGGATTGGAAGAATGAATATTGTGAAAATGACTATACTACCCAAAGCAATCTACAGATTCAATGCAATCCCTATCAATTTACCAATGGCATGTTTTACAGAAGTAGAACAGAAAATCTTAAAAATTTTATGGAGACACAAAAGACCCTGAATAGCCAAAGCAGTCTTGAGGGAAAAAAATGGAGGTGGAGGAATCAGACTCCGTTACTTCAGACTATACTACAAAGCTACAGTAATCAAGACAATATGGTACTGGCACAAAAACAGAAATATAGATCAACGGAACAGGATAGAAAGCCCAGAGACAAACCCCCACACCTATGGTCAACTAATCTATGACAAAGGAGGCAAGGATATACAATGGAGAAAAGACAGTCTCTTGAATAAGTGGTGCTGGGAAAACTGGACAGCTACATGTAAAAGAATGAAATTAGAGCACTCTTTAATACCATACACAAAATTAATCTCAAAATGGATTAGAGACCTAAATATAAGACTGGGCACTATAAAACTCGTAGGGGAAAACATATTAAGAACACTCTTTGACATAAATCACAGCAAGATATTTTTTGATCCATCTCCTAGAGTA
This sequence comes from Phocoena phocoena, assembly GCF_963924675.1. Lineage (NCBI taxonomy): Eukaryota > Metazoa > Chordata > Mammalia > Artiodactyla > Phocoenidae > Phocoena > Phocoena phocoena. Next base: position 18,800,477 of record NC_089235.1, read on the forward strand.
ATGGAAATAAAAACAATAATAAAAAAATGGGACCTAATGAAACTTAAAATCTTTTGCACAGCAAAGGAAACCATAAACAATACAAAAAGACAACCCTCAGAATGGGAGAAAATATTTACCAATGAATCAATGGACAAAGGATTAATCTCCAAATTATATAAACAGTTCATGCAGCTCAATATTAAAAAAACACACAACCCAATCCAAAAATGGGCAGAAGACCTAAATAGACATTTCTCCAAAGAAGACATACAGGTGGCCAAGAGGCACATGAAAAGCTGCTCAACATCACTAATTGTTAGAGAAATGCAAATCAAAACTACAATGAGGTATCACTTCATACCAGTTAGAGTGGGTATCATCAGAAAATCTATAAACAACAAATGCTGGAGAGTGTGTGGAGAAAAGGGAACCCTCTTGCACTGTTGGTGGGAATGTAAATTGATACAGCCACTATGGAGAACAGTATGGAGGTTCCTTCAAAAACTAAAAATAGAACCACCATACAACCCAGCAGTCCCACTACTGGGCCTATACCCTGAGAAAACCATAATTCTAAAAGACACATGCACTCCAAAGTTCATTGCAGCACTATTTACAATAGCCAGGTCATGGAAGCAACCTAAATGCCCATCGATAGATGAATGATTAAAGAAGCTGTGGTACATATATATAATGGAATATTACTCAGCCATAAAAAGGAATGTAATTGGGTCATTTGTAGAGACGTGGATGGATCTAGAGACTGTTGTACAGAGTGAAGTAAGTTAGAAAGAGAACAACAAATATCATATATTAATGCATATATGTGGAACCTAGAAAATGTTACAGATGAACCGGTTAGCAGAGTAGAAATTGAGACACAGAAGTAGAGAAAATACGTATGGGCACAAATGGGGGAAAGTGGCACAGTTGGGGGTGGTGGTGTGATGAATTGGGTGATTGGGGTTGACATGTATCCACTGATGTGTATAAAATGGATAACTAATAAAAACCTGCTGTAAAAAAAAAAGTTTATGAAGTACCTAGGGACAGGACAGGAATAAAGATGTAGATGTAGAGAATGGACTTGAGGACATGGGGTGGGGGCAAGGGTAAGCTGGGACGAAGTGAGAGAGTGGCATGGACTTATATACACTACCAAATGTAAAATAGATAGCTAGTGGGAAGCAGCCGCATAGCACAGGGAGATCAGCTTGGTGCTTTGTGTCCACATAGAGGGGTGGGATAGGGAGGGAGGGAGGGAGATGCAAGAGGGAGGAGATATGGAGATTTATGTATATGTATAGCTGATTCACTTTGTTATACAGCAGAAACTAACACACCATTGTAAAGCAATTATACTCCAATAAAGATGTTTAAAATAAAAGAATAAAAAAACTGAATCATTAAGAAACAGGAAATCCAAGTAGACTGATCACTGGTACCGAGATTGAAACAGTAATCAAAAACTCTGCAAAACAAAAGTCCAGGATCAGATGGCTTCACCGGTGAATTTTACCAAACATTCAAAGAAGATTTAATACATATCCTTCTCAAACTCTTCCAGAAAATTGAAGAGGAGGAAACACTTCCTAACTCAGTTTATGAGGCCAACATTAATCTGATATGAAAACCAGAGAAAAACAACAACACTATAAAAGAACACTATAAAAGAAACACTATAAAAGAAAATTACAGGCCAAAATCTCTGATGAACATAGATGCAAAAATCTTCAACAAAATATTAGCAAACTGAATTCAACAATACATCAAAAGGTCATATGCTATGACTAAGTGGCATTTATTCCAGGGATGTAAGCATGATTCAACACCCTCAAATCAATCAATGTGATACACCACATTATCAAAATGAAGGATAAAAACCGTATGATCATCTCAATAGATGCAAAAAAAGCATCTGACAAGATTCAACACACATTTAGATAAAAACTCTCAATAAAGTAGCTATAGAAGGGATGTACCTCAACATAATAAAGGCCATATATGACAAACCCATAGATAATATCATACTGAATGGTGAAAAATTGGAAGATTTTTCTCTAATATCAGGAACAAGAATGCCTCTCTTATTCAACATAGTATTAAAAGTCCTAGCTAGAGAAATTAGGCAAGAAAAAGAAATAAAAGTGATCCAAATGGGAAAGGAAGAAGTAAAATTATCACTGTTTGCAGATGATATAATTTTTAAAAAATATTTTATTCTTCATTTCAAATGTTCCTGTTACCTTTGTGATTTTTCTTTTCTTCAGAGAACTTTTGACATAGAGCATTGAGTTCAATATAATCTTTGGTTCATGGCATTCATTGGTTTGGGCAAGTTCCTTAACCCCAGTCTTCACTTTCATTTGCCTCATTCCCTCTTATAGAAAACTATCCTGTTTAATGCATATGCTTTATTTGTATGTGATATGATTATATATACAGAAAACCCTAAAGACACCACCAAAAAGCCATTACAAATGAGTAACAAATACAGTAAAGTTGTAGAATACAAAATCAATATACAAAAACCGGTTGCATTTCTAAACACTGACAAAAAGAGAAATAAAGAAACAATCACATTTACAATTATAAAAAAATACCTTGGAATAAATTTAACCAAGGAAGTGAAAGACCTAAACACAAAACTATAAGACATATTAAAAGAAAATGAAGAAGACACAAGGAAATGGAAAGATAGTCCATGCTCATGTATTGGAAGAATTACCATTGTCAAAATGTCCATGTTACTAAAGTCACCTACATAGTCAGTGCAATCTGTACAAAAATTCCTGTCACTTTTCACAGAAATAGAACAAAAAATTCTAAAAGTTATATGGAACCATAAAAGACCCCGAGTAGCCTAAAAAAATCCTGAGAAAAAAGCAAAAAGCTAAGGTATCACACTCCTTAATTTCAAATTATATTAAAAGACCATAGTAATCAAAATAGCATGGCATTGGCAGACAGATACATAGATCAATAGAACAGAATTGAGAGTCTAGGAATAAACCCATGCATATATGGACAATTCAAGATAAAGGCAAAGAATGTACAATGGATAAAGGATAGTCTCTTCAATAAATGGTGTTGGGAAAACTAAACAAACACATGCAAAAAAATGAAACTAGACCCCTATCTCATACTGTACATAAAAAGTAATTCAAAAATGGATTAAATATTTAATGTAGACCTGAAATCATAAAACTCCTAGAGGAAAACATAAGCAGTACATTCTTTGACATTAGTCTTAGCAACATCTTTCTAGATATGTCTCTGCAGGCAAGGAAAACAAAAGCAAAAATAAACAAATGGGATTACATCAAGCTAAAAAGTTTCTGCACAGCAAATGAAACCATCAATAAAACAAAAAGGCAACCTACTGAATGGGAGAAAATATTTGCAAATGATATGTCTGATAATGGGTTAACATCCAAAATATATAAAGAACTCATACAACTCAACAACAACAAAAAACCCGATTAAGAAATGGGTAGAGGAACTGAATAGACTTTTTTTTTTTACAAAGAGGACATACAGATGTAAAGATTTTCATCATTACTCATCAGGGAAATGAAAATGAAAACCACAATGAGATATCACCTCACACCTGTCAAGAATGGCTATTATCAAAAAGACAATAAATAATAAGTGTTGGTGAGGATATGGAGAAAATGGAACATTCATACATTGTTGGTGGGAATGTTAATTGCAGACACTGTGGAAGACAGTATGGAGATTCCTCAAAAAATTAAAAATACCATATGATCCAACTATTCCTCTTCTGAGTATTTGTCCAAAGAATCTGAAAATACTATTCCATAAAGATATATGCATTTCTATGTTCTTTGCAGATTTATTTACAATAGCCAAGATATGGAAATGGCCTAGGTGCCTGTCAATGGACAGATAAATAGGTAAAGAAGATGTGGTTTATATATGCAATGGAACACTACTCAGCCAGAAAAAGAATAAAAATCTTGCTATTAGTGACAACATGGATGGACCTTGAGGGTATTATGTTGGGTATTATTCCTAACAAAGAAATGCCCAGGACCAGATAGTTTCACTGGTAAATTCTGTAAAACTTTTAAAGAGGAATTAACACAAATTCTTCTCAAACTCTTCCAAAAAAATTGAAGGGCATGGAACACTCCTAAACTCATTTTATGAGGCCAGCATTATCCTGATACCAAAGCCAGATAAGGGTACTACAAGAAAAGAAAACTGTAGGCCAATATACCTGATGAGTATATATGCAAGAATTCTTGACAAAATACTAGTGAACTGAATTCAACAGCACATTAAAATGATCATACAGTGTGACTGAGTGGGATTCATCCCTGGGATGAAAGGATGGTTTAACACATAAATCAATAAATGTGGTATGTCACATTAATAGAATGAAAGATAAAAATCATGTGATCATCTTCGATGTGGAAAAAGCATTTGGCAAAATTCAGAATCTTCTCATGATAAAAACTCTCAACCAATTGGATATAGAAAGAATGTACCCCAGCATAATAAAAGCCATATATGACAAACCCACAGCTATCATTATACTCAATAGTGAGATGTTGAAAACTTTTTCTCTATGATCAGGAACGAGACAAGGGTGTTCCTCAAAAAACTAAAAACAGAACTACCCTATGATGCAGGAATTCCACACCAGGGTATACATCCGAAGGAAATGAAAACACTAATTTGAAAAGATACATGCATCCCAATGTTCATAGCAGCATTATTTACAATAGCCAAGATATGGAAGCAACCTAAGTGCCCATCAACAGATGAATGGATAAAGAAGATGTGGTATATACATACAATGGAATATTATTCAGCCATAACAAAGAAGCCAAGAATACTGAATGGGGAAAAGATAAACTTCTTCAATAAATGGTCTTGGGAAAACTGAATAATTATACGGTAAAGAATGAAATCAGGCTGCTATCTTTCACCACTCATAAAAATTAACTCAAAATAGATGAAAGACTTAGATGTAATTCCTGAAACCATAAAACCCTTGGACGAAACCATGGAAAATCCTCCTTGATATTAGTCTTGGCAATGATTTTATGGATATGACACCAAGATCATAAGCAAGGAAAGCAAAAATATACAAATGGGACTACATCAAGCTAAAAAGCTACTGCACAGCAAAAGAAACAATCAACAAAGTGGAAGCCTACAGATGGAAGAAAATATTTGTACACCATATATCTGATAAGGTGTTAATATCTAAGATATACAAGTAACTCATACAACTCTATAGCAAAAAAAAAAAAAATCCTGTTAAAATGGGTAAAATATCTGAATAGATGTTTTTCCAAAGAAGACGTACAGGTGGCCAACAGTAACATGAAAAAGTGCTTGACATCAGTAACCTTAGGAAATGAAAATTAAAACCACAATGAGGTATCACCTCACACCTGTTAGAATGGCTATTAACAGAAAGACAGATAACAAGCATTGGAGAAAGGAAAGACAGACAACAGCCTTGTGCACTGTTGGTGGGGATGTGACCTGGCACAGCCGCTATGAGAAGAGTATGGAGGCTCCTCAAAAAATTAAAAATAGTTCTATAATATGAACTAGCAATCCCACTTCTGGGTATATATATGAAGGAAATGAAATCACTGTGTTGAAGAAATTTCTGCACCCCATATTCATTGCAGTGTTATTTACAATACCCAAGATATGGAAGCAACCTAAGCTGCTTTACATATATAATAGAGTTTTATTCAACACAGAGTACAAAAGTTTTTATGAGCAGTGAAAATTCTTTGTATGACATTATAATGATGGATATATGTCATTATACTTTTGTCCAAACCCATAGAAAGTGCAACACTGTTCACTTCATTAAAGTGAACCCTAAGGTGAACTGGAGACTGGTGATTATGATGTGTCAGTGCAGTTCATCCTTGGTTAAAAAAAAAAGTCTTAAAAGAAAGAATTAACACTCAGGGTAGAGTTTTTGGCAAAACTTTTGTTTCACTTTTTTATATGTATACATATTATATATGTGTGTGTGTTTGTTGGATTGTGATGTAAAATGTACTTTTTAGATCAAAAAACTTGCAGGCCACTGTAGTTAAATTATGCTGGCAAATAAAAGCACAAATTAATCTCAAAAAATGGAATATTATTCAGCCATAAAAAATGAGATCTTGTCATTTGAACAACATAGATGAACATTGAGAGTATTCTGCTATGGAAAATAAGTCAGACAGAGAAAGACAAATATTGCATGATTTCACTTATATGTAGAATCTGAGAAAAACAAACAGAAACAGAGAACAGATTGGTGGTTGCCAGGGGTAGGGGTGGGGGTTTAGAGAAATGGGTGAAGATGGTTAAATGGTACAAACTTCTAGTTATAAGATGAGTAAATTCTGGGGCTGCAATGAATAGCATGTTGACTATAGTTAACAATACTATATTCTATACTTGAAAGTTATATCTTGAAAGATGAGAGTACATCTTAAAAAGTCTCACCACACACACACGCACACACAAACACACAAAAATGATAACTATCAGAGGTGATGGATGTGTTAACTAACCTTATGTAGTAATCATTTCACTATATATATATATATATATATATATATATATAAAATCATCATGTTGTACACCTTAAACTTACACAAGGTTGTATGTCAATTATATCTCAATAAAGCTTGAAAAAAAAGAATATTGTACAGTACCTGGCACATGGTAAGCCCTCAATTAATATTAACTATTGTTGATATTTGGTACAAAAACAGCCTTTTTCAAGAAAATATTTCTCAGCTGTTCTAGAAGTAGCAGTTTTGATATGTGGCATTGGAAATGAAGGAAACAATTTAAGCAAAAATATACTTTAAGGAAAATGAATGTAAATTTCACGAGTGGGGAGAGACATGTTCTTATTTTTCTAAAACATTAATTCTTAGTACTTTTTTCTTCCATTTTGGTTTCCCATATTTCATGGAGCCAGGATATACTGCCTCTTTATATTGAATTAGGACTTCCCTGCCTAGCTTGGCAAACATGGGCAAGTCCTCTTTTATCTAAAAGCAACTAGAACTAGACAGCTACCTGGCTTAATATAAATGAGAAAAGGGGAAAACTGAATATTTAATACTCATTAAAAACGGTAGATTTGGCAGAGGTAGACCTGAATGGCTGAAGCCAAACGTGAGGTCCATATGTTTCATTGGGTCCTTTTTGCTTTTGCAGCACGACTGAGAAGTACTGTGGTTATGAAAGATTTTCTGGGGCATTCAAGTGGTAGAGAGGTAAAGTAAGTCACTTAGGCCAAAGGATATACATTAGATTTTTCTCTTTAACTTAATCTTAGGATCTGGACTAAGCTTTGAGGTGCATTGAAAGGAAGTGCATCTCATCTTCAACGGAAGGATATGGGCTATAAACTGGGAGACATCACTGAAAGACATGCTACCCTAGGATGTTTCTAAGAAGTTACATCTTGGGTCTTGGATAAGAATGGAGATTGGTGTACCAAATACCACATCCAAACTCAGTGAACTGGTAAATATGCCATTCCTCACTTAGGTCATTCTCTTTTCAACACTGGTACAAAGAGAATACTCCTCTGAAATGTACTGCTTTTGCTACAGTTTTTTTCAACTTATACTCCATTTTTTGTCATTCAAATGATTCTATTGGTAAACTATTAGAAAAACAAGCATTAGGATCTAATTATTATATTTTAAAATTACTTAACTTATTCATTTATCCATTCACTCATTCCCCTACCATTATCCACAAGCATTTTGAAAAATTAATAATCAGAAGAGATTTTACTTTTTTTCTATAGAAGTTATTGTAAAGAATATATACTTTTGATTGGTTCAAGATGGCAGGGTAGAAGGCCATGCTCTCAATCCCTCTTGCGAGAGAACCAGAATCACAACTAACTGCTGAACAATCATTGACAAGAAGACACTGGAACTCACCAAAAAAGATACCCCATATCCAAAGACAAAGGAGAAGCCACAATAACGGTAGGAGGGGCACAATCACAATAAAATCAAATCCCGTAACTGCTGGGTGGGTGACTCACAAACTACAGAACACTTATACCACAGAAGTCCACCCACTGGAGTGAAGGTTCTGAGCCCCACGTCAGGCTTCCCAACCTGGGGGTCTGGCAACGGAAGAGGAATTCCTAGAGAATCAGACTTTGAAGGCTACTGGGATTTGATTGCAGGACTTTGACAGGACTGGAGGAAACAGAGACTCCACTCTTGGAGGGCACACACAAAGTAGTGTGTGGATCGGGACCCAGGGGAAGGAGCAGTGACCCCATGGGAGACTGAACTAGACCTACCTGCTAGTGTTAGAGGGTCTCCTGCAGAGGCAGGGTGTGACTGTGTCTCACCATGAGGTCAAGGACAGTGACAGAAGAAGCTCCGGGAAGTACTCCTTGGCGTGAGCCCTCCCAGAGTCTGCCATTAGCCCCACCAAGGAGCCTGGGTAGGCTCCAGTGTTGGGTCACCTCAGGCCAAACAAACAAAAAGGAGGGAATTGAGCCCCACCCAACAGCAGACAAGTGGATTAAAGTTGTACTGAGCTCTGCCCACCAGAGCAACAGCCAGCTCTACCTACCACCAGTCCCTCCCATCAGGAAACTTGCACAAGCCTCTTAGTTAGCCTCATCCACCAGAGGGCAGAGAGAATAAGCAAGAAGAACTACAATCTGGCAGCCTGTGGAACAAAACCCACATTCACAGAAAGACAGACAAGATGAAAAGGTAGAGGGCTATGTAGCAGATGAAGTAACAAGATAAAACCCCAGAAAAACAACTAAATGAAGTGGAGATAGACAACCTTCGAGAAAAAGAATTCAGAATAATGATAGTGAGGATGATCCAGGACTTGGAAAAAGAAAGGAGGCAAAGATCGAGAAGATGCAAGAAATGTTTAACAAAGACCTAGAAGAATTAAAGAACAAAAAAAACAGAGATGAACAATACAATAACTAAAATGAAAAATACACTAGAAGGAATCAATAGCAGAATAACTGAGGCAGAAGAACAGATAAGTGACCTGGAAGACAGAGCGGTAGAATTCACTGCTGTGGAACAGAATAAAGGAAAAAGAATGAAAAGAAATGAAGACAGCCTAAGAGACCACTGGGACAACATTAAACACAACAACATTCTCATTATATGGGTCCAGAGGGAGAAGAGAGAGAGAAAGGACCTGAGAAAGTATTTGGGGGAGATTATAGTCAAAAACTTCCCTAACATGGGAAAGGAAATAGCCACCCCAATCCAGGAAGTGCACAGAGTCCCATACAGGATAAAGCCAAGGAGAAACATGCTGAGACATATAGTAATCAACTTGGCAAAAATTAAAGACAAAGAAAAATTATTGAAAGCAGCAAGGGAAAAACGTTAATTAACATAGAAGGGAACTCTCATAAGGTTAACAGTCAAGTTCTCAGCAGAAACTCTACAAGCCAGAAGGGAATGGCATGACATATTTAAAGTGATGAAAGGGAAGAACCTAGAACCAAGATTATTCTACCCGGCAAGTATCTCATTCAGATTCAATGTAGAAATCAAAAGCTTTACAGACAAGCAAAAGCAAAGAAAATTCAGCACCACCAAACCAGCTCTACAACAAATGCTAAAGGAACTTCTCTAAGTGGGAAACACAAGAGAAGAAAAGGACCTACAAAAACAAACCCAAAACAATTAAGACAATGGAAATAGGAACATACATATTGATAATCACCTTAAACGTGAATGGAATAAATGCTCCAACCAAAAGACACAGGCTCGCTGAATGCATACAAAAACAAGTCCCATCTATATGCTGTCTACAAGAGACACACTTCAGACCTAGGGACACATACAGACTGAAAGTGAGGGGATGGAAAAAGATATTCCATGCAAATGGAAATCAAAAGAAAGCTGGAGTAGCAATACACATATCAGATAAAATAGTCTTTAAAATGAAGAATGTTACAGAGACAAGGAAGGGCACTACATAATGATTAAGGGATCAATCCAAGAAGAAGATATAACAATTATAAATATATATGCACCCAACATAGAAGCACCTCAATACATAAGGCAACTGCTAACAGCTATAAAAGAGGAAATCAACAGCAACACAATAATAATGGGGACTTTAACACCCCACTTACACCAATGGACAGATTATCCAAACTGAAAATTAATATGGAAACACAAGCTTTAAATGACACATAGACCAGATAGATTTAGTTGATATTTATAGGACATTCCATCAAAAACAACAGATTACACTTTCTTCTCAAGCATGCATAGAACATTCTCCAGGTTAGATCACATCTTGGGTCACAAATCAAGTCTCAGTAAATTTAAGAAAATTGAAATCATATCAAGCATCTTTTCTGACCACAACGCTATGAGATTAGAAATCAATTACAGGGAAAAAAAAGTAAATAACACAAACACATGGAGGCCAAACCACACGTCACTAAACCAAGAGATCACTGAAGAAATTAAAGAGGAAATCAAAAAATACCTAGAGACAAATGACAATGAACACACAATGATCCAAACCTATGGTATGCAGCAAAAGAAGTTCTAAGAGAGAAGTGTATAGCTATACAAGCCTACCTCAAGAAACCAGAAAAATCTCAAATAAACAACCTAACCTTACACCTAAAGGAAGTTGAGGAAGAAGAACAAACAAAACCCAAAGTTAGCAGAAGGAAAGAAGTCATAAAGATCAGAGCAGAAATAAATGAAATAGAAACAAAGAAAACATTAGCAAAGATCAATAAAAATAAAAGCTGGTTCTTTGAGAAGATAAACAAAATTGATAAACCATTAGCCAGACCCATCAAGAAAAAGAGGGAGAGGACTCAAATCAATAAAATTAGAAATGCAAAAGGAAAAGTTACAACAGACAGTGCAGAAATACAAAACATCCTAAGAGACTATTAAAAGCAACTCTATACCAATAAAATGGACAACCTGGAAGAAATGGACAAATTCTTAGAAAGGTATAGTCTTCCAAGACTGAACCAGGAAGAAACAAAAAATATAAAGAGACCAATCACATATAATGAAATTGAAACTGTGATTAAAAACCTTCTAACAAACAAAAGTGCAGGACCAGATGGCTTCACAGGTGAATTCTATCAAACATTTAGAGAAGAGCTAACACCCATCCTTCTCAAACTCTTCCAAAAAATTACAGAGGAAGGAACACTCCCAAACTCATTCTATGAGGCCACCATCACCCTGATACCAAAACCAGACAAAGGGACTACAAAAAAAGAAAATTACAGACCAATAGCACTCATGAATATAGATGCAAAAGTCCTCAACAAAATACTAGCAAACAGAATCCAACAACACATTAAAAGGATCATACACCATGATCAACTGGGATTTATCCCAGGGATGCAAGGATGTTTCAATATACGCAAATCAATCAATGTGATACACCATATTAACAAATTGAAGAAGAAAAACCATATGATCATCTCAGTAGATGTAGAAAAAGCTTTTGACAAAGCTCAACATGGATTTATGACAATAACTCTCCAGAAAGTGCACATAGAGGGACCTACCTCAACATAATAAAGGCCATATATGACAAACCCACAGCAAACATCATTCTCAATGGTGAAAAACTGAAAGCACTTCCTCTAAGATCAGGAACAAGACAAGGTTGCCCACTCTCACCAGTATTATGCAACATAGTTTTGGAAGTCCTAGCTACGGCAGTCAGAGAAGAAAAAGAAATAAAAGGAATACAAATTGGAAAAGAAGAAGTGAAACTGTCACTGTTTGCAGATGACATGGTGCTATACATAGAGAATCCAAAAGATGCTACCAGAAAACTAATAGAGCTAATCAATGAATTTGGTAAAGTTGCAGGAGACAACATTAATGTACAGAAATCTCTTGCATTTCTATACACTAGTGATGAAAAATCTGAAAGAGAAATCAAGGAAACACACCCATTTACCACTGCAACAAAAAGAATGAAATACCTAGGAATAAACCTACCTAAGGAGACAGAAGACCTGTGTGCAGAAAATTTTAAGACACTGTTGAAGGAAATTAAAGGTGATACCAACAGATGGAGAGATATACCATTTTCTTGGATTGGAAGAATCAACATTGTGAAAATGACTATACTAGCCAAAGCCATCTACAGATTCAATGCAATCCCTATCAAATTACCAATGGCATTTTTTACAGAACTAGAACAAAAAATCTTAAAATTTGTATGGAGGCACAAAAGACCCTGAATAGCCCAAGCAGTCTTGAGGAAAGAAACGGAGCTGGAGGAATCAGGCTCCCTGACTTTAGACTATACTACAAAGCTACAGTAATTAAGACAATATGGTACTGGCACAAAAACAGAAATATAGATCAATGGAACAGGATAGAAAGCCCAGAGATAAACCCACACACCTATGGTCAACCAATCTATGACAAAGGAGGCAAGGATATACAATGGAGAAAAGACAGTCTCTTGAATAAGTGGTGCTGGGAAAACTGGACAGCTACATGTAAAAGAATGAAATTAGAACACCCCCTAACACTGTACACAAAAATAAACTCAAAATGGATTAGAGCCTGAATGTAAGACAGGACACTATAAAACTCTTAGAGGAAAACATAGGAAGAACAGTCTTTGACATAATCACAGCAAGATCTGTTTTTGTCCACCTCCTAGAGTAATGGAAATAAAAACAAAATAAACAAATGGGACCTAATGAAACTTAAAAGCTTTTGCACAGCAAAGGAAACTACAAACAAGATGAAAAGAAAACCCTCAGAATGTGAGAAAATATTTGCAAACGAATCAACAGACAAAGGTTTAATATGCAAAATATATAAACAGCTCATGAAGCTCAATATTAAACAAACAAACAACCCAATCCAAAAATGGGCAGAAGACCTAAATAGACATTTCTCCAAAGAAGACATACAGATGGCCAAGAATCACATGAAAAGCTGCTCAACATCATTAATTATTAGAGAAATGCAAATCAAAATGACAATGAGGTATCACCTCACACTAGTTAGAATGGGCATCATCAGAAAATCTACAAAAAACAAATGCTGGAGAGTGTGTGGAGAAAAGGGAACCCTCTTGCCCTGTTGGTGGGAATGTAAATTGATACAGCCACTAAGGAGAACAGTATGGATGTTCCTTTAAAACTAAAAATAGAACTACCATATGACCCAGCAATCCCACTACTGGGCATATACACAGAGATAACCATAATTCAAAAAGACACATGCACCGCAATGTTCATTGAAGCACTATTTACAATAGCCAGCATATGGAAGCAACGTAAATGCCCATCGACAGATGAATGGATAAAGAAGATGTGGTACATATATACAATGGAATATTACTCAGCCATAAAAAGGAATGAAACTGAGTCATTTGTAGAGACATGGATGGATACAGAGACTGTCATACAGAGTGAAGTAAGTCAGAAAGAGAAAAACAAATATTGTATATTAACGCATATATGTTGAACCTAATAAAATGGTATAGATGAACCGGTTTGCAGGGCAGAAATTGCAACACATATATAGAGAACAAACGTATGGACACCAAGGGGGTAAAGTGGAGGGGATTCGTGGTGGTGGTGTGATGAATTGGGAGATTGTATATGTATAAAATGGATAACTACTAAGAACCTGCTGTATAAAAAAATAAATAAAATAAAATTTAACAGTTCAAAAAAAGAATATACACTTTTAAGTCTTACAGCATATATATGTGATATATATCTATATATCTGTCTATCTATCTATCTATCAATCACTGTTTGTTTTTGTCAAGCTCTTTCAAGCTCTTAAGAAATATAATTCCTAGGATTTTTTTCCTACCCACTGGAGTTTGGGAAGTAACCTGTACTCATCAATTTTTAGTGTAACTATCTAATTGCACTTGGACACAAGGAGGACATTTCTTGGACTTTAATAAAGTCACTATGGCTGTGGTTTGTAATGGCAATCCTGTGCATAGAGTGAGTTAGTTGCTACTGACACAAGTATTCTCTTTACATGTGCATTGAGACTTATTTTGGTTAATGTCTTCTTACAAACCTTAATTGGACATTTGAAGACCATGATTCATTTTGATGTCGTTAACCAGTTGATTTATTTGCTTTCTATTTCTAGTTTCTTACATCCAGTATACCAATATAAGAACATGTCACCTGGTGCCCAAGATAACAGAGGAATTGGCAGAGCTGGGTGCTTTGACAGTGTATCTACAAGACAGCTGATCTGGCACCTGTCAGTCAGGTTCATTTCAACAACTCCATTAGTAAAATTTTATTAGCCAATGATGAATAAATAGGTTTGGAGATTTCCCCTCCCTTTCTCTCTCTTATTTTATTTAATAGCATTGTGTGGAATTTTCCTGTCTTTCTGATCCCACATTAGTGTTTTCAAAGTAGTCAATAAATCTTCACAACTGACTCAAATTGTACTGTGATTACAGGTCAAACATAGAGGGTTATGGATGTGACTTAAAAAGTTGAGTAGGAAGCCAACGATCTCAAGCATAAAAACCTTGGTTATTAGGAATTACTAAATGTACAATAAATTCAAACTGAAGCAATTTGGCTCAGGAGAAATGGTGGTAGTAATACATGTAACTTGAGGAATATTAACCAGATAGCTTGTTTCTGAATAGAGACCTACATATACTCAGTGATGTATTGTCCTGGAGTATATAAGCACATGCCATCACAGTAGGTTTAAGTCTTTATAAGACTATGCCATGCCATGCCAAGCATCTTTTTTGATAACAGAACAATGCTTCAGGTGGAGGTACATATAAGGTCTCACACACCTTGTATATGATAAACAAACACATTTATTATGTTCAGCTGACAGAAAAGAAATTCCTCTTCCAACATCAGAAGCATTTCAGATACCAGTACTGTACTGATTTCAGGGTATTAGAAAATAAGCTCTTACAGTGGTGAGAAAGACCACTATTTCTGAATCCATTTTTACTTGTTAAAACTTTATAGTTTCACAGGGATAGATGTGAGATATGGACAGTATAAAAAGGTTGATTATAATTCAAGATCTTCTTATATTCTCTCTTTTTTTTTTTTTTGTGGTACGCGGGCTTCTCACTGTTGTGGCCTCTCCCGTTGCAGAGCACAGGCTCCAGACGCGCAGGCTCAGCGGCCATGGCTCATGTGCCTGGCCGCTCCGCGGCATGTGGGATCTTCCCGGACTGGGGCAGGAACCCGTGTCCCCTGCATCGGCAGGCAGACTCTCAACGACTGCGCCACCAGGGAAGCCCTTTTTTTTGTGTGTGTGTATATTCTCTTATAATCATGTTAGGACCCTAAAAAAAAGCATCTCATTGAATAAGTTGACAGTGTGGAAATTGTTCACAACCATTATTTGTATTAATTTTGTGGCTTTTACCTCATTTGATTATTACAGTCATCCCAAATCCTAGTTATTGTTATTATCCTCATTTTAAAGATTAGGAAATGAGGCTTAGAAAAATGAGATGACCTGCCCAAAGTAACCAAGATATTTCTAGGATGTAGTCCTGGGATTTGAACCTGCCTTTTAACTGAACTGATATGCTTTTTTCACTCTCTAGTTATGCCTCTCTTTGTAGTCATTATTGTCTGTCTTAGCTGACAGTTCCATAAACAGTTGTGAAAAATGACACCATTGTTGACAAATAGGCACATGCTTTGAATCAGTCCTGCAAGTTTTCTCCATAAAGAAACCTCATCTCCATTTAGAATTCCTCTCAGATATCCAAGTCTATCAAGATGGTTCTGGGAAGAGAACAGAGCTCTTCATCCAAGTCTGTCTGTTATTTCAGTCATCATGCCTGGGGCCTTGGGGGCTTCCCTGGTGGCGCAGTTGTTGAGAGTCTGCCTGCCGATGCAGGGGACACGGGTTCGTGTCCCGGTCTGGGAAGATCCCACATGCCACGGAGCGGCTGGGCCCGTAAGCCATGGCCGCTGAGCCTGCGCGTCCAGAGCCTGTGCTCCACAACGGGAGAGGCCACAAGAGTGAGAGGGCCGCCTACCGCAAAAAAAAAAAAAAAAAAAAAAAAAATCCTCATGCCTTCTGGGGTCATGAAACCATTTTTCAACACTACTCAACATTTCTCTTTCTATGTAATACTTCTAACCAGAGCATTCAAATGACTCATATACTTGTTTGTTTACTCTTTGTAAAGTGTTCTAAAACCTTTCTACCTGGTATGAAGCTACTTTCATCAGCTACTCTAGTAAGGCCATCCACTTTCTAATTACTTATTTAAGAGGCACGCTCTAAGGGGAGAATAATATTTCCCTGCGAAAAGAATCCTCTAAAATCTCCTTAACAATTCAGAAAACCACACAAGTGGAAGGAAAAGGCAGATTTTATCAAACCTATTCAATATTTTGCTTTTCAAAGGGCCACTGCATCAAATAAAAAGACATGTTTTATTCTTTCTATTCTCTATTTTCTCTTCCAGTTTCACTCCCCTCCCTCATTTGTTCACTTGTGCAATCTCTTTCTGTTTCGGAATACAATTTATGGTGGCTTAACATGGCCACAAAATACAGCAAAATGACATAATTAGGAGTAAAGAATAAGAGGATATTAATAATAGGGATAAAGGAAAATACTCTATGGATTAATTACTTCAGAGGAGAAGGCTAGGACCAAGTACATTACTTGATAAATACTCAAACACTACTAGCTATGATTTCAGGATGATCATTTTAAAATGAATACAGAGTAGTGATATTCAAAAGGTCTCTCAGAAACTTTAACTTCCAAATACATATGCACATGTATCATTATTCACAGCGTGTTGTGTTTATTTTCTAACGTCTCCTTAGTAAACTACAAGCTGTGCTAGGACTTTGACTTATATATGAATGGAACAGTGTTGGTGTTCCATCCATATTTCAGAGGACTTATTACTTCAAGGTATACCAGCTGACCTCAACTGCTTTGCCTAAGAATTTTTTTTTTTTTTTTTTTGCGGTACGCGGGCCTCTCACTGTTGTGGCCTCGCCTGTTGCGGAGCACGGGCTCCGGACGCGCAGGCTCAGCGGCCATGGCTCACGGGCGCAGCCGCTCCGCGGCATGTGGGATCTTCCAGGACCGGGGCACGAACCCGCGTCCCCTGCATCGGCAGGCGGACTCTCAACCACTGCACCACCAGGGAAGCCCAAGAATTTTTTTTTTTAAGCTGAGGAAAGCCACTTTGCTAATGCAGGAGAATTAGCCACCACCTCGTATTTCCCAGCACTCCTGCACCAAAAATAACCACAGTTGGTGTATAAATACCTGAGCTCCCTCAGCCCTCAGGCAGTATCACTCCATGGTGCATGTTTCCCAGAGTCTCTCTGTGAGACTAGGTCTCAGACACTCACAGTAGTATCTGGCTTTCTATTATTTGTTGCCTTCTTTGCTCACTTCCTCACTCCCTAACCAAATAAAATGCTTGAACATGAATCCTTGTTTAGCATCTGCTTTTGGGGGATTCAAAATTAAGACAATAACTATATCCCTAGAGCCTACATCAGGACCTAACACAGATTGAATGATTGAATGATAAAACAAGACAAACTTTTTGTTTTAATTATAAAATCATATTTATTGCTATCCCCAAAAAGATTTGCTGTTGTTGCAGCACATGGGCTTCTCTCTAGTTGTGGCGTGGGTTTTTTTTTTTTTTCTCTCTCTCTAGTTGTGGCGTGGGTTTTTTTTTTTTCTCTCTCTCTAGTTGTGGTGTGGGTTTTTTTTTTTCTCTCTCTCTAGTTGTGGCGTGGGTTTTTTTTTTTTCTCTCTCTCTAGTTGTGGCGTGGGTTTTTTTTTCTCTCTCTCTAGTTGTGGCGTGGGCTCTGTAGTTTGCAGCACATGGGTTCTCTAGTTATGGTGCACAGGCTTAATAGCCCCACGGCATGTGGGATTTTAGTGCACTGACCAGGGATTGAACCCACGTCCCCGGCACTGGAAGATGGACTCTTTACCACTGGACCACCAGGGAAGTCCCCAAAAGATGTTTTTCATGCAAAGGATTAGGGTATTGAATTCCTAAGCTGATTTCCAGACTTAACTTCTTGTGGGGAAGGGGGCTGAGACAGCAGTCTGTCTGTAGGCTTGCATGATAAGGTAGCCACATTCTAGCCTCTGAAGTAGAAAGTGCCCTTTACTTGCTCTCTTCACTAACAAGGGAGACAAGAATGCCTTACACCTTAGAGGCATTCCCCATTATTTAGTTAAGGGGAAAGGAATGAAAACCATTTTCCAGCAGTTCAGATCTCTGTTTAGCATTTTAATTACCTCATTCGTTTTTTTCTCAAGGTACACAATTTGAGGATTCTTCAATCAATCTCACACTCTGTAGTACCAGTCAGAGTTTTTGTCTCCTTCTACCTGGAGAGCTGTGGTAAATAGCCACGCCCACAGCATGGGAAACTGTAGTTTTCTATCACCTCTCTCTATGGCTTAGTGCTTAGAGCAAATCCTCAGCACCCAGCTGCCTGCTTGTTTTTTTTTGGTGCGACATCAGGCTGTTTAGGTCCTCAATGGTACCAGGTACATGAAAATGCAGATTTCCGGCTTCTGTTGAAAATCATCAGAAGACAGTAATTCTAAGCCTGAGATCCTATGTGGCACCAGTTTGTGGATCTGTGAAACCACACCTGTTTAGATGGAGCTCTTATTCTCCAGTTTCATAACCTGCCCGCCTCTCATTTATGTCACCTGCTTATCATTTAGTCTTGTGATTCCTGGTGGCTTCTTAAAGCCCTCTTGTTCTATTGTGTGTCCTTTGTGCTGAAGGCTAGAGCAACTGGGGAAAAGGATGGGCCACCCCCTCTCTACTGTCTTCTTTCTCTCTAATGAAAATCACTCTCCATGGTTAAACATTATCTAAACTTGAGACCTATGCCAAGGCTTAAATAGAATTTCAGTGTGAAAAGGTAGGCTGTAGGAGTCACCTAAAAGTTAGACTGGATGACCCAGATATGAGACGTTCAAACGACAGGACACACTCTTTTAATTATAGAAGGACACTGTAGTTTGAATGCCACTCCTACACCTGCCTTGTGGAACACAAACTACCCTTTCAGAACCGACAAACTCTTACCTGACTTCGTAAATACTCCAAACTCAGGGTAACTATATCTTTTAAGTAAAGGAAAAACAAGCTGTCTCCAAGTCCACTCAGGGCATAGCTTGCTAGTCAAACCCCAGGTTCAATGAATTCTTTGAGTTGATTCATAAATACTTTTTTTCCTCTTTGTTTTATTTTAATGAAACAAGTTTACCATCTATCTTACAACTCTAAAATACTCCTAAATCTTATTTGAACTCCTTCTTCAGCTTGGTGAAGAACTGTGTTTTGCTACAATCTAGAAACCCATGTTTTCACCAATGTTACCAGTTCACTGCATCATGGAAGGTAGCAGACTCAGAGTAGCTGGATTTTGCAACAGCACTCTGCCACCATCTCTCAAGATCTCTGTTTTAGGACAAGAAACAACTAGTTGATGCTAGCACATTAGTATCTACTGAAAGCTGCTCTCAAAAAGTGCTGATAAACTTGTGTTAACTGGGAGGAAGATCTTAACAGACATTTCCTGGACACTGTCATATTCCTTATATTTTTTGACGACACCATTGTGGCATATTTTCATACTATGATCATTATTTTTTGTTAGAGAATTATATAGTATAAGACTTGATCTTTTACCAAATTCAGAAGACACGAAATTGGGGATGCATTACAGCCAGTGTCAGAATCAGAATCCTGACAGATCTTATGAGGACAGAATAATGGGGTGAAAGTAATAGAATTACGTTTAAGGAGGAAACCTAGACTCTTTTATACTCATGAAGAAGGAAAAACATGTATGTCCAAAAAGACCACTGCATGTCTAGGATGGAAAAGCTGTGGCTTATTAGACACATATTTGAAAAAGGTTATAGTTAACTTAAAACTCAGTGAGAATCACCAATATGACGTGGCCGCCCCAGAGCAATGTAATCCTAAACAGATTAATGAAAAGATTTTTGTCCAGAAAGAGGCAAAGGATACTCCTACTTTACTAAGCAAAGTTAAGACCATACTTGGATCTGGTGCTCACTTCTGATATCATGGCTTAAGTGGGATATTGACAGACTAGAGTGCTTTTGGAGGATAAAGAATAGACGAGGAAGACTTGGAAACTATGACTAGCCTGTAGATGGAAAGACTAAAGGCAGACATAATAATTGTTTTAAAATATTTCAAGGGCTGCCATATAGAAGTTAGAACAGATGTATCCTGCATTGCACTTGGAGGGTGGATGTATGATCAACGAGAGGACATTGGAAGTGGAGACCGATATTTATCTTTATATAAAGAAAGACTTTATATTTATACTGGGTAACATGGATATATATTCCTGAAAATTATATTTGTCCAAAGCTGTACTAGGCTGCTTCAGGAGGTATTTTCATTACTACTTGTGAGGTATTCAAGAAGAGCGTAACTATATAGATATATAAGAGTCATAGAGAGTATTTACTAGATGATCTCCAAGTGTCCTTTAAAGTTCTGAAGATTTTTGAGTCCCTATAAGCATAAGTACTAAACAATCTCTACTTGGCTTGATCTTGAAATAAGACCCAACTTCCAAACCATAATTTCCACCGAAGTATGTTTAATCGAACCATTCATAGCTGCACTTGCTGTCTTATTAAGTCATAATGCTACTCATTCACCTCCAATCCCATGGGCTGGCACAGAATGGAGTCTGAATATGTATTTCTTAGATGAATGCAAAATTTTGAATTACAGAAGTTCTTTGGTGATATTACTGTCTCTACTAAATGCTTTTATGTATTCAACAGTAGAGATTCCTTTTCACAGACACTTTTAAAACAATCGTCCTGTTCCTCTGTTCTCTTAATATTGTGTTGCTCAAAGTGTTGTCTGGATACTGCTGGAGTTCCTGCTTATGATTTATGTATTATATGTTCTGAAGGAAACTTAGTAGTTTTAGACCAAAGGGTGATTATATAATTTTAGTCACATACCTTGCCCATATTTGAAACATGAGAATTGGCATTTTTCCAGAAAAACTGTAAGAGTCTTAATCATTTCACTTTTGAGATGCCTATTTACTATAAAGATCGTATTGGTCACTTTATCTTGCTTAATATTTTCAAGCAATGTATTCATTTTTATTAGTTATGTTTGTATATATATTGCTGTTACTGTTGTTTTTATAATAGTTCTTATCCAAAAAAATGAATTGGTGGCTCAAAAGCTGTTCATTAAGGTATAAAAATAATGATACAAATAGTAGAGTAAACCCTATGATTAATAATAACTTAAACATAAATAGTAAACAGATTTTGATATCAATATTGAATATGAATATTCATGGGCTGGAGTAAATCTGCAAGTGTTACTGTTTCACACAAGAAAAAAATGTAAATAGGATGCATGGTAAATATCTAAAAATGGGATGTTGTTGCAGCAGTACTCCATTTGTCCCTTGTTCCCTGAATGATGTTATAAACGTTTGTCAAGCAGGGGAATAACGCCTTGGAAGTTTTTGCATAATTATAAACCAAGGTAGAATGGGTTCTCAGATTCAAAACAAACACATATCATTGATCTGCAGTATGAAACGTAAGAATTTTTTTGCTAAAGATAGTGATGAACCCAAAACTTCCCAAGTAGCCATAGTTACATTTACCATGGGAAAATCTGATATAAAAGATACAATTTCTGAAAAAAATTTAAACCTTGCCACAAAGTTAATGTCAACTTCTATGACTTGAGAGAAAGCAGAAAAGCAAAATACATTTGTCAAATGACAGTTAAAGATTGTATAATATCAGTGGCATACAGCCTAGAGAGACATGTATGTGCCAGCAGATGCAGGTACATGATACCGCGAGCATGCAGAGTAAGAATCATCTCTTGCATATACGAGGGAGAAGTGTCTGATGACTTTCTGTCTCTTCATCACTATGACCCTCCCTCAGAGTTGAGGTTTTCTAATTTAACAATAGTTTTGTAATCCATGTTAGAGCCTGGAAAAATGTTGTGGGATCAGCAGTAATGGGGAACCCACTATATCAGGGAAGGGATTAATAAGACAAGTAAGTTCTTGTTCCGTTTCAGGATGATGACATAAGAGGACCCCGAACACACCTTCTCCCATGGACACATGGAATCTACAGCTATATATGCTACAACTTCCTCTGAAAAAACCCTAAAAACTGTCAAAGCAATCCCTTTCCATCAGGCAAACAAGAGGGAAACCACATTGAAGTGGATAGGAAAGGCCGAGACACAGACTTGCTAGAAACCCTACCTCTGGCATGGCAACCCACAACTGGGAGGGGACCCAATATTTCAGAAGTTCTCCCAGAGGAGCAAAGGGTTTATACCCTCTATCAGCCACCACAGTTTTTAAGACTGACACCTAAATACAAGCCCCCCAAATATCTGGCTTTAAAGACAAATGGGCCTCCTGCCCAGGAGACCCATGGAGCTGTAGCAAACTGAGAAACAACTCTTAAGAGCTTGTACACAGACTTACCCACACAAAGGCCCGGCTAGAAGCAGCTCTCTGAAAAGAACCCAGACTTTAAGTGAGAAAGACTCATGTGCTAATTTTAAAGCATTGGTGTGAGGGGCATAGGCCTGCTGGGATACTCTTTCAGGGATGGAGGCTGGTAGGTGCCATCTTCCTGCTCTCTCCCGGCCTTGCTAAAGTCAGTGGTTGCTATCTTTTTTTTTTTTTTTTTTTTTTGCGGTACGCGGGCCTCTCACTGTTGTGGCCTTTCCTGTTGCGGAGCACAGGCCCCGACGCACAGGCCAGCGGCCATGGCCCACGGGCCCAGCCACTCCGCAGCATCCTCCCAGACCGGGGCACAAACCCATGTCCCCTGCATCGGCAGGCGGACTCTCAACCACTGCGCCACCAGGGAAGCTCGAGGCTATCTTTTTTTAAAAAAAAAATCTTTTCTTTTTCTTTGTCATTCTTTTTCTCTTTTCTTTGTCTTTTTCCCTTTTTATCAACAGGGGCCATCTTTGCACTCCCCTTTTGCTTCACTCTAGCCAGTGGTGCCATCTTCATATTCTCTCTGTACTGCATTCTGGAGCACCAGCATTTCCTGCAGGGGAGCTTCTACACACATCTGGTGCCCCAGTATTTTTTATATCTGGTGACGTGGTTTTTGTAGCAGCAAGCCAAGGGATGCCCCTTGATTGCCTGACTCTTGAGGCCAGGGAGGCTTACATTCCTGGGTCTCATGGGACTGTAACAATCAAAGAGACAATTCTTGGCAGACTCTGACTCCCAGGGAACTGCAGAGATGGCAGACTGTTTCTGTTTCATGAAGAGGACACTTCTGTGAGGCTTCCAGCTTGACCAAGAGTGCTTTTTTCAAAAATATACAGCCTGGAGGCCCCAACTCTTATGTCCAGAGGGTTATTAAAATCCATCCACCAGAGAGCGATGTCAACACTGTGGTGGTATGAGATGTTCCCTTTCAATCTACAACCAGTAAAACATCCATAACTCAACAAAGGTGCTTGTGCCCAACCACCAGGACGCTGGAGGATTCCATATATTTCTACACCTAAAGGTAGGTGATCTGGAACACATATAGATGGCAGAAGTGGGGGAACATCAGAGGTAATGCCTGCAGCCCCAGAGAATCTGCTAGCTTGAGGGGAGGCAGCACATACAACATGGCCACAGGGAACTGGTTAGCAGTGATAGTGGGACCTGCAACACTCTCTTCAGCTGCAGGGGCTCCTGTGACTCTGTCACAGACCCCTGCCCAACCCCCCTCAGGGGTGGTATCCGTGAACCTGACAACTCCAGTCATGGCCAAACACCCACGACTCCAGTGTCAGCCCCCAGCCCTCTTTCCTCACACAGCAGAGCCTGCCACCCAGGAGACCCCAGACACAGTGGAAGTGCCTCTCATCCCAGTGCTCCAGACTGTGACAGCAGCAAGGCACCAATAATCCTGGAGGCACAAGCAATGACAACCAGGGTACTGGGTGACACCTCTGGCAGGGGTGGGTGGAGGATAGAAAGTGCTGACTCAAATATAACCAGAGGCAGCTCAGGTAAGAGAAATAATAATAAAAAAAAACTGGTGCTATAGCGCTACCTACTGGAAAACAAAAGAAGGGCTTCTAATTACTAACCTATTGAATCATTAGAATCAAGTTTTGAAAAAAAGCTTTACCTAAAGAAGTGAGGTATTTGCTACTTCAAATGCACCAGTAGAACAACTCATCAAGGGGCATGAAGAACCACAGTAATACGGTATCACAAAAAGAAAACAACAGTTCTCCAGAAACCAAAATTAAAGTCACGGGATGTTGTAATCTGTTAGAGAGTTCAAAATATCTGTTATGAAGAAGCTCAATGAGCTGAAAGAAAACTCAGAACAGAAGGAATACTGTACCAAAAAGATTGAAACTCTAAAAAAGAACAAAACAAATTCTGAAGCTGAAGAACTCAATAAATGAGATGAAGAACACATTAGAAAACATTGGAAATAGAGCACACCATATGGAAGAGAGAATTAATGAGCTTAAAGATGGGAATCTAGAAATGATACAGGTATGAGAGGAGAGATAATTAAGATGTAAAAAAAATAAAGAAATTCTACAGGAACTATCCAATTTTAATAGGAAGGTCAACATGAGGATAATGGGCATCCCAGAAGAAGAAGAGAGGGAGAAGGTAGCAGAGAATTTATTTAAAGGAATAATAGCTGAGAACTTCCCAAACCTGGAAAAGGAACTAGATATACACATCCATGAAGCAAAGAAAATACCTAATTACTTCAATGCAAAAAGACCTTCTTGAAGACACATAATATTAAAACTGTCAAAGTCAAGGTCAAAGAAAGAATTTTAAAGACAGCCATGGTAAAAAGAATGGTAACCTAAAAGGGAATCCCCATTAGGCTATTAGCAGATTTCTCAGCAGAAGCTCTACAGGCTAGGAGAGAGTGGAATGACATATTTGAAATACTGAGAGATAAAAACTGTCAGCCAAGAATACTTTATCCAGCAAAGTTATCATTCAGATATCAGGAAGAAATAAAGGCTTACCCAGACAAACATGACCTGAGAGAGTTCATTGCCACTAGACCTGATTTACAGGAAATGTTGAAAGGAGCTCTTCTACCTGAAATGAAAAGGCAAAAGTACACAAAACTTTGAGTAAGGTGATAAATAGACAGATAGAATCAGAAGTTACATCTCTGTATCATCATAGGTCGTTAAACACTTAATTATAGCACAAGGTTAAAGGAAAAAAAGCAGTAAAAATAACTATTTCAATTTGGTAACAAATTCACATCATAAAAAGGGATATTTTGAGACAACAAAAACATAAATGAAGAAAAGGATAGAACCTATATAGGCAAATGAAGAACAGATGCTATCAGCATAAAGAGGACTATTTTATTTATGACATTTTATACAAACCCTATGATAACCACAAAACATAAATTTAGAGCAGAGACATGAAACATAAAGAAAGAGGAATCAAAAATATCATAGGGCTTCCCTGGTGGCTCAGTGGTTGAGAGTCCGCCTGCCGATGCAGGGGACACGGGTTCGTGCCCCGGTCTGGGAAGATCCCACATGCCGCGGAGCGGCTGGACCCGTGAGCCACGGCCGCTGAGCCTGCGCGTCCGGAGCCTGTGCTCTGCAGTGGGAGAGGCCACAACAGTGAGAGGCCCATGTACAGAAAAAAAAAAAAAAATCATAGAAAACCACCAAACTAAAATGGCAGACAGAAACACAGGGAGAAAGAAACAATGGAGATAAAGAGCAACCAAAAACTAAAGATAAAAGGGCAGTACCAAGTCCTCATTTATCAATAATCACCCTAAATGTAAAAGGATTGAATCCACCAATCAACAGAGTGGCTATCTGGATTAAAAAATAAGACCCAACTAAATACTGCCTCCAAGAGACTCATCTCAACCATAAAGATAAGCATAGGCTCAAAGTGAAGGGATAGAAGAAGACTTTCCAAGGAAATGGCAGCCAAAAGAAAGAGCAGGTAGCCATACTCATATCAGCAAAAATAGACTTTAAGCCAAAAAAGTAATAAGAGACAAAGATGGACATTATATAATGATAAAGGGGACAATTCATCAAAAAGACATAACAGTAGTTAATAGATATGCACCTAACATAGGAGCATCAAAATATACAAAGCAATTTTTAACAGTCCTAAAGAGAGAAATCAACAGCAATATAATACTAGTAGGAAACTTTAACACCCCATTTACATCAACAGATAGATCATCCAGACAGAAAGTCAACAAGGAAACAGCAGCCTTAAATAAAACATTAGACCAGTTGGACTTGAGAGATTTATAAAGAACATTCCATCCAAATACAGCAGAATATATATCCTTTTCAAGTGCACATGGAACAATTTCAAGGAGGGACCATATGTTGGGACACAAAACAAGTCACAATAAACTTAAGAAGACTGAAATCATGTTAAGCATCTTTTCCAATCACAGTAGTATGAAACTAGAGATCTACTAAAAAGAAGAAAGCTGGAAAAATCACAGATATGTGGAGATAGACAACATGTTGCTGAACAACTATTGGGTCAGTGAATAAATCAAAGGACAAATAAAAAAACACCCACAGACAAATGAAAATGAAAATATGACATACCAAAATCTGTAAGGTGCAGTAAAAGTGGTACTAGGGGGCTTCCCTGGTGGCGCAGTGGTTGGGAGTCTGCCTGCCAATGCAGGGGACACGGGTTCGGGCCCTGGTCTGGGAGGGTCCCACATGCCGCGGAGCGACTGGGCCCATGAGCCACAGCTACTGAGCCTGCGCGTCTGGAGCCTGTGCTCCGCAACAGGAGAGGCCGCAATAGTGAGGGGCCCGCGCACCGCGATGAAGGGTGGCCCCTGCTTGCCGCAGCTAGAGAAAGCCCTCGCACAGAGACGAGGACCCAACGCAGCCAAAGGTGAATAAATAAATTTATTAAAAAAAAAAAAAAAGTGGTACTAGGACGGAAGTTTATGGCAATACAGGTCTTCATCAAGAAATGAGAAAAATCTCAAATAAAAAATCTAACCTTACAGCTAAAGTAACTAGAAAAAGAAGAACAAACAAAGCCCAAAGTCAGTAGAAGGAAGAAAGTAATAAAGATCAGAGTGGAAATAAATGAAATAGAAATTAAAAAGGCAATTAAAAATAAATTAAACTAACAGTTCTTTTAAATTATAAAATGGATAAAACTTTATCTAGATTCAGTTGGAAAAAAAGAGAGAAAAAAATAAAATCAGAAATGAAAGAGGAGAAGTAACACCAGGTGCCACAGAAATACAAAGGATTATAAGAGACGTGAACAGTTATATGCCAACAGATTGGACAATCTAGAAGAAATGAATAAATTTTTAGGAACATACAATCTTCCAAACTGAATCATGAAGAAATGGAAAATCTGAATAGACCGATCACTAGTTAGGAGATTAAAACAATAATAAAAAATCTCCACCAAAACCTCCGGGACCAGAAGTCTTCACTGGCGAATTTTAACAAACATTCAAAGATTTAATTTGAGAACCTATCCTTCTCAAACTCTTCCAAAAAGTTGAAGAGGAGGGAATGCTTCCTAAGTCATTTTATGAGATAAAAATTACCCTGATATCAAAACCAGACAAGGACAACAACAACAAAAAAGAAGATTATAGGCTAATATCTCTGGTGAACATAGATGCAAAGATCCTCAAGAAAATATTAGCAAATGAAATACAACAATACATTAAAAGGATCATACATCAGCAGTCCCCAACATTTTTGGCACCAGGGACTGTTTTCGTGGAAGATGATTTTTCCAAGGACCATGTCAGGTGGGGTGG